>NC_074708.1:955116-1276268 GCF_024334085.1 Lutzomyia longipalpis
AATCCGGAGGTCATCCCATCATTACCAATAAGGAGTGACCACAATTCCGGCGAAAAATAAAAATTTTTGCCCCAGCCTCCCCTATTTTTCCAGTACTTGGTAATCCTGGGATGACTTACACAATCCGGAGGTCACTCCATCATTACTTATGAGGAGTGACCACAATTCCGGCGAAAAATAAAAATTTTTGCCCCAGCCTCCCCTATTTTTCCAGTACTTGTTAATCCTGGGATGACTTCCACAATCCGGAGGTCACTCCATCATTACTTATGAGGAGTGACCACAAAACTGGCGAAAAATAAAAATTTTTGCCCCAGCCTCCCCTAATTTTCCAGTACTTGGTAATCCTGGGATGACTTCCACAATCCGGAGGTCATCCCATCATTACCAATGAGGAGTGACCACAATTCCGGCGAAAAATAAAAATTTTTGCCCCAGCCTCCCCTATTTTTCCAGTACTTGGTAATCCTGGGATGACTTCCTCAATCCGGAGGTCATCCCATCATTACCAATGAGGAGTGACCACAATTCCGGCGAAAAATAAAAATTTTTGCCCCAGCCTCCCCTAATTTTCCAGTACTTGGTAATCCTGGGATGACTTCCACAATCCGGAGGTCATCCCATCATTACCAATGAGGAGTGACCACAATTCCGGCGAAAAATAAAAATTTTTGCCCCAGCCTCCCCTATTTTTCCAGTACTTGGTAATCCTGGGATGACTTCCTCAATCCGGAGGTCATCCCATCATTACCAATGAGGAGTGACCACAATTCCGGCGAAAAATAAAAATTTTTGCCCCAGCCTCCCCTATTTTTCCAGTACTTGGTAATCCTGGGATGACTTCCTCAATCCGGAGGTCATCCCATCATTACCAATGAGGAGTGACCACAATTCCGGCGAAAAATAAAAATTTTTGCCCCAGCCTCCCCTATTTTTCCAGTACTTGGTAATCCTGGGATGACTTCCTCAATCCGGAGGTCATCCCATCATTACCAATGAGGAGTGACCACAATTCCGGCGAAAAATAAAAATTTTTGCCCCAGCCTCCCCTATTTTTCCAGTACTTGGTAATCCTGGGATGACTTCCTCAATCCGGAGGTCATCCCATCATTACCAATAAGGAGTGACCACAATTCCGGCGAAAAATAAATTTTTTTGCCCCAGCCTCCCCTAATTGTCCAGGACTTGTTAATCCTGGGATGACTTCCACAATCCGGAGGTCACTCCATCATTACCAATGAGGAGTGATCACAAATCCGGCAGAAATACCAACATTTTTCATCAGCATCCCCATCATTGGGATGCAGAATTGTGGCCAAATTGTCATAATCTCGAGGCAGGAAGCACTTATCCGGCAATGTTCATCCCATTCCCGGAACAGGAATGAGGAGAAATAGTGGCCAGGATTGTTCAATCAAGCTTCCTGGACATAGATGGGCGAGGAAGAAATACCCATCTAGCGCTAGAGTTCGAATGTCGCTCGAGTGTCTTCTGCGAGAGAGGGAGAAGACGCAATACGAAAAATGAATGCGTTAGAAGAGATTAAAAAATGCAAGCTTTCAAAGCTCAAAGCTCATCACGACACTATAAGGCCGTGGAGCTTGCGGTATTGAGCTGTGAATTCACCCTTAGGTAGCACAAATAGGAGGAGAGCTTTTATCCTTAGGAAATTGTGTGGGAAAGATTTTGTTGGATATTGCTTTAAATGAGAGAAATGAGACAATTCAGGAGGATTGGAAATCTTTCCTGGAAAGAGGAGGGTGTGATATTTTACAGAAAGGTCATCATCCTTAAGAAAAATTCACTGAATTTCTTCTCTAAAGGTTCTTTGAGCTTTTTATGCCCATTTCACTTTCAAAAGCTCCACATGGGACTCTGCAATACACCAAAGGGTGGATTTTTTGAGACCCTCAGCACGCATAGGACTTTTAGGTCAGCACATCTGCTACGAGAGGTGTACACAGGGTGGGTGGGGGGAGAAAAAATATCAAGGCATTTGGGGATTTCGTGGAAAGTGCGCGATAATGGCAAATGAATTGTCAATGGAGGCGCCTAGTGGTTCATTTCCGATGCGCCGCAATGGGACAAACTTTCTTCCCCCATTTTTTTCTTAAAACTTCTTTTTTCTCATTAATTTTTTTTCAGCCGTGTAGAGGTTGAATTTTCTTTGCACACACCACCTACCTACAAAATAATCAACGAAACTTGCTATTCTGACAAAATGCAACCACCTCACGAGGTCAGATACACCGAAAAAGGGTGAAAAATGTGAAACACCACCACTCTCATCTATCTTGCGCCGTGTATCGCAAGTGATGCTTTCAAATGGGGAACTTTTTTTTCTTCTTCTTATGCTACGACGACCCTTAACATTTTCACCGCACTTTTCTTCCACTACTGCCTGCACCAACCGAAACTAAAGAGATAAAACAAGTCACTTATGGAGGCTACGGAAATTAACAAAAATTCACTGGCTGATGTTTTGTGTATATATATATAATTTCTTTTTTTTTTGTAGTGTGAAATATCTTCTTGACACAGCAATGGGGAAACTTTTACTGGATGTGTTGGAGAGTTTACTTGACGCAGAAAAATATGTGAAATGGGGAGACGCATGCGTCTATCGATCGACGCTATCGTCATTTGAACCAACCAAAAGACGGACGTCGCAGTCAGTGTCGACACGCGAGGAAATTGGCCCCTCACTTCATCCTAAAAAGCCACTCTTCTTTCATACTAGTATAATGCTATGAGTACAGAGAGAGGGTCCCCCCTCATTGCTTTTATCATTGAGTATTTTCCAATATACAATGTGTCCGACACTTTTCCCACGCACGCCGCATTTTCCTCACTAATTATTCATTCATAGACACCACACACACATCGCGAGCGCATATTCCATCTCCTTGATGGGATTCAACCCCCAAAAAAAATATTTTTGGATATTCTTCCGCGCCCCATGGCCATTTGCCACCCAATTGCACCCCTGTGGTTGAAATTTTTCTCCTCTCTCTATGACAAATCTCCGAGACATTTGGGGAATACTATCCAAATTATACACACCATGTCATTTCAGAGCTGACAATTGAATTATGCGATCGTCTTCGCCAAATATCACACTATCTAGCTCATTTGGCAATTTTTCTCTTAAGCGATTTGGGGGTGGAGTACCTCCCACAACCACCTCATCCCATCCCCCGCGTGACAATTTTGTAAACACAGAGTTGAGTGCGGCGGTACAATGTAGCTTTTCGACGGATGGATGAATAGGTGGATTCTAAAATTAGGTTTTTTCTCAACAACTTGTGCTCACAAAACATCCGATTTCGACGAGCTAGTAGAGTCTCACTCAATCAATTGGCCACGCATAGGCTTCGCATCATTTGTATTTAATTTTGATTTTTAAATTAACCAACCATTTGGGTGAGATTTGTCATGCAAGAAGAAAGCTCTAAAATGTAATATCATGTAAAAAAAAAAATAAGAATTTCTTGTTAAGAAAATTATGGGATTTCTTAAATGAACCAGCTCAATTTCTTATTATTTTGTCAAAGTGTTTTAATAATTCATGGGTAATATTCACTAGCAGAAATTTATTCAACTACAATTCAGCCTGAGCTAGCCTTAAAACCTTAAAAGCCTGAGTTAAAACATTTAAGTCAGGTCTTAAATGTAAAGATCCACTTAGATCTAGATTTAAAAACTGAAGCCTGGTTCAAGGAAATTTTAGTCTAGCCTAAAGAATATAGGAATAACTTAGAAAACTTAAGTCTAGCCTAAATAATTTAGGCCTTGCCTTCAAAATTTAGGCCTAACTTAAAAAATTAAAGTCTTGTTCAAAAAAAAAAAAATAAATCTGGGCTAAAAAAGACCTAACCTTTTGGGCCTAGTTAAAACATGCTAAAGTCTAGTACACAAAATTAAGCCTATCTTTAAAAAAACATAGAACTAGCTTAAGAAGAACTTAGGCCTAGCCTAACGCAGAACACTTCACCTAGTTAGAAAAAAACCTAGTCTGGTTTAAGAAAGCTTAAGCCGTATTAAATTTGCTAATAAGCAAACTT
Source organism: Lutzomyia longipalpis (assembly GCF_024334085.1). Taxonomy (NCBI): domain Eukaryota; kingdom Metazoa; phylum Arthropoda; class Insecta; order Diptera; family Psychodidae; genus Lutzomyia; species Lutzomyia longipalpis. The sequence goes on from NC_074708.1 coordinate 959,181, forward strand.
CATCTTATTTTAGTAATAAGGGTTATTGACGTAGGAAAATCTCTAAACTATACTAAAATTATATCTTATCCACCTCTATGATATACGAGAAAAAACTTGTAAAGTTCCAAAGGTGTACTGGAAAAGGGATCTCAAAGTGGAAGGGAAAAAAGAAAAGTTAAATTCACTTTAAAAAAGTTTCCTCTCAGAGAATAAAATTCGAATGGAAGGAGAAATTTCTATATAGCTAACTGTTCTAGAATAAAAAATATATATTGTTGCGGCGAAGCCAAACAATGCCCTCATAAAAACCCCTAAAATCACAATTTTGGCTTTTTGTGAATCACCCTGTAATTTTTTTTTGCCCCTAAAACTAAAGAAAATGAGGAAAAACCCGCTCCGGGAAATTATTCCCATAATTTCCCACATTTTTTCCACGATTCTGGAATCTGATTCTGGAATCCCCAAAAATTTACATGCCCCTTGGGCAAAAATCACAAATGACGCACCCTTTTGCCTATATTGCGTCATTTGTGTGAAAGAGCTCAACCTGTTCAGACGTGTTTCAATGGAGCGGAAGCGAGAGGGAAAGAAGCCTTTTGGCTATAAAAGGAAGGCGGAGAAGCCCAGAAATTCATTCGCACGGCAGCAGCCTTACAGGAAAGAACAATTTTCCAACAGAAAGCCCAATTGGCAAACAAAAAGGCAGCAAAACTTTCATGAGCTCACAAGAGATCATCGAGAACATTCAGCAAGCTCTGGAAGAAGGAGCAACAGAAGACAACGAGAAGAATCGCCACAGCAGCGAGAAGAATTGCCACAGCAGCGAGAAGAATCGCCACAGCAAGAAAACTTTGATCCAAGCGGCACATCCGCACTTGATCTCACACTCACCGGCAATACAGCCGCCAGGGGAGAATCCTCAAAGCACTCCCCAACATTTGCTTCAGCAGGAAGATCTGGTCAGAGCTACTTCCCAGATTCTGCATCACACTCCGGTGCACGAACAAAATTACCACCGGAGAATTCGTGCAACACAAAATCCACCGAACATCATCGTGCAACTCATTGTGCACGCCCCAGAGCCTCCGCAGAGAGTGACGAGTGGGAAAATCCGCAAAGTCCGCTCAAGGACCCGCGGTACCAAAAGGGATCGTCGAAGATTGGGCCGGCAGTAAGTCTTAGGACTGTGGCTTGGGTGAAAGAACTTCCCCATTCCACCTCTGCTGGTGAAAATCCATCAGGGACACGCACAAAGTCCCCCATTCTTGATCAACGCTCCACAGGGGCAATTGCTAAATCCCCAAACGGGAACAAACATCCCACAAGGGCACCTTTGGAGCCCCCAAAAGCACAGCCAAGGCTGCGAAGTGCCATCGTGAAGAGCATTGTGGGGAATAACAGCCCCAAGCACATTCCCCGTCGGAGTGACGCTCACGCAGACCCAACTATCCGCAAGCGAACCCTTCCGGACATCCGGAAGGTCTGCAAACCTCTCTCAGAGAGTGCTCCCACTCCAGAAGTGGTCGAAGTAGACAGCGAAGTCGAGGGTGCGCGAAACATCATTGCTCCAAAAGTGCGCACCGCGCACATTTCGCGCTTAGACACCCTCGCGAAGGATCTCGGGCTTTCGTCGGAGAGCTCCAGCACCAGCTACCACTCTGATTGTTCTAAGTGCCGCAGGCATCAGAACCCTGCCACCACTGTCGAGGTTGGCATTCAATGCTGCCTCGAGGGGGTTGAATCACTGCATATCACCCCAGTGGACACTGTCACAGTGGGCACTCAGAGTGAGCCCATAAAGTGGCCATACGATTTGGGACTACTAAAGAAGTTGGAGGAAATTCCCGAAGGCGATCGGGATCTCATCACGTGCCAAGAAGCATTGCTCAGAAGTGTGGTAGGGAGGAAATTGAGTCCCATCGGGAATCTTTACGCCATTGCTCCACAAAAGCCTCCCCCACGTGCACGCAGCACATCGAGCACATCAAAGAAGAAGAAGGACGCCGCGGCTGAGGCATCCACAACAGATTCTGCAGCTATCCAGCCCGCCGCAGATCCAGCATCCGGTGACACCGCATAAACGTGAATTCATCCATTGTGCAGCAAGAAGCTGCCCTCCTCTAGAAGGGCAAGAAGCCCGTGCAAAGAATTTATTTCTTGCAGCAAAGAGCTGCTTCCTTTTGTAAGGGCAAGAAGCCCAAAAGAACCCAAACATTATAAGACCCCCGAAGACTGAAATAAAACGCATCATTGAATTTTTACATCAAACCCTAAATCTTTTCACTGGTTCCTCCCATGCAGGGAGTCATGGCAGAGCAGTCAGCACCAGAGCTTTCCGCGGCTTTAAGCCCCGCCGCAACAATATTTAAAATATTTATCCGACTGAATACATATAGCTGAACCCTTTGGATGCCGCGTGCTAACGCATATAGACATTGTGTGAGATTCTTATGGAAAATTGGTGCATTTTATCTGCATATTTGTGATGATTTTTTTTGGAGGATATCCAACGATGATATGGGGGGCTTTCCATTCATCATCATGCCCCAGAATTTTCGCGCAGAAAAAAATCATCATGAGAATAATAAAATTAATGGTGTTCTCGTTTGCGGGATGCAAAATGTCGCTATGAGGTATGGATGATGATGATGAAAATGAGGAAATTGTGGGTTAAGGTCAGTCCATGGGGAATGCATTTCTACACCCTCTCAACTATTCTTTGATGCTTACCCTTCGATTTCGCATAAAAGGCGGCTTGTAGGTGGTGTTGTGCCGCTGAAGATGGCCCCTCTTTACATTTGCCATTTTCTTTCCGGATGCCCGTCTCACATGAATTTCACACAGACCAAGTTAACGCGACTTCCTTCCAACACCCAACAAATTGTCACAACACTCCCATTCGCGATCACACACAGCAGAATTTCCTAAAAAGTTTAAATTTTCCACAATAAAATTGCGATCGTGGAGGGAAGTTCTGCTCAAATTCGGAGGCTTATTTTCACAAATTGAGACAAAAAGCAGAGCACCAGACTCGAGATATAAATAAATCCATCGTGATAGATTCAAAAATCGCACCACCAGGAACTTTCTCTCTTCACATTCGATGCTTTTCCTGCGATCGCAAATGTAAGACTGGGGAGTTTGTGCTAAAGGCACAATCTCATCGACTCACTGAGCTTTTTTTCCTTCTCTGCGGGAAAATCTCGAAAATGCCACTTAAGTTGGTCTAAATTGCTGACTTGGGATTTTCTCGCATTGAAAGCTCTCCTTGATATTAATAGGGGAGATGCTGTGCTGATGAATTTTATACAGTATGGGTATTAATAGAATCTTCTCTGTATACACAGATGAGCTTCTGCCCAAAAGTCTTCTCAGCATATGACTCTTTTTCATCTGATATTTTGTGTATATAGAGTGAGACTAGTGTGAAGAAGATGTCTCCACTTGTGGGAAATCCTCATCATTGGGTGAATGTTTCAAGGAGAAAATTTCCTTCCTTACCCGTGACCTTTGTAAGTGAAAAGGAATTATCCTTGGGATAAATTAATCAATGGCTCAGAATAATCACTTCAATCAAAGTGGATTTGTTGATAAGAAAAGGCTTCATTTTGTTGGGCCAACAGAAATGTACATAGGGAGCTTTTTGCCATCTACAATCAATTCAAATCATTACACTGTGCGGAAATATTTTATTTTGCTCAAGAATATTGTACTCAAATATATTTTTTAATGACTGTTTATACTTACAATGGAGACGCCTGGTTATTGCTAGGAAGCTTTATTTTGTTTTGTAGTTAAAGTTTATGCAAAGAAAAGCGATGCTTGGTATAACCTGGCGCCTCCACTGTGATCAATTTCTTCTTGTTTTTAAAATGATTTTAAAGAATCAATTAATCCTTTTTTAAAAATTCTTTTTGAAATCCTCAGTTGAATAATTTAATAACAAAAAGTTTCGCAAAAAGTTTTCGAGGAAGAAAACAAAACAAAAACACAAGAAAGAAAAAAAATCTCAAAAGCTCACAAACTATTTTAAAATATTTCAATGGTATTTAAGATATGTAATCATTAATTTGGGAATTTTTATTATAATAAATATCCGCGCAAATAATCTGGCGTCAATCAACCGCGCAATATCTTTTAGTTTGAAAATGAATCCACTTGGAAATTATTATCTCGTCAATGATTTATTTATAAACTATAATAATAATATAAAAGTGTTTGGAAGATGCAGAAGAACTATATATATACCAACAAGCACAGCAAATAAATTGGAGTTTGTGTATTTTTTCACTCCTAAATTACGACCATTTCACTTTCATTCATTAAGTTGGTATGAGAGTGAGAGTGATACTCGTATATATAGTTCTTTTTTTTTTTAATCTCTCCAAAGTGACGAGGAGCATTGAGTTTTACAATTTTAGATCATTCCCGAGCAATTTGCGGCTCTTGGCGCGTGTGTTTCATAAGAGAGACGATTGAGGAGTTGGGAAAAAATATTAATAAAAAGCGACATGGCGTACGTGAACAATTACGAAAAGAAGAAGCATCCGCAATGTTGGGTATTAGGGCAGTGTGGGTGGGGGCCCCCAAAGGGAGGACGTTGAAATGCATTTCACATTTTGTTTATTTACATTTCAATTTTATATTGGGCCATTAAAACTTCCTAATTACTTTATGGTGAGGAAGGGGCTTTTTGGAGACAGAGAGAGAGAGAGCTTCTTCCGATCCCCAAACGATCGTACAATTTTGATGGACTTGTGGATGACATTTTTTTTGCCTGAGAAGGAGGATTCACTGACTACATATGTAGCGTAGATACATAGATAGATAGATATGTAGTTGAAAAGGGGGATAATGAAAAAAAATTTATGGAAATGTTTGTGCTTTTTTTCATTTTTGGGATATAATCGCGGAAAAGCCCACGAAATGATCGTGATATTTATAAAAATAACAAACATTTTGTAAGAAGAAGGGGGGGCGCATCACTTAAAGAAGAAGATGTTTTTCATGCGCGCCCCACCAATATATATTCTTGATGACGATAATGTTGATGACAATTCTCCTTCGCATTTGGAGGAATGTAAAGAGAAATATAAAAAGTCTAATTTTAAAGTAAGAAGAGTGACTTGTACGAAGGAATTGAAAAGCAAAAAAAACACACATAGACAGGGAAAATATGTTTAAAAATAACTATCAAAATTCAGACGACGAGTGCGAAGGAAATATAAAATAAGTTAATCATTAAAAAGCAAATAAAGAGGAAAAGAATTGAGCGCGACTTGTGTGTCACTTTTTCTTCCTTCTTCTCCCCACGAGCACCCGTACCAGTGAGAATTTTCATATTGAGAAGAAAATTCTCTAATAAATTTTATGGAAAGTCCAAAAAACTCGACTTTTTCGTCGCATTTCTCTACTTATTTTTATTTTTTCTCTAAAATTATCCACCCACTCACTCGAGGTGTTTTTCCTCCTCATTTTGTATATGCGCGACTTGCATGGAAAAGTTTCATTGACATTTATCTAATGTGTGGTGCATTGCTGGGCACACAATCTCCATTGCTCCTCTTTTTCTCTCACAATTTTTTGCACACAGCTTATATTTTCTTGCAAACTTTTTGCTCTCTGTTATGGCATTTTATCGCACTAAAAGGAGGAACTCTTGATAAAATTGCACGCTCTCAAGCTGTTGGGTAAACGCATTTGATGGTTTGGAATTTCCGAGAGCACGTGTCACTAATAGCGTGCTAAACATGAAAATCCCACTGATATCCACGTGCTGAATGAGGGTGTATCTTTAGAACATTATTTTTATTCATTCTTATGTGTCGCTTGCAGCAAATGTTTTTTATTTTGGTATATATAGTAGGAGATTTGGCCTGAAATTGGAGCATTATGCTACCAAAAGATCTTTCTCACTTTCAACTGTTTGCATTTAAAAATTTTGTGTGACATTTCCTTTTGACACTTGGTGCGATTTTCTGTCAAAATTGACATACTGTCAAAACCAGAAGATATGTCAAAAAGGGTTCTGTCAATATGCCATCTAATTTAATTTAATTTCTTTTCCTTTTAATCCACCAATAAGGATTTCTTGGAAATTTTCTTTGAGATCATCATGTCAAATTTATTCAGCAGCTTGATGAATTTAGAGATAGAACGATAGAGAATCCATATAGTTAGAAGCAACATCTGCCGATATAATTCTTCATTCTCTATGTTGGGATAATTTCTTTCTATATAGCATGAAAGAAGGGGCCACATAAATATGTTTATTGGGGGGAAAAAAGAACCTCTGCAAAATTCACTACAAAAATCACTTTTACCGTTCTATTGTTGCATGCCAATATCGAAAAGCACATATAATTATGCTCCTTTCCGTCAACTTGGACAGTTTTCTTATGGGGCGCACACGGTGCATGTGAATGGTGTGTGTGGGGCATATTGGGTGCAAAGGAAAAAAAATTGTGTGTGGAGATCCCCAGCATTTTGTGCTACCTTTTGGAGTTGCGCGCAAAAGGTCTCACATCTAACGAAAAATGCTCCCAATAATTATATGTTTGTATTTTTGCTTGAGCTCTTTTCGATATATTTTCTCTCTTCTATGGCGTCGTCTTTCGTGTGTGCCTTCCATGGGTAAAATATGCCAACCCTCCGGCACAATCTAACGGTTCCATCATTGCAATTTTCGCGGTGCAATTTTCAGATCCCGCATATACACTTGATTAGTTTCACTTTTTCTCGCGAACTCATTATTCCCGTGCGAGGATGTTCAGGGAATTGCGCCAGAGATGGATCTCTCTTTGGCTCCTGCTTCAGTGCACTGATATTCTGCGGGGAGGGATTATAAATTCCCGGAATTATGTTCTTGTCTTATGAGCAATTACTGATTATTTATTTAAATTTTTTGTCTTATATTGAAATATTTTTTCTATCATAAAATAAAGAAGATTAAGAGTTTAGTCTTTGAAAAAAATCTTTCCACAAGACTATCAAACTAAAAAAGAAAAAAATCCCAAGGGGTGTTTATCTGGATAAAATTATTCGGATCTTCGGAAATATTCGGTTTATTCACTAATATTCGGATGATTCGTCAAGGAAATTCAAATATAGGTCTAAGCCTAAAAACGTTAAATTCAAGCATAAAAACGCTTTAATCAAACCGAAAAGTAGTAAATCGAAGCCGAAGAGTTCTAAATTCAAGACAAAAAGTTGTAAATTCAACCCCAAAAAAAGAATAAATTCAAGCCAATTTGGTTTTCAGTCCCAAAACAGCTCAGATTGAGGAACAAAATTTATTTAAAAAAATTATGAAAGACTAAAAAAATACTAGATTCAAACCGAAAATTAGTAAATTTAAACCAAAAAAGACTAAATTCAAACAAAAAATTCCTAAATATGTTTTTAAATTTTTTTCGATTTTAAGTTTATCGATTTTTAGCAAAAGATGTACATGTGAAATCAAATATTCAATATTATATTAAATAGAAATCAATTCTTATAAATCTGATACCATTTTTAGGTCAATATTAGGCCCTTATTTTTCCATAATTTTCTACATTTAAAGTCTTAATAATTTTAATTATTAGTTTATTTAAAAAGACACTAGGAAGTCAAAATTGGACCCCATTTCCCTAACAAGGAATGGTCAAATAATTTTTCAGATCTTCAAAAATATTCGGATGATTCGCTTAAAAAGCCAAAATATTCGTCAGATAAACACCCCTTGAAAAATCCTCATTAAACCGGAAGAAAAGATTATAAAGCTCCCGAAATGCCAAAAAAAATGGAAGAAAAATTTTTAATTTTAGCTTTTCAAAGCTCCCTTCGTCCAGCCCTTGCAGACATTACGTAATTCCGTGCAGAACATTATCTACTCCCTATGGACAAACATAAACTAAACAAACCCATTATGATTTTTATTTTTTGCATCCCAAAAACTGGGCATTGTCAAAATAAGGCAAATATAAGTTTGCCGCCATTTGGAGGCGCAACACACATTGAATATAATGTACAATTTAATACATAAGTCTCGCAATTATATATATAAAGTTTTTGGCAAAGAGGTATAGAACAAAATAGCGTAAGAATTGGTTGAGTATGGGGTTGAGAGGAGGGTATACAGCAGCAAAAAAAAGGCACACAAAGATCGAAGAGTGAATTTATAAAGGCAAACCACGTTATGGACATATTGCAGTTGGTCGGCAACAGAACGGCAACTTTGTCTTGGCGATATGCCTTTTCTAGCGCCGCGGTTCCTGGAAGTGGAACAAAGAATAAATTGAGGTTCGCGTATGGATGGTAAGAAGATATTAGAGGGAAAAATGTGGGCAAAAACACTATTTTATAAAACGCATATACACGAAAACGGCATTTTTTTTCGTTGCTGTTAAACTCGCTATCCTGGCCCGAAAAAGAGCTGCGGAGGTAACGCCGAATGCACCAACCAAAAGCACGATGTCGTGCAGACCTTGCCGCCAAGCAATAACTTCCAATTTAATTTATGAGTCAAATTGAGGAATTCTCTCTGCAATGAACGGTGAGACTAAACCCTTTTTTTTGCCCTTCTTGATACCACGTAATTATAAGTTCTGTCTTATATCGAATTTTCTCTTATATAGGAATTTCCTGCATACGTTCTTCATCTTTTCCTTTCCACACATGTGCCCACGATATGGTGCCCTTATATAGCTCGTGCAACCCCACAGTTGAGTTGGGAAGAAGAGATTTCTTTTCTTTTTTTTTTCTCTTGGTGGGAATGCGGCGACACACCGAGAAATATCGGTCATTGGGTCATCCAGCGAGAAAAAGGATAAGAAGAATTTTCGATAAAGGGTTTTGGCTGAAACTTGGGCTAAAAGATAAAATTGAGCATATTTTGCACAGAGAGCTATATCACAAAAAAATCAACGGCTTGGCAAAATATTCTCTCAGCATTTTATAAATATTTATTTATATTTCATTTAAGTGAGATTCATATCTCTCATTGCGCCAGCTAAAAAAATGGAAACAATGAGGAATTACACCCACACACACATATGCAATATTTGGACTATTGACAGAGATGTCTGCTGATTAGGAACTTAGATTTTCATGAAACTTATGGAGTTGTGAAAAGTGTTGAGAAATTTCAGTCAAGAACAAAAATTAAGAAATATAATTTTTAGGATTCAAAATATTTAAATGACTGATTTAAAAAAAAAACGTAAGAAGGTAAACGTAAAAGGGTAGACGTAAAAACACTAAAAACATAACGACTTCCGAAAATCGTTAGAAATAAAGATGTTGTAAATAAAACGTTTGAAATTGGGAAATAAATCGATAAGTAAAAAAAGAGACGTTTTTCATTAAGCAAAAGAAAAGAATAATTTTCGTTAGAAAAAAAATTGTAGCTCAAAAAACGTTGTTTGACAATATTTTCAAAATGTTAAGAAAAAGAACGTTCAATGATAGAAAAGAAACGAAAATCTTTTGAAAAGTAGGGATAAAAACGTTTTACTAACGTTTGACAATCAACGTTGGATAAGAATCGTTAATCATTCAGAGTTATACAAAATCGTTAAACGTTCAACGTTAGGAAAGTCTTTAAACGTTAAACGTTAAACGTTAAAAACTTGTTAATCGTCCAACGTTTTAAAAGTCGTTAAAAGTTAGAAAAGAATTTTTAATCATCTAAAGTTTTCTAATTAAAGATTTTTTTCTCTAAAATCGTTAAACGTCCAACATTGGAAAAGAATAGTTAGTCATCCAAAGTTACAAACAATTGTTAAACGTCCACGTTATTCGTTTAACGTTATTCCAAAATTCATTAAACTTCAACGTTAAAAAAGAATTTCGAATCATTTAAAGTTTTGTAATAAAAGATTTTTTTCTAAAATCGTTAAACAATAAACGTTAAAAAGGTAATTTATCATCCAAACTTATAAAAATCGAAAGAATCACAGCTAAAAGGTTAAACGTCCTACGTTAGAAAACTAATTATTAATTTAAAAAGACAAAATTTCTAATCATTAGAATTATAAAGAAACATTTGATATTAAATAAATCAAACATTAGACACGTCGTTATTTTCTTATTCCAATCGTAATAAATTTCATAAAATTCCTCTGGAAATTCTTGAAAATTTGTAAAGCATCAAATAATTCCTATATCGCATTACACAGCACTACTGCTATAGTGGCAGCAAAAAAGTGTAAATGGTCCGAGCTGAATTAATTGTGGTCTCTTGTAATAATCCCGATGTGTTGTTTTTAAAATCCGCGATTTGTTTGCCCTTGAGAGCCAAACATAAGATAACATTTCAGACGGTAATTAAAATACATAGTCTGTGCACAATGGCAAAATGCTCAAGAAGATTTGTGATTGCGCTGTGCTTTTTTTCTTTACACTTAAATTTTTTTTCCATATTTAGAATGGTGTTCTCTCTTTTTGCCCCGAAGACACACCATCATGCTGCGGGCCGCAACTCTATCGAATGTGTTTGCGTGTTCAAATTAATAATGGGTGAAACGGGCAATTAAATTTTTGGGAATGGTTTTCAAACTGCATTTGTATGTATGCTTGAAAAGGGGCACTATTCAATTCAGCACATCAAACTACATACTTATATAACAATTTATACTTAAGATTATTTTCTATGCTTTAATTTCTGCCGGAGTCTCACAGAATACATTCTGTGCTGATTTTTTTTCTCTCCATCGTCGTTCAAGACTCTCTGTGTGTGACTCCATCAAGGAGATTTTGTGCTGCCAAAATCTGCGACAAGAACTGTTTTCGTGAACCCAAAAGTTGTTGTTGTCGTGAAAATATAGCTGCGACTGTGAGAGATCTATCACAGCAGTAATCGTGAGATGGGAGTGAGAAAAAAAATATATTACACTTTTTCATACATATTTTATGGTGGTCATACACATTGAGTTGAGGACCAAAGAAGAAACTGAACACCATCTCTTAAGCGGGAGAGGTTAACGAAGGCAAAAAAAAAATGAAAGAAGGAAAAAAAAAGAGTCAACTCTTCTCTAATTCTAAAAGTGGAGGTATATGATAATAAAAATGGTGAGGAGGAGAAAAAAACTACAAACTATCAGATTGGTGGGTTTGTATTCATAAAACTGGTAATATAAATTACCAATTTCAAGATTGTTGGAATTTTCGATTTATGTATTTTCATGGATACACTCGCTTTTTTTTCCAACCCAACTATTACCGTGGCATCTTTTACCTGAATGCGAGAGAATATTTATTGTGTTTAATAACTTTTATGAAGGTGCCCCATTGGATGGGGGATTTTATTGTATTGAAAGATTATTTCTTTTTTTTTCTTTCGGTAATTTCTATGAGTTACATTTAATTTCGATAGACATAAAATGATCATATTTTCCTTAGCTCTGGTGGAATTTTTTCACGGGGAGGCGACCCAAAAGTAATCTGGTTTTGGACTGATTTTAATTTGAAATTTTTATTTAAAATTAAACCTGTTTTCTAATGCACTAAAATTTGCAAATTCGAAAAGAAAAGCTCACAAAGGAAAAATTCTTTAAAAGATTTTCTTTAAATCTATTTCCAAAGGTCATGAAGAATGTCTTCTAAAGAACATTGGCGGGAAATTAATTCACAGGCAAAGGAGGAAGTCAAAGGCTGAATTTTTACTTCTTCGTTAATAATGGGATATTTGGAAGACTAAAAAGGATACCTATGTACCTACTGAAAATTGGAACACTATAAAAATGTTAAAGTTTACTTTACAGGTAAGTACAATTTTTTTTCTTTAACCAATGTTGAAAAAAATTAAATTAATTTAAGGAAACTCTGACATTGAATGAATCTAACAGAGATTTCCTTTTTCTTAAACACTCAAATGGCCTTACAAAAATTTAATGAATAATTCCTATAACTTTTGGGTTTGTTTAAGGCAAGGCATGCACATAGCCAAAATATGAGAGAAAAAGAAACTCAAGGGGTTAATTAAAGTAAAACTCGACAATAAATTAATTCTTTTCTAATACCATCAATTTGAAAATCCAACGTATATAGCGTGTGAGGAGCTAAAAGCGCGCGGTGTTTGCGAGAGAAATCTCAGCAAATTGCCACAGGATTTTTATGTGTCCGTACGATTATTCTTAAATTTCATGGTAAGAATTTCACTTCAATATATTTTATAGCATTCAGTGTGCTCGTTTTTTTTACTTCTTACTTCTTACTTCTCCGTGACGCGAGATTATAACAAGTTATCGTGTCTCTCAACATTATATTTTTGTGGAGAAGGAGGGTTTGGTGGGTAACCCGAAAAATCTGCCAGCTTTGGTAAATGATGCAAGATTGCGGCGAGACAGAACAAATAAACTAATTGAAGGCACCACACAAGTTAAAATAATATAAATTGCATCGCCAGCATGATACATCAATTGAAAGTGTGTGCGCGCCCCGAGAAATATTCACAATATATAATGGCACTAAAAGAACATCTCTTGCCTGGGTATGTGCATGTGGTGGCGAGGAGTTAACCTTGACTTTGAGAATTCTTCTGCAATGGGGCAAAAATTAAAAGGAAAAAAAAATAATAAAACATCAACACCGTTCACAAAACCAAAATGCAACGGAGGCCGCGCGCTGAATTGACGCGCTCTGTGGTGAGGGGGGTGTTCGCGTTGTAAGAAGAAGAAAAAAAGAAAGAAAGAACCCGGCGAATCGCTCAGCAGACCATATAGGAATCACAATTACATACTTTCTTGCTTATTAATCTCTTTCTCTCCCCCCTTTTTCGTGCTGAAAGGAAGAGTTGAGAGATGCATACTAACATTATATATGTTTGTTCAATGCTGAAGAAGTTCTTTGATTGAAACTTTCAAGATTGGACAGACACAGTCTCTCCGTCATGTAATAAGCTTCTTTTGAGTTTTGCAACCTTAAGAGGAGGGAACTTTTCCACTACAAAGAATGGAAAATCCCTCTTTAGAAAGAAGCTTTAAGTAGTCTCTTTTTATATACATATATAGAATATGTATGTAGTTTCTAGGAAAAGTCCTTTTGCATAATCAAGAGAAAATCATGAAGAATGCCGACTTAAATGTGCTTCGAATCAACACAATGGGATCACACATTTATAGAGAGAACACCAGAGTTAATCTGAAATCTAGAATATTATTATTTATGATAAAATAGTCAGTTTATTTTAGAGGGAGTTTTTCTTACGATTGACGTTTCTTTTTATTTAAAATTTAATTGTAAATTTGACATTTCTTATCTAACATTTGACATTTATTCAAATTTTTGACGTTTCTTTTATAACGTTTTACGTTTCATTTTTTAGGAAGTCGATAGAAGGTGTTTTAAAAGTTTGATTTTCTAACCTCGGTTCTAACCCTAATTCTAACTTTTAATATTTTCAATGTTTGATAAGCATTAACTAACTTTTAACCTTTCTAACGTTTGACGTTTTTTTTTGTGACAACTTTTCTAAATTTATTCTTCACCGAAAAACTGTTTTGAAAATTGTCTCATCATTTTATTCTGAATCCTTTTTCTCGATCGCAACTCTGATGCGGTATATAACAAACAGTTGCACATACATATATGTGCGTTATATATGTGCGAATATATGTGGAACAAGAGGAAAGGGAGATGATCATAATATTCAATACGGACAACTTTTAGCCAAGGTCAAGGGTAGAAGAATGTCTACCAGAATTATTTTGCACTGCCTCCAGATAATTTAGACGCGCGTATATAGTGCCTGTGTGCAGAAATTTTTCCACTGAACGTCGTGTGTTAGCCTTTCGCGACACTTTTCGGTTGTTCTGCCCCGGCCTGACCCAATTGTGATGGGACGTACATACATATATAAATTTTATTATTCAATATTTTAATAATAGGCATTTGAATAGGTAATTAACAAGTAAACAGGTGTGTCATGAATGTATCATTTAATGTGGGGTGAAAAGCATGAACTGCGAGCGCTGTGAAAGAACGGGAAACGGAAGTTGAGGAAAAAATACTTATATAAGAATTTTTCAATATTAGAATATTTATTGGATGACCAAAGTTTTTTTTTTGTTCTATCTTTATTATTGCGGAGCACATCAATACATTCATATATAGGCACATAGTGTACATAGATATATAATTCCCATTAAGCGCGGAATGTACTGAATTTTTGTCTATATACGTGCCTTCAATGGTCGTTCTTTTTATTATTATTATTCCGCCACACTGGGAAGACAGACAGACAATTTTCAATGTACCCACCACCCCTCTGTGTGCCGACAGCGGAATATTCGATTTACAATTTTGGCAATTTGCATTCATCCATTCAAGCTATGGTTTGGTCTGTATATTTTGCGTTGAAATTATCGAACAAACATTTTTTTTGTTTTGTATGTGGCGGTACGATGTCTCTTTTCGTTAAATTCATGTCTTGTCTGCAACTAAACTGCGGGAATAAAATATCGAGACGCGGCGTAGATGCATTAAATTAATTATTTCACCTCACAGCATTGTACAACAAACCCCGCGCGCACAAATAATCCACCCACACGTTCAATTTTTTTTTATCATGCTCAGACAATCATTTCTCAGCGCATCGAAAGTTTATATATACCTACCTACATACATACATAATTTGATTTTTTTTTGGAGAATGAGACCCTCAATGAAAATTCACTTTCATTGATGTACACAGTCGTTCCTTTTGCAAAAAAAAGAGCTTGACTCATTCGCCCCAGCACTGAGAGAGACAGAGGAAACTACTAATTACCATCCTATATAATGTAGTATATTGCCTAATGTGTCTAGAACATCTTGCGCGATATAATTCTTGTGCAAAATGCGCATCTTGAGGCACATATTCGCCATTGTCTGGGCCCCGCGATTCTACCCCTCGAGCAAATGTGTGTGTGATACATTCGAGTGAATTTCAAATTCGCGACCGCAATTCTTGGAAATGCCACACACTCCTTGCTTTTTTGCCTCTCCACCTCATACTGCAAAAATCATTATTTTATTGGGTTCTCCTTCTTATTAATGTGGCTCTCTAACATTTTTAGATTCAACGAATTTTGGCAATTTTCGATAGTTTTTTGTAGTTCTTTGAGCATTTTTTTTTCTTCAAAGAGTTTTTCTTCCTAGGAATTAAGTTCTGTTTTTTTTGTTAAGGATTTATAGCTGCAAATGCAGCCCGAATTAGTTTGATGATTAAATCTGACTTACAATTAAACTTTTAAAGTAATCTTTAATTTTTTTTAATGCTGGAATTAAGTTTTTTAATGTTAGACTTAAAAGTTTTAAAGTTAATACAGGATACAACATAACACCTTGCCATTTATCCCTACGTGGAGGGGTTGGTACTCCTTGTAAAATATCTCCGGGACCTACGAAAATTTTTGATGGTTTTTTCTGAGTTTCAATCCTTGAAAATGATCAAAAATGCATTTGGTCGTTTTTACAAATCGTAATGGTTGAAAATCATTCAAAGATACATTTTGGCACATATTTAGTCTAAGCCTTGAAACCTCTTAAGCCTAACATTCAGACTTGTCTAGAAAACTTCAGGCTAATTAAAAAAAATTGATGTTTAGTTTTCAAAACTGAGGCCAAGCTCATAAAAATTTAGGTGGGTCTTAAAAAAGAACTGAGACCTACCTTAAAAAAACTGGAGCCTAGCTTAAAAAACTAAAGTTTACCTTTAAAAAGAAATTAAGGTCAAGAAAAAAAACTCAATCTCAGCCTACAAACTTAAATCTTTCTTATAAATCTGATTCCTATTATGGAAAACTTAAGTCTGCTTAAAATACAGAGACCTAGCTTAAAGAATTCAGGGCTAGATTTTAAATCTGAGACTTAGCTTGAAAACGTACATATGCATAAAAAGAAATTGTGGCTTAGCATTGAAAAGTTAGGTCTGCCTTGAAAAATTGAGACTTAGAACTTTTATTAGATTATATTTTATTCCGCTAAAATTTTATTTAAAAACGATCTTAAAGAATTCTTAAGATTTCTATAAATCTAAGAAAGTTTCCAAAGGTACATACATGTACATGTAAATTAAAGATTCTACTTTTATGCTTTTTGGCATAACTTGTTTACTGACGTCTTATTTTTAACTTCAAAGTAAATAAACCAGAAATTAACCAGAATGTTAAAGTTAATAAAAAATTAAAAGAAATAACTTTATCAAAGAACTAATCTTGCAATGGAAAGAGTAAGAAATGCGCTACTTTTGTAAATTCCAGCGATGTTGCGGTAAAATTTCCATAACAAAAATCCACAAATATTGCCATAGTCATTGTTAATTGCTTGATAAGCACAAATAAGACGGTGTTGATCCAACAAACTCCCTGAATTTTCTCTGTCAAGACAACATGTATAGTCTTTGTTGTTTGAACGCGCCGTGTTTACGTACTAATTGGTGTAAATAGAGCTGCCCATCATCTTGAGCTTTCATCTCCCGGCGCAAAATGACCATTGAGACGTTTCAGCGCGACTTTACAACATATTACTCATAAAGCACGAATATGGCAAAGTTGTGTGGTGAATAAGACAGAAAAAAATCATCTCTCTGTGTTCTCAATATAATGTGTGGAAAAGATTAGTTATTGGAAGACATTCTTCATAATTACCTGTGAGGAGATGAGAAGAAGATGATGAAAAAAAATCAGAGGAATATATCAAGGTAACGAATCAAAAAGTCGTATAGATTTTTTTTCTGAAGCTTTTTTCTCTTAACACTGAATACAAAACTATAAGCAATAATATTCATATTATACATCTGCCCCGGTAAATTTTAATTTATAGCACGAGTAGTATGGTCAAATGTCTTGAATATTTAATAGTTATTTTTTTTCTCTAATAAACCATTTATATATAAGAGAGATTCTCCGCGCGACCAATCAATACGCCCCGTGATTTTACCTCCAATCGCGTAAATAGAGTTTTTAGGAAGAATTTTGGCGCACAAAAGATGTTGCTTTTTCGAGTTTTGCACCAATAAGATATTCACTTCACGTTCTCACCCAGCATTAACTTATTAATGTGATGTAATTTTTGATAAAAAGACTTTTACATTTTATATGTAGGTATACAAAAGCATTGGCGAATGATTTTTTTTTATTCAATAAAGCACAACCGAATTGACATTTAAAATATAAAAATTTTTATTTTTCCATACAAAAATTTCCAGTTAGCCAATGAATAATCATAGTGATTGTGGATTTTAAAGCCATTAATTTGTATATAATCATAATTTAATAATTTATGTGACGAAACTAACCAACCGCGGCTTTTTTTTTTGGTATTTACCGCGTGCGAGAATGGCTTGTGCGCGTAGTGAATATAGCAATTTTCCGTGCGCACGATGTCACCGTGCTTAATGGTTTTTACGGAACGAGAGAGAGAGGGAGAAAGAGATGATGGAAATGGGAAAAAATGTAACTTGTCGAGCAGCAGTGAATTTTCTTCAATTTTAAATACATCCCACCCACACAATAAGATTTTCCCGCCGAAGTAAAATTAGATTAATCGCTATGCGTTGCCTCACTTAGAACACTTCTCTCATATTTTTTTTCTTTACATGTTGCCTCCGTAACTTTGTAAATGGAAACGATGTTTGTTGCTTCGCAGTAAATTACACAACACAAATATCATGAGATATACGTTTGAAGGGGAGGAGGGGGGTTTGAAAGTTTTCGGTTCAATCACATCTTGATTGAAAAAGTACATGAGTAATTTTATTTTTGAGAACTCACAACTGTTGCAAGAACAAATACCTACAAGTTTTTATTCTATAAGAATTTATTCTAAGAACAAAAATTATTCATAGCGTTGCTGTTGTGTTGAAAGGTACAATGATTTTTAAATTATAATTTTTGTTTTGTTAAAAGAATCAGTTCTTTGAAAAAGTAAATTATATTTGATGTTTAATAGAAGAGAAAAAAAATCTGACAAAGCTGTGTATTGAACCAGGGACAGTAAGCTTCATAAATCTACTCACTTCTGATTAAGCTAAAAAAATATTCTGAAAAGAATTTATATTTTTGAGCTTTAAGCACCCAATAGAATATTTTGGCTATCTTCTCCTTATATAGGCCATAAACTTTTGAACCGCCTCTCTAGAACTTTTTTTTTAGAATTTTTCTCATGAAGTTGCAACCGAAAAGTGCATCATCGGATGGGCATCTGACTGAGAGTACAAAAAGGCCCTTCTACACAATTCCCATCAATTTTTTTTTTAAATTGCAATTATATAGAGGCACAAGAGAATGCAGACAAACCACCGGAAATACTTGTGTGGAATATTTGAAGGATTAATCAGAATTTGTATGTATATAGTGACGAATTTCGGTGGGAAATAATCGCAATAAGATCTCGCACTTATTCGCCACCCCGCAAAATGATACAAAAAAAAAACGTGAGACGAGGCAATGAGTGAGGAATTTGTGTTGTATGAGGGGGTTATAAGAAGCTGCGTGGTGTGTGAGAAAGATCCTCTCATTGCGGCTTTATTACACGGGAGTTTTTGGGTGTAAAGAAGGTATGGGTATGGATTTGATTGGAATTTCAACTGCCACAATAAATCTCAAGGTAACGAGTAGAATAATTTTGGTTGGTTGAATGAGGATTTTTGTCGCGTCTTTAACGAAAAATTTTGTCGTACATTTTGAAACCTGTTTTGCTTAATTTTACCTCCTTAAACCGAATATCCAATGAACATCTTTTTGGTGCGCGAAGAGAATAAACCTCATCAACACAATCTATCTAAACAATGATCGTAAAAAATACTATTTCTTCATACAATTTATGGGACATCTTATTGATTATTTTCTCGCTCTCTCTCACTCCACGCTGTCCAAAAAACCAAAAATTTACAATCACCATACTTGTTGGATTACTTCTTCGTTTAAATATTCCTTCGTCTTTTTGTATTAATTCTCCCAAAAAAAAATAAATGTTGAAATCACACAAAATTTTACCTAAATGGTAATACTTTGAGGCTCTTTAGTTTCTCCGTGTATGCTCCTTTGGAGAATTTTCTATTAAACATTATAAAGCAAAAGAGAGAATATCTTCCAATTAATAGCAACGTATTTAATGTGTTTTTTTTTCTTTTCTTTTCTTCATCTACTTAATTACCATTCTCGCGTATATCAGTGATGGTGGCTTAATGAAATCCGATACATTTGCTATCGAAAATTTATTTGCACTTGATTCATTTAATTGCCATCACGACAAAGAGACAATTTTGTTACCACGGAAAAAATTAAATATTCAGCATTTCGTTATTTTTCTCATACTGTGCGTGATTCAAAAAAAATATCAAAAAGTCTATAATGGTGGTGGGTCAATTTTTACATTTTCCGCTTCATTACGCACTTTTATGGGTCATCAAATGCGTAAACTATTAAAGATATCAATTTTCTTTAGCAGAAATTGCACATAAAAAAACCAATATCGCGCTTTGAGTTTATTTTTATTTATTTATCTTTGAGAAAGTTGCAAAAGGAAGTAAATAAAAAAAAGATTTCTAAATAAATCTTAGCGGTTCTTATGTGAAAGATATTTTCTTTTGAGAGTTCTTGTATCATTGAAAATTTTAAAAAATGTTCGGCGAAAATTGCAAAATTGCAAAAATTGCAAAAAACGTTCATAAAATCGCAAAATCGTGTAAATAAATCGCACATTGCTATCGAGATTAAAACTTTATTACGAATTTATCTTTAATACATATTAAAGATATTTATTGACAGAATATTAAGATTTTTTTTCTGTAAAGTTGTCGAAAATAGTGTCGACAAGGAAACGTGCGTGGTTCACCTCTTGTTGTTGATAAATTTTGTCCACAACTGTGTATCAGTTCGAATACAAACATAGAGCATTTCAACAAAAATCCCAACTACTGCTTTTTGGTCCAATTAAATGCGAGAAAAAGGCGGCAGAGAGCTTATATGTATCTATATATAATATAGTAAAATAAATAACGAAATTTCTCTATCGATGTATTTGTGCATATTTAGTTGAAAAACTTGTTGGGTAAAAAGGAGAAACAAGTGTAAAAAAAAATATGTCTCTTCTTCAGCGTCCTCCAAACGAAAAAATTTATATGTAAAGATTTTATAAAAAGATACATGCGCACACAGTATTTTATGTAAAATATTTCCCCAAAAATAATTAATATTGATGTTTATACATCTACTCGTAAAATAGCTATTTTTACTATTTTTTCAAATGTCTTTTGCTATATGGTGTCTTTTTTTGAGAAAGGGTGGGGAGACATTATACTTACTTTTGATGAGATTAACGTGAGAGTCGGTGAAGATTCCTGAAAAGACATAAGAGAGAAATTTCACCATTAAACCAAATGCGATTATATGACCAATTCGCCGTTTTATATGATATTTATTTCTTCTTTTTCATCATTTTTTTTATTTCAAATACGATGAGAAATGGAAGAAATCAGTGATGAGGAATCGATCAATTGATCTTCCTGTGCAAAATTAGTCATCTTCGTCTTATCATTGGCAAAGAAAAAGGTACTCAAAGCGAGCAATTGAATTCCCCACAGCCTGTGAATCATGCACACAAGATGATTCTTCCAGAGTGATGTCTTCAAGTGATCGTTTTATGCTTCATCTCACTGAGAGACAGGTATTTATTGAAGGTGTTTCTTTTTCACCCCACCGAAAGACTTGCGACGCCTTCAATGGCTCTACCCTTAAAGCTATATTGTACAGAAAAGTAATATTTTTTTGTGTGTGCTGCAATCTTCATCGTAAAATGCGATTTTCGGATAAATATCTCTCACAGAGAGGTACCCCGAAACACAAAGGACCCAAAGAATGGGCCACATGTTAGAAGAGCAGGATGGTGGGCACATACATACACACAAATGTTATTTCAAGATTTTTTCTTCCTCCTCGCATTGGGTTGAAGGATGAATTTGAAAGTGAAATTGACGAATATTTTTTTCAAAATGATTTCTTCATGCTTCACATACTTAAATGCGATTTTGGAGTTTTATGGAAAATTAAGGGCTCCGCTCTAACCGAAATCATTGTGCAAATGACCAGAAAAATTGCTCACATCTTGTAGAGGGATGCTGTTAGTGAGGATATTCTTGTAATGATCACACATACATACAAGAGAGTATACAGATGTGTGCTGAAAATAATATCTCTATGGTCACGTTCTTAGAACATAAATGTTTTAGCTTAAAATATATTGATAATACATTTTCTTAATCTTTCGTTTATTAAAGACAGAACTACAAAGTAGATTAAGATTCTTTTGGTGCAATTCTAACATTTGACATTTAATCTCTAACGCTTTTTCTTGAAAAAGAATATTAAAAAAACGATAAGAAGGAAATATTTGTGGAAAAAACATTTTTAAAAAAAAATCTAAAGAACTTTTTTTTGTTTACTAACAAAATGATAAACAGTGTTCTATTATTTCTCCTACCTCTGTATATATAATTTAGTATGTATTTCGTATATATAGCAATTTAATTAAAAGATCTAATCTTTAGCAGAGTGTTGCTTTCAAAATTATCCCACTAATTA
This sequence comes from Lutzomyia longipalpis, assembly GCF_024334085.1. Taxonomy (NCBI): domain Eukaryota; kingdom Metazoa; phylum Arthropoda; class Insecta; order Diptera; family Psychodidae; genus Lutzomyia; species Lutzomyia longipalpis. Next base: position 980,708 of record NC_074708.1, read on the forward strand.
AATTAATCAAGCTCATTTTAGCTAGCAGTCGCGGAATTGCTGCTCCAAAATGCAAAATAGATAAATCTTTTTTTGTGGCATTAAGCAAATTTTGCAATTGAGAGAATTTCGTTGCAGTATGCAAATGCAATTTACATTTAATTCTATTGAATTTAATATAATTTTTAATGAACTTTGGTTACATCGTGGAGGTTATGGAGGCAGAAAAACGACGAATGGCGTAATATTTTTATATTTATTTTATGCGTATTTGAGACGGTAGTTTAATTTCTAATTTTGGCAATTAGTAATTATAATGGGTGATCTTGGTGGGTATATATAAATTGCGGGGACATTGAAGGGAAAAAAAGAGACTCACATTTCGACAATCACCCACTCCTTCAACAACAGTTGAGTTAAAAAAAAATATGAGAACGCGCGACAGTAGATGGAAAATGAAAGAAATCCCAAATGGTGGGTCACTCACAGAAAGATGTGTGTGGGTTTTTATTGCAGCATTATTTTTTTTTTTTTGGAGAATTGTTGAATTATTATCATACAAACATGATTATTTTTGGCTCTCTTTGTTAAATATACGTACTAACAATCGCACATAATTCATTTGCTTTCGGGTGTACATGGGCATTTAATGCTATAGCCTCTTTTTTTCAGTTAATTAAAAGAGTCTGTACTGAAATGAATATTTCAAACCTTGGAATTCCGCGTACCACACTTTTCCGGGAAGGTGTACGGAAAACAATGAAGAGAGTTGGTAAATTGTTCATGGTGAAAAAATTACCTAGGCGAAAGGCGTGGCGCGGGGGGAGCATCAAAAAATCTTTACGACTTTTTCTAGTTTTTGTGTTAGACAATGCGATGACTACAATTAGTGTATTTTATGCCTTTTTAAATCATATTTTGGAAACAAGTGGGGCTCAATTACAAATCTCACCGCACAATGCAGCAATATCTGTGAAATGTTTTAATGATTCCATCCTCCAGGTATGTTTCATGGACTAGATTTTTTTCTTTTTTTTGGATAGTACATCGTCTTCAAGAAACAAGACATTGGTGAGGGTAGGAAGGGGAGAAAAAAAGATACTCCCATAAAATAATAAATCGGTGGTTGAAAAAAAAAATATATGAAATAACGATGGAATTCTAAGAGGTATATGTGAAGACACTATTGCAGAGGGACTTGCTGGTACGGTGGAAAAAAAAAAATTTTATAAGTTATTCGGATATGGAGTTATTTTCTTAGTAAAATAAATACACATTGGTCGAAATTATATTTATTGATGCTATCCAGGAGGTAGTGAGGGAGAAAAATACATAATCTCGATGCGGCAAAAATGAGCAAATGACTTTCAGGTAGAAAAATCATTCAAAAATAAATGCGTTGAGAATACACAACTGAGAAATTTTTGCTATAAAAAAATCCCACATCATTTTGTAGCCACCACAGGTATATATATAGAATAGGATGTAGTATACCTATATAGGGGAGGTGTACGTGAGGATAACTTCAATCCACGATTGCACTGTTGACGATGAAAAGAGGATGTTTGAACAATCTGTGAGAAATCACTTTTTCCCCCCTTTGTCCATTAATGTGGCATTTTATGTTGTTCTCTGCAAATCCTTGCAGGAGACAAAGCCTTAACTTCTTCATGAGCTTTGATTAATTTTGTGAAGTCACCTTTCGGTTACAATTGATTTTTTTTTACTTTCAAATAAAAGAAAAAATAATTAATCCTTATGCCATCCGGTATGGATCATAATTTTAATGGTTCCTCTAATATATATATTTTTATGAACACATGTTGCTCATTTGGGAGTAAAAATATGCTTGCTTGTATCTCTTTCTGGAGAAGCAAGTACCGAGAGCACTCAAGTTGTTGGTGTGTAGTTAAAATACCGAAGATATCGAATATCACAAGAAGTTATGTTATAAAATCTGTATAGACGAAAGCACCGAAGATGAGAAAAATGTGTCACTTATTGAGACGTTCTTTTTTGGGTGCAAATGAGCTGCGTGTATGCTCAAAAATACACCACCATTCTTGGAGCAATTTATAGAGGAAGAGAGAAAATCTCATTGGAAATCTATAATAGAAGATTGAGGGCATTTTTTGTTTGAGTTCTCACTAAAATTCTGCACTTTTGAAGCACCTTTTTTCAATAAAAATTCAGTACCTCGTGCTCTACATGGCTGCATGTACAAGGATTTATTGTCCTTCCCACCCTCTATTCGTCTCTGTATAAAGCATTATATGTAATTTCAATGCATTGCAACTTAATGGGCGATACAGTGAACAAACTTAAGTAGGTTATTTGCTAGAATATCACGTTTGGTGTTTTATGTTTAGGAACACATCCATTGTGGGCTCTACGAAAGATAAAATGTTCATTTAAACATGAAGAAAAATCATGACTTTTTGTCCATCCACCACCACGGTTTGCCTCCCTCACATTGACTCGCATATGTATGTGGGACGATAAATTGAGGAGGAGAAGAAGAAAAGGACGATGCAGCAATTCAGGTAAAAACATCTAATGGAATTTCATGTTCATCTCAAAAAATCACTGAGAGGGAGAAAAATATTTTGTACACTCTGCATGTACCTGTCTTATCGAAAAAGCACTCTCGTATGTGTCTTAAGAAGTAGAATTTTTTTCTTGTTGTGTTTTTGGGCATGAAGAAAAAAGGAGAAGTAGAAGAAAAATAAATTATACGGGAATAGCGCGATGAAAAGGGCGAAGATGCACAAGGATCCCTTCACGGAACATTTTATACCTGTTGGACCAAACCACATGAGAAAAAAAAAATCTCACAGTGTATTGAATACAAGAAATTTCAAGGAGATGAAGAAGAAAGTCAACTTTTTTTTGTTGTTGTTGAAATGATCTTGACCAATACCCAGCAATTTCGATAAGACTTATAATGTCCATTAAGGTATTAGGGTGTATACGCAGACAATTTTTCTCCATCAGCCATCTCTCGTTTTTTTTCTTTCTTTTTCTTTTTGGAGAAATGCGAGAAAGAAATAGCCAAGTGTTTGACTATACGCGGCTTTATGGAAATCTCAATTTTTATATCGAATTTATAGGAATAAAATGTAAATTATACTTTACCCGCGCATCGGGTTTATTGAACCATCAGAAAAGAGAAAAAAAATCTTCAATTTGACAAGAAGGAGGAATCTTGTTTTGGAGAAATACACCATAAATGACCCCCTTTTGTTTGGCTTAAGAATCCAAAAAAGCCAGAATTTTTTTTTATTGATGTGAATATGAACATTTGATAGGGGAGAGTGGGGCTCCCTCAGTGGCGTAGACCAAGGATAAACTTTCGGTTTTATTTAACACTTGGAGGACTTTACTGGTAATCACTGCCAATTCGACTTTTTTAAACCGCCATAGATTAAAATCTATCCACCTTATCTTGATAATTTTTACATCTATGTGTAGGCGGATTCAAATACAACAAGTTCGTCAAAAGAAAATCCGGAAAAACGTTTTCTTTATAATAGAAAATTAAGCTCAAAGTTTGAGGTTAGAAATTCGAGTCCTCCAAGTGTTAAAGACTTCTAATGAACTTTCTAAATCAATCTAAATAAATTTTTCTTTAGAGATCAAAAACAAATAATTTCAGCAGACAGAGAAATGTAAAACGTTGAAGTTAAATTCAAATATTAGAATTGGAATGTCAAACGTTAGACGTTATAAAAGTCAAACATTTGGGAGAAATAACAATTTTCAGTGAGGGAACGTCAAAAAAATTTAGAAATTAAATGTCAAACGTTTGGAAAAACTCGTTAAACATTTGAAAATAAACGTCAGATAAACTTCAATTAAATCTAAAAGTAATCAATGAATCCAGCGACGTTTCCCTTTATTTTTTTAATAGCCAAACAATGGATCTAAAGATTCTAAAGCTTCTTAAATTCCTCTTCTAATTCGCTGTAAACTATTAAATCATATCGAGAGGCATATAGAGATGATAAATCGGCAGGGATTTCCTGCATACCGCGGTGTAAAAATTAAATTTAAAAAAAACCGTATGAACATTGCCGGGAAATTATTAATTGAAAAGTGGCAAATTATTTAGCGAATGATTTATCGATGTGATAATTTAATTGAGCAATTTCTCGCGTTGACCCCAAACAGCTTCTGCTTCACACAAATCGCCAGGTTAAAAGTGCATGAGATGTTTCTATACAATGTTGGCTTTTTTTTTATTATTCGAGCATTGAAGGCATTTTATGTATAAAGAAATTTTAGTGAGACGAAGATGTGTGTGCGCCTCTTGTGCTCCTCACAATTCCATTAATTCATTCTATTCATGTAATATAACCAAATTTATTATATTACCCAATCAATAAGACCACCAATTGATTGCGAGGCTCATACGGAAGTACCGTAATGTTTTATTGCTCGATCGAAACACTAATTTGTGGCCGTTGCGGTCCATCTTATGTGTGTTGTCTTTCACGAGAAAGGAAAATGTATATATATGGCAAAAGTAAGAATAAAGATACTCTTATAAATAATATTAGGTTTATTTTAGATGCCTCCATACACATAATTCTCGCACTCAAACCCTCAGATAGATAGAGAGAGAGGCAGAGAGAGCACCTAAACCCATGCAAAGTGTATAGAATTTTGCAGAGATGCGAGAAGAAAGAGCAATGTGCTTTTTTCACCGCCAATAAAATGTTTCGAAGATTATATAGTCAGACGCACCATCTCAAAATCGAACATTGTATGATTCCCATTCCTAATGTACATTTCGTATGAGAAATAGCTTTACGTATGTAATTAAAGTTAAAGCATTTTTTTTCTCTTCATCACTAAACTCCATTCCAAACTCTCTCGAGAGATATTCCACATTTAATTGATTTTATCTGCAAGTGTTGCCTTTTTTACCAATTCAAACATCAAAGTACTTGGGCATCATCGTGAAGAGAAGGAGAAACAAAACGACAAATATACATTAAATTCAATTACACTCGAGAATAGTTTGCTATAGAGCACTCCTCTAATTCCGTAGAGAGGAATGAGAAGAGAACATCAATTAAGGGGTGTAAAACCTGGCCTAAATGCTCCTGCAATTGAACAATATATTCAGGAGTTTATTTTTAATGCTTAATCAATTAGCACTGAGAAGAAATTGATAGAATTTTCGCATTCTAACAAGAATTTAATAAAAAAAGGGAAATATTGTGCTCCTTTTCATTTTCCTTTAAATTCTTATCCTTCAACTGTTCTTGAGTCTTCTTTAATTTTTATCTTTTTTTTAGTAAACGAAATTAATATTTAAAATGACTTCCATGCAAAATCCTATTAGTATGAGCGAGAAATGATTTATCCAATTTGCTCAGTGCCGTGCTTTTTTCCACCATCTTCACCCGCAAAGTAGCAACCAAAAGCATCTAGCAAAGCAATTGAAGCTCGAAGAAGTCCATAAATATCTATCAACATATCACCTCAATTTGCGCACTTGGACATGGTTACAATATATAATATTAAGCTTATAGACAAAGAGTATTATGAATAATTTCATGTTTCGTGTGCCAGATATTTCAATATGAAATGTGATGGACATGACTTTTCGGCAATCTCTTGGATCTTGTTTTTTTTTATTTTTCTTCTTCGCTTCATCTCTTTTGGCTGGCTTCTAAAAATTAGTTTTTATTTCGAGAAAATCTCCCTGCAAACTTGCAGTGAGTACAAAAAAATTATAATTAAAGAATGTGTTATAAAAATAAGAGACGAATGATTTAGATTTGGTAATTCATCGAAATGTGAATTTATCCGTATATATGACAAGTAAATTGTTGTTATTCTGATACACGCGATTCCACATGGCAAGTTTGTCAGGTGTGGTGTGGGCAAAAAAAAGCACAAAAGCCCCCAGAGAGCGAGAAAAGGCGAGATGTAAATAATCAGCTTTTGTTGTTGGGTTGATAGGTCATGCAAGAAGTGTTTTTGTTTAGGTGGATCGCTATATTTAAATCAAACACATTCCAGGTAATAGGATATATAGCGAGGGTCAGTTATATGTTCTTTTTTCTAAATGTATTTTCTGTCTTTCAATTCAGGTGAAATGCACTTTGATAATATAGAGAAAAAAAAGTTCCGAAATGATGATTATCGCGTATGTTGAAGCAATGGTAATGTTGAATCATTGGACAAATGCGCTAAATAGTGGGATTATCAGCGGGTTAACAGTTAAATTGTGTGTAGGAAACAATCAATTATAGTCGTGATGTGTTCAGGTTTTTTTTCTCTGTGGGTACTTCCTAAGCCCCTCCTGGAGATTCTTGACCATCAATTCTCACACAAGAAATCAATCCATTTGACGTGCTTTGGCAGTGAAAGTATAATTCTTCTCTATGCCCCCAACACCTCCTTATATGTTGTGTTTATTCCATCAGATATGTTAACACATTTCATAAAATGTGTTGGGTGATTTTTTTTCTCTCTCTCGTATAATGTATCTCTCTTTGCAAAAATGCTAAAAGAAAACGGAAAATGTTTATTGCAAATGACAGCAAAATAGAGATGTACGGACACTGAGCGTCACCTGATCAAATTTCAAGAAAGACAAGCACCGACATCAGTTCAGATTATGTTGCCAAAATGCTCAATTTCACACAAGAAAAATAACTAAAAGGGATCACTCTGCCATGTTATATGTTGCCATGAACCGTAAAAATTGCAAAATGGAATGCAATTGAACGTACATACGATGAAATTGGAAATATATGTATGTAACGGCCATTACAGTGAGCTTTTCCATCGAAAGCTTTGCAATTTTTTTCCTCAAACTTTCTGCTGAATATTAATTTAAAAGAAAATAAATGAAGAAAAAAACAATTAAGAGCAATTCTCGCGCACTAAAAAATCATCATCGTCAATCAGATTTGGAAGAACTGTTAAATCTGATTAATTTATTCGTGCTCAGATGAATGAGATTTTTTTTTCATCTCACCTGTTAAAATCAACACAAATAAATTGCTCATTTGGAGACATGAGATACAAGATTGAATTTTTGGCGTATTGGTACAAAAAAAATCTACTTGTACAATTTTTTTCTTACATTCAAGTACCAAGAAAATATACATATAACGCAACAACTTTTCCATGGGACCGTTTCCAAAGTGAAGAGCTTACTGTCAATTAAACCATCTCGCGCGCCAACCAGTTTAGCATTTTTGTGTGTGCTCTCATTAAAAACAGTTCCTTTTTAATTCTCAAATAACATTTTAGCTGGTGATTTTTATGTTAATTCACATTCGTATTACATTTTAGATCAATTGAAATCCATTGCCGGGGGGGATTGTTTTTTCTCCAGCTTCGGTTTTAGATTATATGTATTTGCTTGACGATATGTGTGTTGCTGCGTGGAGATAAAATTGCAAGGCTGTTTTAGGAGGGAACTTATATAGCGCAGGAGGACACAATTACATATAACTTTTCTCTTTTGTGTTTATTTAGGATGATGGGCATACATTTTAGCCATGATTCTTCTATTTCTTCTCGCCTCTTCAATTTTGGATTTGTCATTTCGTTTTTTTTTTGTGGTGTGTGATGTTGCCTCCTAAACTAAAAGTCTTATATTTCACATTGGCAGTTTCCGGCAAAAATCACCCAAAAAGATGTAAATAAAATCTCATTTGTGCAGAATGTAAAGAAGAAGAAGAAGTAACTTTGGCACTGCATAACATTTTTTTTTCAAGCTCTCATGCCAAAAATTTTCAAAGAAAAAAATCCGACCTCGCACAGCTGATTGCACAGAGAAGACAATAAAGTAAAGAAAAAAAATGTAATGAAATTCCTTCTCGAAAAAAAAGCCCCACGTGAAGAAAAAAAAATGCCCTAAATGAAATTTTCAAGGTAAATTATGTATCATTAAATGTAGTTCAAGATATTAATAGTTGATTGCATTATATAAATTATCTGCTAATTAGATGGTTTTCTCTCTCCCCATGTAAAATTATTGTCATAATAAAATTAAAAATAATTGTGAGATTATCACACCACGCTCTGGCATTGTTTTCATTTGGGTTTCCTTCTCTTGGTTTATGCTTTGAAAAAAAAAGAATAATAATGTATCTCGTATTATTTTTAATGCTGCAGCGACCTTTTTTTTAGTTCACATTTCATAATGTGAACTTGGTGTCCGGGAATGGCCATAAGAATGTTTTTTTTTTCTTCACATCGGATATATCATTTTATTAAATCTCTACTAAAGCTCTTATTGAGAAAAAAATTCAATTGATGTCTAAATGAGTCATTTATTGTGTTTGAAGGTACTTAATGGGTTAATTTTAAATCCTTAGGGCACGAATAAGAAAATGTTTTTTTTTTTCAGATGGTTTGCACGTTTGAGAAGAAATTCTTCTTGTAAGAATAATTAGAAAATTTTTACACTATCTTTCAATCAAGCATGATAATTTCTACAATCTAAATTGTAATATTTAATTAACAATCCACGATGGGATCAGCAACTTTCCAACCATTTCTTTTTTTTTTTTGCATACGGAAGCACTAAGCATCTTCTACGGGCAGTATACAATGTTGTAACATTGTGTGTTAACATTCTTTTTTTTTTAATTTTATTTAAAATAAAATCTCGATGGTTTCGATGGCGAAGGCAAGGCCAAAAGATCTATGCACATTTGATATTCAAGAATAAATGTATGCGCGGCAAATTGAATTGCTTTTCACAGCACATTTTTCTGCCAATTTAACCAATTCCGTGGTCATCTATTGAAGTCAAGCTAATTAAAATAATATTCAGTGGTAACGGTATGATGACGAAAAGCGATGTATATTATATAGGTAGATATATGTATATTTTTAAAACTCTAAAAGTGACATCAAACACCAAAATGTGCAAAGAGCAACGCTAAGCGGCACAACGCGTACTTTTAATTCCAATATCTTTCAAATAATATATGCAAATGGATTTCTTTTTTGAGGTAAATTTTCATATAAGACTGTAGATGTGCTATATATGTGTATGTATGTAAGATTTCGAAAAGAAAAAAAATAAATAAATAGACACCATCATACAGCATCCAAATGAAAAGACATTCCTTAAGATCACGGCAACCCATAGACTTGCTAATCAATTCACTTTGTGTGGTATAGAGAGGAATTGATTACATATAGTTACTTTTATTGTATGTGAAATTTATGGAAAAATTCTCTCCTGTGCGTTTTAACCAAAAAAAAAGCTATAATCTCAATAAAAAATTGTCTATTTCGTATACTTATGTGTAAGATCCGAAAAACAAGAAATTACGAAAACGAGCCGCTCAAATGCACAGTTAGATATATAGGAATTGAAGACATCGCGCGATATACCTACCCGAAAAAATTTACATTTAAATTACATTTGGACACCTCAAAAAATAGAGTCTTACGTGGCCTTTTATATATTTTTCCGTGATATATGCGCGACAATTGGAAATTTTATTACTTTAATAAATCCTCTCAGCAATATTTTTTTTATTTACTCTTTACCTTGATTGCATTTTCCCGAACACTATGCCTTAAAGTATTTTTTTATTTTATTCTCATGCAACCAATTTGTTTTTTTTTAATTGTTTATTTTTCCCTTTTTTAGGGAAAAAAATTAACATTTCCATTTTGAGATTATTTAAGAGAAAAAAAAAAAGAATTTATTTGATCATTGCACAATGCACGCATCAAAAACATCTCTAAGTGATGGAGGAGAAAAAAATTCAATTTTGAAACTTTCACAAAAATATGTATATTGTGGCTTTTTACTCGTTATCTCCTCATGATATTTCCCCCGTGTATACATATTATTCAAAAAGCAGAATCTTGAGTCATTTGAATGAAAAAGACATTTAATTCTTCAATTTACATTTATAGTCACCCAATCTTTGAGAGAAACAAAAATTGTGTATGATTTTTCGACTTCAGGGCAATTTGCGTCGTAAATTAACGTCTTTGTCTATTTTTTTATGATTTTTTCTTGCCTAAAATGAAGGATTTAAAAATTGCCGAACATTTTGGCAAACACACTTGAGAAAATAGCAAAGGCCGTATTATGGATGATTCATTTTGTATATGAGACTATTCTCATGCTATATGTTGATCTAATATTATTTTTGGCGGGTAAAATTCAAATCTGACAGGTATTTTTATCAAATGTCAAATTTTGGATTTTCTGTCACACAATATTCAAATTCAAATTTATAACGACTTAACAGCAATTCCTTTTCAACAAAAAATCTTGCTCGAAATATTTCTCTGAGTGTAGATTTGTAATTAGGAAGTGAAGTGAAAATCAAATCTCATCAAATTCATTGCAAAATGGCGCACCGAATGGGTCTCTCTATACAGAAATATATAGAGTGAAATATATATATTAGCCTGTTGTACGTACATCAGAGAGTGAGAAAAAAGGGGGAGCATCAATCGATTAATTTTTGAACCACAAATTAATCTTGCGATTCTTCTGTGTGGACAAACACTTGAAGCGCATTTCAACTTACCCATTATCTCCTCGCATTCACTGTGAAAACATCAAATATTTTTCACCATAATAAATTGCTTCGGTAAACAATTGAATAGTTGTGTAGAAGCTCAAATTCAACCTCAGGCTCATTTGTCCACTTCATAAGTATTCTGTTACATTGCGCTTTGCTCAAAACTTCTCATAAAACATACAAAGATATGAACCCAACTGGCGGACTAATGGTAAATTTTTGCCTCACTCACTGCTCTTTTCCATTATGATTGGGTATCGTACCGACAAGTTGAATGAAATGAAATAAAAAAAAAGAATTGGTACTCTCTCAGATCTCGAGCCATCTTGCCATTGTCCATTGGAAGAGATGTTCGTTGAACAATAATGAATGGCCCATAGGATCATTGATATGGAAAAGACAGATCACACTTCAATTTTAATTATGATTTTTTTCTTCTCTGTTTTTTCTTTTTTTTCTCCTGAATCACCAATTTGACTTTTATCTAACAACATTTGGGATAAATTTGTGCTTTGAGAATAGACTAAAAAGTGCTTCTTTATACACGAAAAAAATTTCAATATGTGAGAACACACGATTGGGGGAAAAAGCTCAGGTATTGGTTTAAATGAAAATGGTCAAAATTAGAAACTGAAGAGTCACAAAAATCCGAGGTGAATGATATAGAAACAAACTCGATTGAGACTCTTGTCGGCTATAAATTTAATTGAATCCGGTTATTTAGTTTCTCAATAACACATAAGTAATAATTATACATCATTCACCAAAAAGCCAAGTATATATTCTCTTGTGTGTAGCTTTTGTGGTGCCATGCGAGTGAGAAGGGGACAAAAAAAGGTAAAAGAAATTTAATGAGAATCGAACATTTTATGGTAATAAGAAAAATAAATTTAAAATGCTTGCTGGAAGCGGGAATCACAATTTTTGTGTTCTGGGGCATTGTGTGTTCCTTCAGGTGTTCTGTCATTTATTCTAACATTTATTATTTTTCTTTTGAATAGTTTGGCATTTAATAAAACATTTGACGTCTATTTTCGGAGGTTAGACATTTATTTAAACATTCAACGTCCCTTTTCTAACGTTAGAAATTTCTTTTTAGTCTTTTGACGTTGTCCTAACGTTTGATGTTTCTTTTTTATGATCTCTAACTTCTCTTTTCAACATTTGATTTTCGAAACTTAATCTTTACAAAGCTTTTAATGCCCTAAAACTTTAACAAACGAACCACGAGAATTAAGAAAAAGCTTTTCAAGCTAATTAGCAATAGACACCTGAACCACAACACTCTGTGCTATGTTAAAATCCAGATATGGTGCTATTTGAATGAATTAGCCGCGAGAAGACCAAAAAATATTCATTTGGATAATACTGTGGCATTTACCTGAAGCTGTAGAGCCTCCTCGAAGCCGTTTGGGAAATCTTTACCGTTGCTGCCGTCCAATTGGGAGAGAGAAGTAGCCAATTGTCTCACATTCATCCCCCAGAAAGGGGTCAGCGACGATTCGCAAAATTTAACTTTCTTCGCTGTTTCTTCTTCCGCTTCTTTTTCTTCCTTTTTTAATTCTTTCACATTTGCAGGTATAGAGACGTCTTGAGGCCCTACATTGTATTCGCCAAAATGAAATTAAAAAAAAACTCGCGCGGGGTGTTGCTGTTAATAAAAATTAATGGACAGCAAGCTTTTAAGCTCTCTGGGCTTTTAAGTTAAAAATTCTGTATGCAAATGATGGTGGTGCGAAGTGAATTACACAGTATAAGTCCTGGGAGAATTTTCAAATGGGGTGTGTCATTTTCCCCGGACCTCTCCTATACACCTACCCCTCCCACACACCCACCCCCCGCATTTGGTGCTACACCCATCGGCGATAATAATGCAGAGTGCACGGTGTTAATTAATTTGTGCTTTAATAGATTGCAAATGACTGCAATATTAGTTTGTGGAATGGGAAGAAGAAGAAAAAAAAGTAAATTCAATTAGGGGAAAATTCTTGGAAATTTTCTTATGGAAAGTGATGCAGATACTATGCGGGATTTTTTTGTTGTTAACATAAATACAGAGAGTTTTCCAGGGGTGGATAGGACCTATGTGTCGGGTGCAGTCTTGCTGTATGGATTATGTAATGCAATAAATGGGATAAATTAACAGTGTAGGGCAGTCTCAAGACGCTCTCCTAAAACACTTCACCGCACACTCACACTTCACAGATAGGTCGGGACCCCCTGACCCGATTTACAGTTGACTTTTCACACGATTCACCCCACAATGGTGCCACGAAGCATCTCCGGGTCCCCCAAAAAAAAGGTGCACCCCCTCGGCAACGTTAAGCTCGCGATCAGGTGGAAAAGGAGCACAGAATATTGCAATCAACGCGCTCGATGCGGCGGCAATTAGGTTTTCGGCCCAACTGTAGCACTGATAAGTCTATCGACACCGCGAAAAAGCTCCACTTGGGTGTCCAGACGTCCCCAATATTGTGTTGGAGCACATGCGGTGAAACATTACAGTGGGAATTTGTCGCGGCTGCGCCTTTCGCATCCCCAATCGATCCGATATATTATATCGCCACATGACAGTCTCTTCGGGGTGTGTTTTGCCCCACTGGAGTCGTCCCCAATCATTTCGCCATGTGATTAGAGGTTAGCGGTCATATGCGAACTTAAATAACCGCGGAAATTTGTTTGGTAAACTTTTCCAACAAGGTGTGGTGCTTTCTTCCTCTCCTTTTGCCCAAATAGTTTCGTAACATAACCGATTGTGGAATCCTTCCCGCGCGTCATCTTCAATGTGAACTTGTGAGTTGATTTTGGGGGGGAAAGGGGAATTTATTATAGACCTAAAAGCTCTTATTTAACGTGAAGCGTTTAATAAAGTTAATGATTTTTGGTGTTACACTGAGAGAAAAATTTTATTTAACGAATTTTAATTCACTGAGTTATCATGGTATTACTTGGAGCTTTTTGTGTTTCGCGCTTTTAGCTTTGTGATTTATGCTTTTAAAGCATAAGCTTTTTTTTTAGTTAAGTAGTTGTGATTCAATGTATATAATTACTTAAAATCTAATTCAATTCATTTTCATCTCTTGAGCTTTTTATGGAGCTTTTGTGTCAATTTTAAAGAATTTTCTGTACAAATAAAAATTAAGTTTTAATTAAAACTTGAAATATTCAGTATTATTACTCGTTAAATGAGCAAGAGGATTTCCCTTTAATCAGCTACTTATCTAGCCAACAAATCACAATAAATAACTCACAAAAGTTGAGATTTCTTCTTGTAATTCTGTTTGGAATTGGATATTGATTACTTTTGTGTGAACATTGGACATCTCTCGAGGGACAAATCTCACAATTTCTTGTGCTGTTGTATATACATACCTATATTTATATTAACTTACAATCTCTCCTTCTCAAAACTTTCTGTATATATAGTGGTGCCATAATACGTCTTTTTTATCAAAACTTTTTTCATAGTGTCCCAAAAGGCAATAAAGTATTCTTTGAATAATTTTTCCAGAATGACGTTCGAGTATTCACGGAGCTTTAACTAGGCGCCTCCACTGTAGACTATATTTTCATCGACCGCAAACTGAGGGTAAGTAATGAAACCATTAGACAAATTTCATTTTAAATTCCATACTACGGGGGGTGGGGGATGGGGAGGAAACTACTTTGCTAAAGAGTACATTCAATTAAATAAATTCTCCTGAAAATACCACGAGAAAAAGAGAAAGAATGAAAAAAAAAAAGAAATTTAGAGATCAAAAGAGAAGAAGCAAAAAGGGTATTGTGACGGGGGGAGGAGTGGAGAATTTTTCAAAAGGAATTCATTTACGCATTATTTCCTTTCAAATTGTCGATACACACCATTCTTTTACGCCCAATTCGCCTTTCGTTTTTCGCATAAAAGAGGAAGTCCAGAAAAAAGGGGAATTGCAAAAACTTTTTTTTCTCATTGTCGATTTTCGGACGTGACTTCAGGTTTATGTGGAGGCATAGAAGAGAGATTTTCTTGTAGTTTATGGAATTCGTTTCACGCACATTATTTACGTAATGTACATACACGTTCCATAGGGTGGTCACCCGGGGTCGTAGGGACCAAAGGAGCGCGCAGAGCAAGAGGAAAAAAAAAAGAGCGAAGCCCCGAATCAATACATTTGATCGCAATATTCCACAAAACATCAATGTATTGTCGTTAAATTTGATGATGAAAAATATTCAGGATGCTTTCTAATGTATTTTTAGTGGGTGGTTTTCCATATCCCATGGATATTTTCTATGCTGGACCATCCGTTTCTTTTCCATCTCTCTTGCCATGTGAAGCAATTCTCCGTGGTTGGGTAAAGAATTTTTCAAGTCCCATTTCAACCCACCCACGATGAGCCACAATATTTATCCATCCATCCCCGCCCTCCTAAAGGGGGTTGCACCATAGACATCTTACTGTACATTCCTCAAGACATACCTACCGGGAATTTTATTTTATCTTGTTCATATATAAAAAAAATTGAAGAAAAATTGACTTTTTTCAAAGTTTTTTTAAAGAAATATTTTGAGGAAATTAAAGAATAATAACTCCTAAGCATAGAGGAGTCAAATACGTGTTTTTCTGGCTGCCTGTCCTGTCTTGATGTTTCTTTTATAGGCGTCACTGCGGGTAGGCACGGAAAAGGAAAGGAAAAAAAAACTTTTGGGAGATAAACACGAGCTTGGAAAGCTTCTTTTTGAAAATTTCCTCGCCGTTTATAGGCACTGTCACGTCTCCCACAAGTATTGACCATATTCAACTGATACTTTCAATTCAATCCCCCCGAAAATCCTCCAGCACTACACATATAAAGTGTTATCTACTTGAGCATTTATACAGTTTGATTCGCTCAAAACGAACCGGGCGCGGCTCCAAAAAAATAGCCCCATATATAGAGAAAAAATGTCTTCTTTCGTACATTAAGTAGGTATCATTTTGTCCCCTTTAGATTACCACCAAGAATACACCACACACACACGGGTTGGACCCTTTTTGTGGGGCACATTTTATTCATTTGCCCCAGAATGATATTGTTATATGGGAAATCATGCGAGCAAATCAAATAGCACTACAATGCCAATTTCGAGGAGCGGGAAAACCCATATATGCATTATTTTGAGGTGAATACCGTGGAGTATGGGGGAGGAAGTCAACCACACATACGTAGGCTAGGCCCACCACCAACCTCTACCCCTCACCTACTCAGTCATTTTACGTAATTTCTCTCTATTCGACATAAACAAAATCAGTGCGCTACGAGGGGTGAGTTGTGGCAAAATAATGTTACGTGGCCCACCCTAAACCCCCCGCAGCGAGTCAACCGTCAAGGTGTAAGCGACAGGGGTTTTATTGGAAAAATCATCCCTGCGAATTTATTATCGCCACCCGCTAATATTGATACAAATACTTAATTTATTTTAAGCCCAATCGCGTGCTTACACGGGTGGCCAAAAAAAAAAAGAATGAGTAACTCATCGACAGTTTTAGTATATGTAATGGCTGTTTGGGGTGGGGGTGGAAATATTTTGGGAGTGCCCCGCATTTTGTCTTCAATACTAATCCTCCACATTGCCTGCTAAAGGGGTGCGGGGGTTATGTTCAGGTCAAATGCTATATTGCAAAATACACAGAGAGAGCGCTAAAGGCGGTCGATACAGCTGGGAATTATTCGCTCTCTCACCAATTTTCAACAAACATAATGTTAGAGGGGTGTGAACTGATTTCCCAAAGAAAAGTCAATCATAACGCGTCCAGTTATTAGAGTTGGTATACCACAACGCGGATGGGTCAGTCTATGCGTTGCAATTTAATTTGTGAGTAGAGGCAAAGTCGATTTTTTGTAAAATTTCGTAATTTGACAAATTAAAATTCTTATATCTTAAGTTCTATTAGACCTACAGAAATTTCTTGACTAGTTCTGGAAAGGTATTGAAATAAGCTATAATCTGATGTATATTTCGATACATTTCAAGGTCACCTCCAGAACACAAAATGGCGGATTTTTGTTCTACCAAAACAGTTTTTTGCACTTTTTGTCCTCAAGGAATGGTTCTAGAGGTTTCTGATGTTCCGGAAAGTTATAGAGTTTTGCAAAACCTTTAATTAGATACCAAATTGAGCAATATCGGATAAGCCGTTCAAGAGATATGGCTCTTAGAACTTTTCAAATTCAAGAAATTTTCAAATGGTTATATCTTCTAAACGACGACATAGATTTTCTTCATTTTCGGACTGGTGAAAGATATTGAGTCAGGCTACAACATATCAAAATTTAAAGGAAATCTATAACAGATGTTCGGAGATATTGCCCCTTAAAGTTAGGCAATTTTTGTTTTTGTTTTTAGCGCCTCTTGCGGATGTTTTTGAAACTTGAAATGTTCTAGACAGTTGTAGGGCTTCGCAATACCTTTCATTTGATACCAAGATGGTCAAAATCGGTCAAGCCGTTCTCGAGATATATCGAAAAAACACTTTTTGCTTTAGGCCGCCATATTTGCTAAACCGCTTGACCGATTGTCAAGTATGAATTATTGATGAAAACGTTTCACTGAGCTCTACAACATACTAAAATTTCAGACCTCTAGCTATAAGGGAAATGGTTGACAGTAGTTCAAAATGGCGGACGGCGGCCATCTTGGATTTTGAAAATGTGAAAAAATGAAATTTTACACCCACATTTCTATAGAAAACTTCAAACCAGAAGTCTCTATCTCTTGCCGTTCTCGAGGTATAAGGCAAAGTTTGGGCGACCGGCCGGCAGGCCGGCCGGATCAAAAATTTTCCACCACCATTTTCGTAATGTGGGATGTCTAAAACGTGCTCATACCAAGTTTGAGCCCGATCTGAGATGGTCGGTTTTTCCGACGATTACAATACTTGGTATGCCACGATTGTGGTATACCAACTAATATTGACGCATTTATTTGAGATTAGTGCATTGATTGCATCTTATTGAATATTAAAATTTTTAATCATTTATTTATTTTAGTTTTTTCTTGATATTTTTTTTTTTAAATATCAATTGAAGGGTTCTGAAAAATTTAAGGAAAAATGCTAAAATTTTCTCCGAAACCTTCAAGAACTAATCCCTCATTAAAGGTTATTTGTCTGGCAGAAGTGAAATAATACCGCGACAGACCAATTAAAACAACCCCTTCATTTGACATGGGGGGAGAGATTCTTTTGCGCATTGAAGCAAACCGCCCCCCATTTAAAATTCTTCACATTCAATATTGGGGGTGGTTTTGAAAATATAAGCTAAATTCGACTAAAAATGAAAAAGGGGTGGTGGTGGTAACATTTGAACAAAAGAAATGGATAAATCTCGAAAAATACGAATGTTATGTAAGAAAGTTCTGCGGGCTAAAGGGGGGAGGACAGGGTGGTGGTGGAGGAAAAAAACATTACGTAAGACCTTCTACGCCAATATCCGTTTCACGTAAGTTTTTCATAAAACGTCCGATATTGGCTATGTGTATGGGGAGTAAGGGAAACTTTTCTGGTGCGTTGATGGGGGTGGTGGTTTGTATGTGAGAAATGTGATATAGGCTTTTCTTCCTCACTTTTTGGACACACACACACACGTATACTTGGCAACAATCCCCCCGAAGAGAATACATAAGACGCACAAATGGTCTTACCAAATATACTTTTTGATACGATGCGCAACCCTCTTGGTGGGGAAAACTGACCATCAAAGCCACCCCCGCAACACAGAGCTTTTTTTTTCTTTCCCGTAAGGGTGGAACTGCGAGAGAGGAGATACTATGGGAATCAGTGCGCTGCTCTGTAGACGGAGAACTTTTCTTCTTTTTTCTCCCTTCAAGGCGCACAAGGTACAAATGACCAAAAGAACGAGAGGGCGGGGGGTGGTAGGTGTGAAAGGTAGGGAGGGTATGGTACTGAATTTTTGCTCATGTACACCCCCTTTATTTTCGCGTGCTGAATTTTAAAATTTGCACCGATCTCTGACCCACCTCTGGGGCGTACGCCTTAAGGGATAGCTTTAGGGGTTGGGAACAGGAAAAGTATTATGCCGATGGTGAAGAAGAAAATAAAGAAAGAAGTAGAGAAAAAAAACTGGGTGAACTTTCCGTATAACTTCCTTCTCCTCACCCCACTTTGGGGGTTTAGTTTCCCACAACCACTCTGAAACCCCCTCATTATTGCTGCTTACGCAATCATGCGGCTGTGTATGTCATTTTCACAGTAAAATTAAACTCATTACATCGGCAGTAAATCAATTTTTCCGTGCGATTCACAAAGTATAGGCGCACCAGAGAGAATTGTCCCTTCGTTTTTGGCCCTTCTCGGCCCCAATATACCCCCAAAACATTTTGGCAATATGTACAAAATGAAAATGCTTCGGGGTACGAGAAAGAGAGAGAGAGAAAGAGAGGAAAAAAAAGCTTTTAGAGTAATCGATAAATTCGGTATATAGAGCCCGCTTCTGAAGAACTAACAACACTAGCCAAGGCCCAGAACTCAATTATGGACCTTTAAGGCCTCCCCGGCACCATTATTACACGTCCAATGCGCGGGAGGAAGAGAGGTGTGGGGCAGCCGTCTAAAAAGGCGCACCCATTGCCCATATAGAACAATTCAACATCTCCAAAAAGCAATACAACAAACGGGTACTTGCGGGTTATTGTTTGTGTGTACCTTTAAATGAAAGTCCATTAATCTAACCATTTGCATTAAAGACGATTTTCTTCCTATGCCAGGGCACATACACACACCTATTGCCTTGTAAATGTTCTCCCAAAAGAAAAAAATGAAATTGATATGAAAATATTAGCATTATGTATTGTATATAGCTACATTTATTTTTTCTACTACCTCTGCACGCACCTCTGGGTGTAATTGTTCAATATAATACGCGAATGGCTCAGGGTGATGTATATTTCCGTATGGAATGGATTTTTCATGCCCCCGCTCAGCCAGTCAACGCCAGTCTGTCCACGATGGAAGATTTAAAGGTGCTTATTTTATTCAGGATTTCCCACATCAAATGAATATATTTTTGGTGTGTGTAGGGGGGGATGGAGGACAAATTGACAACACTTTTCCATTACATTTTGTGTGTTATTCCGGAGGGCCGTTTTCTTCGGTTGACACATTTTCCTCGCTTTCCCTGTCTATTTTTAAAAAGGAAAAAACTTTCACTCTCCAATTGGTGATTTTTCCACTTTCCATCAGTTTGCGTTTGGAACCTTTTCCGGGCATTAGCATCTCTAATGTGGATGGATATGCCAACGCACCCAGGATGGATCATTGCGGTCATGAGATGACTCCATGATGCTCTGAATATTTATAAAATGGGTTAGGATGGGTTGGGATGGTTTTTGCTGGAAAAAGCCTTTTTGTTTTTTTTTTTTTTTTAATAAAAAAGCGTTTTCCTAATTGGTTTAGTAAGTAGTTTACTACTTACCCACTTTAGAAATACAAAAACGGAAAAATATTTATCAATATACCTTAAGGTATACCAACTAATTAAAACTAAATAAGAAATTTTTTGGGTCTTAATTCTTGAGCCATGATGCTTCTAATTTTATTTTATTTATTAATTTATTTTATTTATTTATTTTTTTAATTTTTAATTTTATTACTTAGAATTACTTTAATCTCTTAATTAAGTAAAATTAATATAGAACAATAATACTTTTTTATTCACAACTCAAACTTTTATATTAAAAAACAACTTCTAATTTTCCAAAATCATTTTTTAATCTAACTCACTACAGTGTAAGTTCTAATTCTAACTGAACAGGAATTAAATAATATAATGGAATGTTTTTTTTAATAATTTAAAGGAAAATGCAAGTGAATGAAGTTAGATACCTAATCTAATATTCAACAAATCATTTTGTATTCAAATCTCGAAGCTTTCGACAGCAGTCAGCAACCTATAGCCATCAGAGACAGTAAAGTGCTGAAAATGTTACTCCATCAATTTTTCAAAAAAAAAAAATCAATTTAGATTCTTTAGAGAATTTTATCCTGATTTTTCAAGATTAATTTAATTCTCCAAAAAAATGTCTCTAAAAATTATTCCCTGATCACTATATCGCCTACATTCGGCCATTCCTGACTACAAATCCTATTCTTCGTTTTATTTTGATAGTTTCTCCACAACAATATATAAATAGGAATAAAAGCGATAAATAGAACCCACCTATAGGGTATTAGGAATCCGTACAAGCGGGAATATAAGAAATCCCAAAATTAGGTCATTTCTTCCACCCTCGTTTTTGGTGATTTTATGCTTCTCCGCTGAAGAACTTCTGCAGAGACATTCTTTTCACACACCACGTCTCGCCTAATTGGAGATATATGACCCGCAAAGCCCACACTAAGCAATCTGATAATAAAATGCTAATAAAAGTGCAAAGGTACTTCTTTTTTTTTTTTTTGCTTTGCTCTCTTTATCGCAATATTGCGATTTTCTGCAAAAATTGCAAAAATCATCAAGAACGGACTGTGGCCAATACACACACATGCACTGGGTGCGTGCATGTGTGTGTGTGTAATGTGAATTGTGGGGAAAAATAGTGTAATAAGAGTGGCGATTGCTTTGGGAAATTTTGGACCAATCTCTTGGCACCGTGCTTAGTGTGTGGCTTCAATTGAATGATAGAAGTGGTGGTTTGTAAAAAAAAATTTAAATATCACCGCTTGTTATGTATGTATCAAATTCGATATATACATTTTATTTGGTGTGTTTGCCATGAAGGTGTTTGGCGTTCATTACATCGTGAGACAGAGAACATTTTGGTCTCTTTTTTTGTTTTCTTGTATTTTTCTTGGACATTCTTTGAATGTCTGTAAGACGATTTATTTTCTACCTCTCTCGCTTCCACAATACTTCTATATAGTTTTGTGTGTAGTAGGGTGTAGTCGGGTAGGTATGTAGGTAGGGCCTGTGTAGGTTACCTCGCGCGGGTATGAGTCCTTAATCGCGCGCGCAAAAGGGAGAGCGCCGGAGAGACTGTGTTTGCCATCCCTGGCACTTCTAAGAGTAGCACTAAAGGTAGCAACTACATACCTACATACATATATAGCATAAGTCTCTCTCTAGGAGCAATGTTGGTGTGTGTTGTGAATGAAGTAAGGAATGGAGAAAAATTCCAAATAACTTGTGGTGGAAGGAGGCAAAATTTTAAAAGAGAAATATAAGAAAAATCAAATTTCTTGTCTCTCCTCCACGTCCAGTAGTTACTATATAGGAGCTTTGACTATTGAGGAAGCTTGGTGTGTGAACGAGAGAGTTTGTGAATCCATCCAAACAACTACAGTCCCACATTTGCCGCACAACTACCACGCACAGTCCTCCTCCATCGCACTCTATTTACGGTGTAAAGAAGTGTCTGAAGAAAAAAAATACACCATGCTTGTACACAGTATATGGGCAATAATAATGGAATGAAGAAGATGCGCACTAGTCTGTATTATGCGCGCAGGTTCACCGATTTTGCTCTGCATAACACACTCAACTACTCTCAGTACAATTTTAGCAATCAGGCGGGTAGCAAGTATTTTCGGGCTTTGAATCTCGGACATTTTTCAAACAAAACTCCTTCCTTCTCTTCAACAAAAACAACCTTTTTTTTGGATGCGGGACACAACACACCAAAATAGTAATTAAGACATTTTTTTGTTGTTAAAAAGCATAATTGCACACTGCAAAAATTTTGTGATTTCCTTCTCCCTTCAATTTCCACACGCTTTTATTTTCCTTTTGGATTTTCCGGCTAAAAAAAAAAAGAAACGAAACGAACACTGTTTTGGAGGAATTTTGTGTGTTTTCGCCACGAAGGAAAAAATCGGGTCAAGAAGGGATTTTGTCGTGATTGAAAAAAAGAAAATTTACTATTATATAGTTTTTTGTGCACAGTGATGGTTGATTCCTGTCTGTAAGGAAGAAGAAGAATAAAATAATAAGTGTGGCCAAGAGCGTGCGAGAATTTTCTCCCGGAGTTTTTCCATGTTACACAAGTTAGTATACAATTTGAGCTGGAAAATAAATTATCCTTAAGGTGATATAATTACTGTAGTGGCTACCAAGTGGCTATGAAGTAGTGCATTGATTTTCTATGTGGAGAATTATATATAAAATAACAACGCAAAGTGTCGCCAGTGCAAGGCGCGAGCTATATAGCGAAAAAAATCGATTTGGTCTGCAATGGAAATTCAACTATTCCTCATCCCCTTTTGTACATACTATGTGTGTACATTAAATGCCAACCCTAGGACCGAACTATTGATTTTTCGGGGTGCACAGAATGCATTTTCCATTTGCGCGCTGTGAGTGTGATTTTCTGCCGACGCTCTGTGCCATAGACTGTGGCAACAAAAGGCTCCCTCCGCATTTTTTTTTTCAACTGTTATTTCTCCGGAGAATTTCCCAGCTGATTTCCTCTCCAGAGTGCGGGTGTTTTTCATGTGTTTCCCACAACCGCGACATCCTCGTGCTTCACCCGCTATTTTGGCCCACCCTACCTCG
This sequence comes from Lutzomyia longipalpis, assembly GCF_024334085.1. Taxonomy (NCBI): domain Eukaryota; kingdom Metazoa; phylum Arthropoda; class Insecta; order Diptera; family Psychodidae; genus Lutzomyia; species Lutzomyia longipalpis. The sequence goes on from NC_074708.1 coordinate 1,003,743, forward strand.
CGCGAATGCGTCTCCTCCCGCTATTCACCCTCTCTCCCGAGAGACTTTTCGCTACCTACATACATATATAAATTTTCTCCTCCACGATTTAATATCTCTCTTGTGCGGCGCGCGGAAAAATCTCACCAGCGATTTACTTAATTTATCACTATCATTTTTTATCGTCTGCCCTCAAAAATCTCCCACATACCACCCCCTCATTCTCTCTTCTTTTTTCCCCGGTGGAAAGGGCATGTAAATACATAGAAGAATGAGGAGAATAAAAAAAAAACATTCCCCCCGGGAGGGTTTACAAGAGCTGTCCCATCAAAAATAACCATCCGCAAGAGATCAAAAATGTTAATTCAAAATCAATAATTCGCGTCAATTTTCCACGATCGAACGGTCAGAGTGTGGTTTACACAAGCAGCGAGTCAAATAATACAGTACAAAGTACCCAATAAAAAACAATTGAACAAAGTTGAGGACAAATAAAAATTGCGAATTGAATCAATTTGCTCTAATAAAAGGCAATGTGGAATGTCTCCTCAACAATTTGTATATACAAGAGCACAAAAGATCACCCATTGCAAGTCAACGTTGCACTTGTCCTCCTTCGCAATCAACTAATTTATTAGGATGGGATTTTTTAATCGTAATTTATTTCCTTCACCTAATAGAATTTCTAATATAAAACGACCACGAGAGACACACATAGATTTAGTAATTTAGCCATAAGAGAGGACGGGAAGTTGAAATGATTTCATTTGAAACAATGTATAGAGTAATTGTACATAAGAAGTACTTTAAGCATCCCTTACACTCAGAAAAAATAGGTACACATAGAGAAATAGTCGTGAAAGATTGTTTAACTTCCCAAGAAGACTTCGGTATATAGAATTTTTTGGAATAAGTGTGAATTGACGAATATTTTTTCATAAAGTTTTGTATTGAAAAATTTATCAAAAACGTGAAGAACTTCAATATAATTTTCAGAGGAAACCTGAGGAATATAATTCGACCTTTAATAGAGCTTAGAATCTTTGTTAATGAAAAGTAAGTTTTTCATAGAGTAAGAATAGAATTCTTAAAAGATTTTTTGTGAGATTAATATTTTGGAAATAAATTGTTTCATTTTATTCAATTAAATTAGCTTGAAATAGACAATATAATTACCGGCGGAACGGTTACCGGTTAAAAGGAATTCTCAATTGATTTATCATTGAATGAATTTTTAAGAGCTCTTTTCACCTATCTGAATAGCAAAAGTTTCTCTGAAACTCTGCAAATTATTTTCTTCAGTTTTTTTTTCAATCTTAATACTTGTACCAATCTGAAAAAAATACTAATTACGTCAAATTATTTTGCTTCACACCAAATAAACATTAAAATACTAAAATTACCCACTTAATAGTAAATTCTACTATTTTAACAATTAAATCCTTTAACAGGATGTTTTATATGATTTTTTCTCTGAGTACAACTTTCATGAAAATTGCCGAGAGAAAAATCACCTTGCACTCAATGAAATGAATCTCGTGAAATTCGAAGAATCATCGTAGTGAAAAATTGATTTTTTTTCCTTCCTGAATTTCTTTGCTTCTGATTTTGTTTTCATTTGTGCCAAGTAATATCCCGCGCGCGAGATAAACGCCATCATTTTGATGCCGCGAAACGATCAACAACCAATTCATCTCTTGGCATTGTCTGATGATTTGATGGTTGTCGGCTAGACAAATTTTGTCTAAATGATTCTCGTGAATGGAATTACTCTATGGGAAGTTTTTTTTCCTTCCCTCCAAGAAAAAAAAACGCCCCACGTCTTAATCCCGAAAACATGATAATTGTATCGTCTTTCATCAAACTAGCTGGAGGAAAAGTATATTTTACTATTGAGATAAATTTCACGATTATTAATGGTTAAGAAGGAGGTTTGGGTTTGCGCAGTAAAGAAAGTTATTGTTGTATGTATGAAGAAATTAGAAGTAGAATATTGGAATTATTTCGATAGAGAATACGTCGTGGTGGTATGGTAGATAATACACAAGAGAATTAGCATTAACATCAAGGTTAATTGCGATGGAAAAAATTGCGCCAAGACGCTTTTTCTGAAACATCCACAGCACTTGACATTCTATCTACGATGTATTTTTTTTCTTTTCTTTTTCGTTTACTGTGGAGAGGAAAGATGTGGTGGAAAAAATGGGGCATGGAAAACTCCCTAGTTATGAATTTTCTTCTGACCGGAAAAATGTACTTCTTGGGGGGTTAAAAAGTTTTTGACTCTTTATTTGATTTCTTTTTTCTAAAAAGTAAACTTTGTGGCTGAATTTTAATTTGCAAATATTTAGACTAAAACATCAGACTTACTGCATTAAGTTATCTGAGCTACTTTTACATGGAATGTTTCAGTGTTTAGGACTTTTTAACTCCCCTCTTCTTGAGTACTTTTAGTACATTTGCAAGATAGAAAATCAACTGAAAAAAATTGTAAAAAGAAAAATTAACAGATGTAAATCGAATTAGTGGAGTTTATACTCCTAATACTGGTCTAGGTAATGACACTAAATATTTAATCACGCTTCTTGTGATTAAACAAACGGAAATTAGTGGCCGAAACAGTGGCTTCTCTGTGACATTCAACGTACAAAAGGTGCACATGATTGTCTCACTCTCTACTTTACAGAAAATTGTGGAAAAGAAGTAAATATATTTTAAATTTTTTCCCTCCTCAACCATTGCTTTAACATGCCATTGCGTTGAAATTTGTTTTTCTATTTATTCAATTTGTCAATTGAATTCATACTGCTAAGTAGTAATTAGTACACTTACCGAACATGTTAATTGAGAATTTTCGGTGAGACAGCGTTTAAGAAATTTTTACAATCGCATCTCTTTTTTTTAAATGAAATTTTATATGTTAAAAAAAAATCCCTCCAGGTCTTGCACAACGCCTTGAGTGCTAAAACTGTGAGATTTCGGGATGTACACAGCAGTGAATCCTTGTGTGGGGATATGTTTTTTTTTATGCTTCACAAAGGGGCATGTAGGCAAGAAGAAAAAAAAATGAGCAATAGTGTTGCAAAGAGGCATGAAAACGCACTGACTCTAACAATGTGGACCAAGCAGAGGAACCATTAAATTTTGTGCACTCTTCTGTCGCTCCCTTTTTTGCCTCTTTATTTTTTTTCTGTACCTCCGCCTTCACTTTAGACACCATCCCTTGGGTACAGAGAGAGAGCCAGAGGATGTAATTAAGGATACCGAGGATACTTTGCCTATAATGTGCACATGGAGTTGGGAGAAAAAACGTGAATTTTGCTCATAGATCCCAAAAAACTGTGATGGTATGAATTTTTACCATTTGTCTCATATTTCGTGAGAGAGAGAAAAATCCTTCTGAATTGCGTTGGATATTCCGCATCTTTAAATGCAATCCAAAAACGGATTGTGGTGTAAAGTATCCGCGTGAAACTTTCACAATTTCGCCAAAAAATTAGTGATTTATTATCAAATTCATTCAACAAATATCACCCGAGGAGGTCGTGCAATAAATGATGATTTTATTACAATTTTCTTACAAATCAATTCACATCGTTTTCCATTTGATTTTTATATGATTTTGCTGCAACTTTTTTTTTACGATTTCTTCTTTAATAATAATTTTTTTGAGTGCATAAATTTTTGCATCAATTGGCAGCTCCTTCAAGTACTCACTTCCCAATTTTGCTAATAAAATTGATAATAAAAAGAATTATTTTTCCATCCTTATAATTTTATCATAAAGCCCTTAATTTTGCAACATAAAAAACTTTCTCAAATGCACGTTTTATGAATTGAAAAAAAAAAGAAGAAAAGGTAGAAGCAATCTCTCATCTGTAAGGTATATAACACTCCTTCATTGCATTGGGGGCTCTTTGTAATTTTTATCATTATCCCACTCAAACAAAAAAAAATTCAATAAAACTCCATTTAATTGCAAAACTTTGTGGGTATTTTTCGGCAAAATTAAATGCAATTACAGCGCATTTTCGCGGTGTGTAATATTTTATTGAGAGAGGATGATGATTCTGTTTGAAAAAACCAACAACAACAGCAACCAAATGATACACCCAGCATCCAAAAATACTTTCACGTTTCAATGATTTTTCCACTGAAATTGAGCTTTGAAAAAATTGTCTTTTAGCATTTTGATGATTCGCATGTGTCACTAATTTGTGTGTACATTGCGTGTATGTCCGATAAAATGTTACACACACCCAAATTAATTTATGCAAATCTCATCATTAATACCTAATTGTGAATTATTGGTTATTTCATTGTTGAATAATGGATAAATTCAATGGTTTTTTTTTTCAATGAAACTCACACACACAACACTGAAGAATTAAAGAATATTTTTTAATGAAAAAAAAAGCATTTTACCCACAAATCGTTTTGTAAGAAAAATTAATTGTGTGACAATTTTTTTGAGTTAAAATTTTCTGTGAAGTTTTTAGTTAATTTCAATGGAAAGTATACTCGGGGGGATTATTTATGATTCAATGAAGTAAAAATGTTTTATGAGCCTACACTGAAGACATTCAACGAATTTTTATGAGAACAAAAATTGTGTATAGGTGCAAATTGCCTAACTTTCGGTGCATAGAGCATCCAAAGTGTGTGTACGATTGTATTCAAAATCAACGGTTTTTTTCTCTCTTTAATCTCTCTTCCAGAAATCCGTCCGTAACACACCACCCACGTACAATGGCCGTAGATAATTAATTAAGAAGAAGGAGGAGACGCGAAATAAATTGAAAATTGGTGAATTTTTCTTCCTGTGAAGATTTTCATTGAAGAGCGCTTCAAATGTTTCGGACGCTGGGGAAGCAATCTAATGACTGAATTAACTCATCATCATTCAACGGACAACAGCAACAGTGGTGTTAAAATGGAGCCATCGGTATCGCCGGCTCCATCGGAGCAACAGTACTCCCTCAAATGGAATGATTTTCAATCGTCGATTCTCTCATCATTCCGCCACTTGAGAGACGAAGAGGATTTCGTGGATGTTACATTGGCCTGTGATCAGAGATCTTTTACCGCACACAAAGTCGTCCTCAGTGCGTGTAGCCCATACTTTAGGAAGCTCCTCAAAGCCAACCCATGTGAGCATCCAATTGTTATCCTCAGGGATGTTCGAGCTGAGGATGTGGAGAGTTTACTGAGGTAAGAAAGGAAAAGAAAAGAAATTAATGTGATAAATATTAAAAAAAAAAAAAACTTCCTCTGGGGGGTAGGTTTATGTACAACGGTGAAGTTCATATTGGACATGAACAACTGAGTGACTTCCTGAAAACGGCTCAGCTGCTGCAGGTGCGTGGTTTGGCGGATGTGACGGGTCCATCGATGGGTCATACAATGACCTCATCATCGCGCCTTACGCATGCCGCCCTAAATGCACAAACCTCCACACCGACAGTACAAGAGCTGAAGCCATCGCCGGTAAGAAAAAAAGTAATGTGGCCAAGTATTCTTCTGAGAATTTTTGACACATTCCCCCACAATTTTCCGGATGATTCACCGTTTTGCTTTTTCCACGTAGACCCTGCCTTGGGATATGTCGGACGATCGATCGTCCCACACAATGGGTACCCCACCGCCACAGAAGCGTATCAAGAGCGCCGATCTCTACCGAGCACAGCATGGCATTAGCCCGGAAAGGGGAGTCGATGGGAATCCCCTTCCGGGACAATTGCGTGACAAAGATCGCGATAGGAGTGACGGGGATCGCAGTCGAAAGTCATCCATGGAGAGGAATATGGGATTGAGAGATTCTCTCCTTGAGCAAGCCCTTGAGGGTGGTCCAACTCTCATTGAGCCAACACAGGTGAGAACAAAAAAAAAAGAACTAAAATAAGAAGAAAAGAAAATCAATTAAAAAAATTTTCAGAATGTCTTCAAAACTTCACAGAAACATCCCAATCTCGCATCCCTGCAGCAACAGAGCAACGGAGAGGACTCCAATAGTAGTGACGCAGCTTCCGATCGAGAAGATAGCGGGATGGATGGTGCCATGGATGGGCTAAATGGCTCAATAGAATCCTCACGAACGCCTTCATTCCCCAGTGCATTTCTGGGCCTACAGGGACTCCCACTTATGCCAGGACCATCCGGAATGCATGGAGACAACTTCGGTGAGTTTTCTTTTCCATTTTAACTTAAATTATTTACTATTGTTGTTTGCATTTTTTTCTTATTCTATTTATTTTCTTCGCAATTTTGCATTTTTTGTTGTTGCTTCTTTTGCATTTATCAATGAACTTTTTATATTATTGTATAAATTAGCAAAAACAAATTGTTTATACAATCAAGCATAATTCCCTCCAAACAATCATTATCGCTACATTGCAAAAAATTGAATTTCTAAAATATGTTGTGTTTATACTAGATAAATTAATGATAAGAAGTGATCACACAATTCAAGATATATTTCCGGTCAACAGAAATTGATCTAGTTTATCAAATTAAATATAATTATTTTGATAAGAAAACAAAATGTCTTGTAAAAGAATCTCTAGAGAGAGAGGAAATACTAAAAGACGAAAAAGACTTGAGAAAATCTCCCCCAAGAATTACTTAAAATAACGAACGTTCTTGCGCTATATATGTATGTTTTATCAATTAATTTTTTATCAGTCGCCAAAGATGGTAGTTTATTTCGTAAGAGGGGTTGGAAGGAAGATGTATTGGACGAAAGAGACCCACCCAAATCTTGTGGCTAAAATGGTGTGTCATGACAACCGAGTTTTGGGGCAGTAAATCTTGCATTTCTCTACATTTATATAGAAAATACGATATATTTTCCAGTCATGTAATAAATCGTACATGTCCATCCTATGTACAATGCCGTAAGTAGTGTGCCAAAGAGGAAGGAATCAATGTGTGGAACAGAGTTGAAAATTCGGGGATTAAAGAGATTCGAGTTTTTCAAGCTTTTATTCATTTCTAAATTTATATTTTCACTTTTTCTCTAATTATTATTCCTCTTCTTCTTCTAAAAAAAAAGCTCCTTAAGGGTTATTTTGCAAAGAGAGAAAAAAAATATATGGGATTGTCTATTTACTTAATTGAGGTAAAAACCGCCTACAGAAAGAATAAAACTCTGGAAGAAAAATCGATGGAAAATGTGGAATAAAGGGTAGAGACGAATGAGGTTTTCTTGGAAACAAATGTGCGAGAGTTAATTTGTCATTTAATTACCCTGTAAGGGGTCACAATTAAATTCTCAATAAAGTTCCATCACACTGTTTTATGCTGTTTCATGAAAAATTGTATAGTATATATTGAAGAAAATCATAGAAGAAGAAAAAAAATAAATAAAAGAAGTAGAGGGACACGGCATGTGGGGATGGGAATAAAATACCAGGACTTACCTCATTCCTCCTACCAACAACAACAACAGCGACGAAAAAAAAAGAAGAAAATTCCCATCTACTCCCGCAAGGAGTTGAAAAACAAGACAAACACACACACATTGGGAATTATATTCTGGGAAAATATCTATTCCTGAGAAAACCCAAGTTCTATCATTCTCTCCTCCCCCCCTCTCCCCTATGGCCCACTCCATCCTCATCCTCAAAGCTCTACAATGCCCAGGAAAAATCAGTGTGGAGAAGGCACACACAAAAGACGGAAAGGAAGAACGGCAAACGGAGGATACAACACATTGTGACCATCGCATATGGAGGAGGAAACGTGCGCAAGTTTCATTATACAATCCCATACTGTCTTATGTACACCCCCAAAACATACATAATATATGTATGCTGTATGTGGGGGAGATAAATAACTAGGCATCTTCGCATATGGACAAATAGAAATTGCGAACTAGAAACTGAAACTCAAAAGCAATAAATCAATACGAATGGAAGTGTGTAGAGAGAGAGAGGGGCTACCCGAAAACGAACAGAGATGCTCACCCGGGCTATCAAACTAACCCACCCAAACCCACACTCCCCTTTTCTCAATTCACCCCAAAGCCCACCCACCATCCATGTGTGTATATGTGTGTGTGTGTTTTGTTCGATTTTCACCTCCTCGGCCCATCCATATCGCACATCCGAAAACATCCCCAAACCCACTCCCATCCAACACTACCCTTCTCCAAATGGTCCGAAATCACAATTGCCGGCACACACCAAAAATTTTTTTTATAGAGAAAATCATCCCAATGTATGGAATATTTTATGTCTCCACCACCCACACCTTCTACCCCCTTTCGGCAAAAACGAAATCGCCACACAGACAACAATTTTATATATCGAAACATATTACAAAACTCTTAACATTATATTGCCGTATTATTTTGCTCCCGAGAAGAATAAATTCGTGCGCGCTCTCAGAAAAATGCGACACATGAGAAAACAATGCCCTGTCCATCTAATGGGGGTGGTAGGAACAAAAAAAAAAACATAACTTCGTCAATCCTTTTCTGTAGCACATTGACGACTCTTTTTCTGTATACGTATATTGACACATCCTTAAAAAAATCTCTTTCCCTAAATAGTTTGATAATAAAATTTATTTTTAGTGTGTGAAAATTGCATAGAATATTCCCAAAATAAATATTCCAAAAATATTCTTTAGGGATGAATCAGGAAGACCTAAAATTAAAATCCTAGAATAGGTAGTGAGGAGAGTTTATTTTTAATTTCCCAAAACTATAGGATAAAACAAAGTAAAATTGCCTAAAAATAGCAATAGTTTGTCTTTTTTAGGAAAACTAATTTAGGCACAGCGTTCACAATAGATGGATTTTTTTTTAAAATTCTGTTAGGGGTGTTTTTCTTAGGGGATTGGGGTTCTAATTTAGCCTTATTTTATTTTTAAATGAAACTATAAATAATTTTTAAAGATCACATTTTATTTTGAAATAAATTTCTTCAAAACAATTTTATAGATTTTGAAAATGAATTAAATGATTTTTTAAAGATTTTATCGTTAAGTTTGGCTTTTGGAAAAAGTAAATATTAGCACAGATTTTACAACACACCCATACCTGCCCTAAATTTCTTTCCAAGGGGTTTTAGTGGAGTTATTTCGTAATATTTCCCCGTGCAAACACCTATCACACACACCCACTTTTGTGATATTTGATCATTCACCCCTCAATGGGGGGTGTCCTCCTTACACTACATACATATATTGTATGCATAAAAGAAAAAAAAAGGCGGTGAAATCTGAACTGATATCCTGTCATTGATTTGGCAGTAAGTCGGAGGGTCAATCCATTTGGGTGAATAAATGAGAGAGTGATATGGGTTGGGGGTGCAAAAGGGGGAGGGGGTGGGTGAAGTTCTCAGGAGATATTCCTCACGTATATATTGAGATATTAATGCCCCGAAGAAAAGCCAGTATATTGACTCACGTCAGCGCTTTTTTACGCCTTACTGAATGATGTTTGTGTACTGAGGGCAATAATACGCGCGCCATAGAAAGAAAAATTTCACTCACCATCCGAGATATATACTTTTGCTTTTAATGGTTGCGCTCGCAGGAGAAATAAAAGTGTGTCTCTGTGAGACCCCTTGGACGGTGTGTCTCCCCCCATATATTCACGTACTCTTCCTTGGAGTCTGTCGTCCATTTGGGTTGACTTTATTACATCGAATAAGTTCACTTCGTCGAATTTAATTGGGTATAACTTTTATTGTTATACGTCTTGTTATTAAAAAAAAAAGAGAGAAAATCTACCAAGTTGCGAAGATGAAGACAGGAATAAAAACAGGGGGGTGAGAAGTAGGTACACATAAGATAGTAAATCCGTGCATAGGGAAACTTCCTTATTCATTTCAACAACCACCACATAGAGAAATAATTTAGGATCTTGCCATGAATTGAGAACAATAATATTTGATTTTATGTGTATAGTGTGTATCCATTTGTACACCAGTTTTACTTTATGTACCCGGCAACCCCACTGCTATATATGCGTACTGTATAAGCAAGCTTCCATCTTCAGTGCCTTTTATCTCCTCCTCACATGTCCACCTTCAGCATTGCCTCGGTGATTGGGATCCTCCTTTGCACCTATCCTCCGCACACGGTTTCTGGACTCTCAATATTACGAATTCCATTTCGGACTATTTGGCCCACGCATGTGTGACGATTACAAGGGGGTACCAGAGTTGAAATTTTATCAAGAAAACTCGTTCTCTTTGCTCGAGAAGTTTATTCTCGCAAAATAATTTTTTTTCTGTGAAAATTTAATTAATTTTTCCTACTAAACTAGGGTTCTGTATAGATTAAAAGAAAACCTTTGGTACAGATTTTCTAAACCTCTTTAAAAAAAATTGTGTTGAAAATTTTTAGTCAATCCAAGCCTTTTAAATTAGAACATTTTATTGTTAGTTCTTGATAGAATTTTAGGTGATGATTTCTAAAATTTTCTAGCGGTGTTTATAATTTTTTTAAATGAAACTAAAGAACATTTTAAGCGTCTTGAGCTAGAATTTACAATTAAATAAAAAAACGATAAGAATTGTGTGAATTTATTAAGATTGGGTCGTATTCTATGACCTAGAATTCCTCTAAGACCTAGAAATTCTTGAGATTTCAAAAATTTCTGGGTTACGGGGTAGGACGCCTTGAGAGACTCTCAGTTGATATATTTTTTTTTAATTTTGTACTCCAAAAAGATTTTGTAGGCCTGATGAAGAGGGAATAAAACCTTCAAAACGTCTTATGTAAATTGTTTAAAAGAAACTGTTAAAGGTCGTAAACTGTGCCCTCCTAACCGTTAAAAAAATTACCCGACCGAAATCAAAACATAAAATATGAAAAACTTTAAGATTTTATTTATATTTTATGATTTAAAATAAAAATTTTTATATTAAATCAAATCAATAACAAATCTAAAAAAAATATTAGCCAGTGTAAAGCTCCTTCCATTCCGTACCAAGAAAGTTTAACTAAACTTTGCCCCTCAAAGCGCGAAATCTTCATCCGAAATCTGCATCCTTTGCAGCTCGGTAGGGAGGTTCTTGGGTGTGAGTCTTCTTTCCTTATCTCCCATGTCCGTCCTGGTAGAAGTTTCATTTTCTACATTGAATGTACACACAAAAGGATTTCATTTCCTCACCACACACACACATACATCTGCCGATCCCCGAAAATTCCTTCCATTGAGCTTCAATCGTGCAAGCTTTTTGGGAAAATCCATCGTTTTCCCCCAAAAAGGGGTTCCACTGATGCCACTCTATCTACACACACTAAAAGCTCAAATAAAAGAGAAAATTTTCCAGGACGTGAATTAATTTTTTTTTAAACATACGACGTGAATTTTGTCAACTATAAATAACATCGAGAGTGCTGGTATATAAATTATTGCGGATGATAAATCACAGTCTGGCGGAAAAATGCAACATTTGGCATCAACCCTCTCTTTCGGAGGGGGTGGTGGGATCTAACTGACTGACTTTCCTTCTATTTATGGTGGAGAAAGGAAAACTCCCTCCAACTCTTTTTTTATAGATGTAATTTTCAAGTGTTCTAACAATGCTATTATTATAATACGGGGGGTGGTTGTTTTGTATTTTAGCACAGATGAAGATTTTATTTCAAAAGTTTCTTTGAAGTGCATAACAACATTTTCCAGCGACTGATTAAGTCTCGTGGAAAACTGCCTCATTCGTGTTTTTCACACAAAATCATCCTGGAATAAATGTCTCCATTCGCTGGAAATAATTTCCCATCCTTTGCGCGCATCGTGGGAGGGGGTGAGGGGGAGAGTTTGGCATGAAGAAACTCTTGGTTGTGGATATGTATAGTACAACATACATCTTTCCTTGTGGCCGTTATGTGTATATGTTTTGCGAGTAACCATGAGGATTTGTTTGCTATGCCACAAATATACCGAAAAGGGGGTGAGGGTGGTAGGGTGATGATAGAGAGAGGGAAGGTGTGGGTGGGTAGGAAAAGGAGTAGAGAGGCAGCAGTATAAATTTAATTAATTTATGTACATGTGAGTTAATGTGAAAGAACCATGCGGATATGTGCATTAGAAAGGAAATCATTTTGAAGGAGCGTGTGATGTATTTTCTACGCTCCATTCCATCTAGCATTTTGCACAAATATCTCTTCTCTATACCTTTATATACCCCTACCCCCCAAACAGTGTTTGGCATTTGAAAATACACTACCCTCGCCTCACCAATCCAACCACTTACAAATAGCCATATATTTATGCCTCAAAAGGACCTTCCAACGATGGGAGTCCCCTCCTTTCTCGCATATAAAATCCCTTCCACTTGCGAAAATGGGAAAAGACACAAATTTTATACATCACATGAATACAAACATACAATGTATGATTAAATTATTAACACTTGGATAATATTTTATTAAAACGACTAACGATGAATGATCCAGATAGAGCGGCGATGTGAGCAAAATTATCCGTATTTAGGTGCCTCTTCGCATTTCTAGCGAGAGAGAGTATTTCTCCATCTTTCCAAATGATAAAAATTGATTGCCAATACGTGTATGGAAGTCTAATTAATACGAATCACATTCATCTCACTGATTCTTCATTGAGGTAGAAGAAATATCTCAAACGTATAAAAGACGAAAACTCAAATACTCTCATGCAAATTTTATTCCATCTCATTATTATTTTCTGTAAAAGCGAACAGATTTCATTCGAGCATTCAATTAATTGCTAAAATCTCTTCTTTAACTAATTCTTCTAGCTTCTTATTTAAATTAAAGAAGAAACTATTTCATCTAATTGTGGGATAGGGTTTTCTCTGTGAAAAAAAAAACATTGAAGAGAAAAAGTTTTGATGATTTTTTGAAATCTGAGAAATTTCTCAGGAAATTGTTTTAAACTTTTGGACTTTGTGGAGAAAAAAATCTTAAGAAAAATCATAAATTTTGTGAAGAATTCTGAAATATTCAATTAAGACCAAGGGGTGTTTATCTGCTGAATATTGTGACTGTTTAAGCGAATAATCCGAAGATTAGCGAATAATCACAAGAATTTCCAAAGATCTGATTGTTTTCATTTTCAGCTAAAATTTAGTACTTCTTCGGCTTGAATTTACTGTTTTTTTTTTAAATACTTTTCAGGATTGAATTAAGTATTTATTCGCCTTAAATTTAGTACTTATTCGGCTAAAACTTAATACTTTTTTTCCGATTGAGTTCAGAACTTTTTCAGTTATAATTTACTATATTTTCGACTAGAATTTAGTACTTTTAATTATTCAATTTACTTCTTAAGATTGAATTTTAAAAAGTTCTAAAGTTCTAAGCCGAAAAAGTACTAAATTCAATAGTTAAAAAAGGACTAAAATCTAGCAGAAAACATACTAATTTCTATCCGAAAACATAGTAAATTCTAGCTGAAAAAGTTCTAGATTCAATCAGAAAAAAGTACTAAAATTAAACCCATAAAATACTAAATTAAATTTCACTTCTTTGGCTAGAATTCAGTAATCTTTAGGCTTTTCCTCGTCAGTCTTTACCAATTTAAGACTAAAAAAAATTCGACTGTTGAATATTTTGATTTCTTTGGCGAATCATCCAATATTTTCATTCAGATAAACACCCTTTGATTAAGACAGAATACTTTAGAAAAAATCTACAAATAATTTAAATAAATAAGATTTTAATTTCCCTTAAATTGCACAATGTTGCATGAAAATTATTATATTTTTTTTTAGTTGCATCTGCATGGAAAATTTTGTGTATTGTGTTGTTGTTGCCTCACGTGGGGTCACACTCATTCTTAGCCGCCTCTGTTCTATTGCAGGGGCGGCTGAGGAAGCGACGGAGAATCCACAGAATGATGCACCGAGATGGCCATACGGGCCTGTGTGCCCCCAATGTGGCAAAGTTTACTCAAATGCAAGCAATTTGCGGCAACACTTGCGCAATGTTCATGCAAATGTTGAGAAGGATCTGTGGCACACGTGCCAGGAATGTGGGAAAAAGCTCAAGACTAAGCACTATCTGATTAATCATCAACTCCAAGCGCATGGGATACATCAAAGGGCGGGTCCAGCTTCCTACAATGGGAGCAATTCTCGAAGGAATCGTTTATTTAACTAAAAAAAATTATAAATAAAATTAATGAATGTTGAAGGATTGAAAGGGATGGGATCTAGTCGTGGGTATTACAATGAAAATTTTCCCTTAACAATGAAAAGTTCCCCCCCCCCCTTTACTTATTTTCATGATCAAGCTTCTCATAAAATAATATTTTTTCACTACAATTTTATTTTATTCTTGATATTTTTCTGTAGATGCGTTGTTGATTTTTTTAAAATTTTATTTGCAAAGATTTCTTTTTTTTTTTGTTAAACATTATGTGCATATATAGTGTAATGATTAGTATGCCTATTATGTATTATAAAAAAATAAATATAAATAGTTAAAATTAATACGACCGTGATCTGAAATGATGCATTTAACGTTCTAAAAGAAAGAAAGAAAGGAATGGAGACAGTTATTGTGGTGACCACTAGAACTGATGAATCAAAATTCAAATTATTATGAAAATTAACAAAAATCGGTTTAGCTAAAATCGGAAAAATGGTTTGAAGAAAAATTGAAATATTTTTCATGAGAAAAAAAAACTAATTTTTCTAAATGCTTAATTTGTAAAAACAAAAATGATTCTTCCGTCTTTCTAAAAAAAAAGATTGAGTTTGGGGCGTTTGATGCTAAAAATGAGATCAGGGTCGGACATTGACGGCTTATCATCTAACGCTGCAATCCCTAATGCCGGTTGCAGATGTCCACCAGCATGGTGTGCCTATCAAGACGGAGGAGGAACGCTGCCCGTCGCGCGACTCCGTGGCCTCATATGGCTCGGGGGTGTCTCCGCTAAAGCCCGATATGTCCGGCCCGGCAGTGTCTCAGCAGCACCAACAAACGCAGCCAGCGGAAATCTTCCAGACGCCAACGTCCGGAGATGCGTACAATGTACCCTGCCCACTGTGCCAGGTGCCCCTGGAGCCCCGTCTCTTCCGTCAGCACCTGGATCGACACTACCCGCGCGATAGTCCCGTTTGCCCCGTCATACAGTGCAGTCGTCGCTTTGCCCATCCCAATTCCGTGCGCAATCACATGCGCCTCAAGCACGCCATGCAGTGGCTCAAAATGAAGGCAATGCGCTCCTCCGGGGGTGGACCTTTCCTCACCATGCCTGATTTCAAGTAGTGCCCCTACTCCCGCGGAAATGCAACTACCGCATGGCACCCCCGCATCCTATATTATTCAGTATTATTGACACCAAAGCCCTAGATCGCCTTCTAGGCACACAACCCATAAATGTGGCGAGGAATCCTACTTCTAGGACTTCTTCAATCTCTCATTTATACTTTTCTGTTGGCTTTCAAAATTTGAATTTTTTTTAACGAACTTTGGGGGTTGTGTATTGTCTCCTTCTTCAGGTACGTTAATTGATTTACTTTTCTTTTGGTAATCAATTAAATCGGAACGAAAGAAAAATTTAAATATTCTTCATAGATCCTTAGAAAATCCATGACGTATATTGTGTGCACCTGTCGTGCAACATAATCCGCCAGAGCCTATGCTAATTAAGTTCCTAACACCATCAGAATATTTTGCATTCCCGCCACAAAAAAAAAGAAAATTAGAGAAAATTGAGTGAGCTCATGCAGTATAAAGCGATGAGAAGACGAAACAGGTTCCTAAAAGACACTAATAATTAAATGAAAAAAAAAAGAAAGAAATGTCTGAATATTTAGAAATTATTTAACTGTACGATAGAGAGCAAAATAAAGTAATTTCCTTGTAGATATCCAATGTAAGTAATAATGTGAAATTATTTTACTACCATCGATATGTGTGTGTGCATAAAATTTAGGCGATATGGTTGATTGGAGGGAATTTACTTGGCATCATTGCAATGCCCATTATGCCCCTCTTTTCACAACGTAGAGAAGCTTGCCGGGGATGATACTCATCTGCTCCCCATAGAGAGTATTATGTATAAAATTAGATTCTCATAATGTATAAATTCTATATAGAAGAAAATATATAGCAATGGATAAGAAGTTTTATTGTTTTATCATTCTGCGGAGTAGATTTGGGCTCTTCGTGTACAATGATTATGAGGAGGAAGCTTTGAAAAGTGCAGGGAAAACGCTTACACTGATTGCAGAACCTTCTTCTATCTTTGCAGTGTCACGACGTTCATTGGAGATGCGAGTTAGAGCAACAGACCCGAGGCCATGTCCCAAATGCGGGAAAATCTACCGTTCAGCCCATACGCTACGTACGCATTTGGAGGATAAGCACACCGTCTGCCCAGGGTATCGATGTGTCCTCTGTGGCACAGTGGCCAAATCACGCAATTCCCTGCATTCACACATGTCACGTCAACATCGTGGTATCTCCACCAAGGATCTCCCCGTACTACCCATGCCAAGTCCCTTTGATCCCGAATTAGCAAGTCGTTTGCTGGCCAAGGCGGGTGTGAAGGTTTCTCCGGCTGAACTACGTGCAAGAGCATCACCAACAAGTGGAACGCGACGCAATGATATGAAGTTGGAATTGAGGACACCTGGAGATGATAGCAATATGGGGGACCTCGATAATGACCCTGAAGATCTCACCGTGGGCAGTGCAGCTCACAACAATAACAACAGCAATACCAATAGATACCTCGATGGTATGATTGGGATGTCAGGTAAAAGATTTCTTAAAGAATTTTATAAAATTCTTCAATTTTGAGCAACTTTAAATAAATTTTTATTACAAATTAAATATCTTGGCCAGATTTATTGAAGCAATAATTTATAATTATCGAGATTAGTTCAAATGAGTCCTTAGAATTTAAATCAGAGCTTTTGAAACTTCTATGCGACTTATTCAAAACAATTGTCTTTGGCTGACGCTTCCGGAACGTCATATTCCTACTTTTCACTGCGATAAATTGACGAATTTTAAGAAATCTCCTTTAAAAGAAATGTTCTTAATTGAATTTTGGATTTTTTCTTGCATTTTGCAGCATTTAACCATCCGAATACGACAATAACAAGAGTGCGACAAGGCGCTCTAACACCCAAAAGCAATGAATCCATTTCCAAAGACTCCCACGGTGGACAACTGGGTAGTAGTGCTGCAACGGGGTCAGCCATTCTCGACACATACTTGCAATTCATCACTGAAAATACCTTTGGTAAATCATCCACTATCATCGTCGTCTTCAGCGCTAAAAATGTGTCTAATTGATTGAGTTTTTCTTTTTGTAGGAATGGGAATAAGTCAGGAGCAGGCAGCAGCAGCACTGCATGCTGCTAAGATGGCTCAACTTGGTGCCATGGGGCATGGTTTGGATAAATTGCCACCGGGTTTGCTGCAATCCCAATTGGATTTGCACAAAATAAACAATCAGGCCAATAGTTTGGATATCATTGGGAAGATTCAACACAACTCCAGTGTAACAATTGAGCCGTCTGGGAAGCGAGAGGGTGAACGATCACTTGAAATTAAGCGCAATGATGAGGAACCAATGGATTTGGGTGCTGAAAATGCCCAACAACCACCTGCCAATTTATCCCATGATGGGGATAATAGTTCCGGCGACGAGGGAAGCTACTCCGATGACGAAGGTGTTGGGAATTCGTAGATTTGTGGACTATTTTTGGGACTGAAATACTTCGCATGAAGGGAAGTATTTTTATTTCTCTTTAATTTTGTTTTCTGACTGAAATTTTGTTGAATTTTCTATTGAATATAATTTTTTTTATTAGTCATGAAATTTAACGGGGTTACGAAGGAATTCTTTTATAGGGAAAAGAAGAGTTTAGGTTTGATTTAAATTTTCTTTGAAAAAAATAAAATAAAATAAATCGGTGTTCATTATTTTCGTTAAAAATTCACGAAAAATCTCATATTTTCTTCCATTTTTGGAAGACTTTTTTTGGGGCTTCTTTCAAACACAAGAAGCAGGCAAATATTTAGAATTTTATGCAATAAAATGGAAAAGAATTAAAGTTTGTCCACAAATCCACAAAGAAAAAAAAAGAAGAAAGATTGATAAAACCTCAATGGCAAGGAGAAGTTAGAGAGATATAATAATATCTATAGGGGAGACCGGGGTAAAAAAAGTCAATTTGCATAAATCCTTATCTGCAGGATTCCCCAAGGACAAGAAAATTTCCTCAATAGGTCATTCTTATAGGAAATTCCCTTGCCTACAACTTTGTCTCAGACCACTTTTCTCTATCTCCCCGGGAAATATGAGTTTTCGAGCTTTTCCTAAACCCTTCCGCTTCTGACTTTTTTTAAACGCGGCGGGTAAATATAGTCACCAGTTGGCTAAATAAAGTCGGTCGAATTTTCCGACATTTCCAATGATTTTCCGCCTGAGAGATTGATAGTAGTTGATAGCTAAACTTCTCACCTTTTGATCCGCGACAAGGAATTTCACTTTTATATGCACTAAAACAGAGAATTTTGCGATTTTCTCAATCACGCCATTTTGCAACAAATGGATAGAAAATATGTCGAAAATTTCGAACTCCCATATGATTTACATGGGTTGACCCGATCTACCCCAAGGGGTATGTTTTGATTCAAATAATTTTACAGAAAAATCATTAAAAGTTATTGAAAAATACACCTTGGCAACGTTTTCTGAAGTAACCCAGCTAGTGAGAAAAATTATCAGATTGGAAAATTGCTGAAGGAAAACTTCGGAAAACTCGTTTTTCTCAATACGCAAAAGTTTGGGAAATGGGCCAAAAATTTATTTTCTTTTTTATCTCCCAAAGTACTGATCACATAACCTCCAAATTACTGTCAAAAATTGTAGGTGTATAGGGCTTTCCACCCTAATTTTTTCCGATTTTTCCGATTTATAACTTGGGAGAAATTGGCATTTGAAAATTCGAAAATGACTCTTTTTACCCCGGTCTCCCCTACTATATTATACATACCTCCAGAAGCAGAAATAAAAGTTATACGTGCGAGATTGATCCATTCACGTGCTGCACAAAGCATCCACGTGCAATGATCAAGTCTCAATACTTGAGGAAGCCTTAAGTTGTATACCAATTTTTATGAAAAGAAAAAATATACATACATCTAATTGATATTTCTAATACTTTTAAGAAGAAAAAAAATATTGAACGGCAGAGAATTAATGGAAAATTTAAATGAAGAAGTAAAAGAAAAAAAAAGTACGCATAATCGATTAAATAAAATTTAGTATACGGACTTAAAAAAAAATATACGATTTTGAAGGAAAAATTGATGAGAAAAAAGGACACTTTAGCTGAAGAAGAGGAAGAAAAAAAGAGAATATTAGTGTATTTTACCAATGTGCTATTCATGTTGTTTGTTATGAGAAGATAAAGAAAGAAAAAAAAAAACATTATAAAAATATTGCAAAAAATTATTGTGAAAAAAATCGCGAATTGTAGTGAAATTGTCCTCAAGAGAAATTAATGGAAATGAATCCCTTTCTTTTTAGACATTGAGGGATTGTTCGTTTTATTTGTTCGAGAAATGAAGACTAGAAGCATGCAAAAAAATAATTAATTTAATATTTATTTGTTGTAAAACTGGAGGATATTAAAAAGAAAAAAAAAACATTTAATTATAATTGAATCACCGTGCCATTTATACAAGTTTTATCGTAAAGCATGTAGAAAGTTTTTTATTTTATAAATTTTCTTTTTGCACATTTTGAGGATTCTTGCCAGGATGTAGCAAGTAAAAAAAAAATAATTGAAAAAAATGATCGTAAAATGGAATTCTTAATCATAGAATGAAGTTTTAAGATGATGATAAATTAAACGTTGTATATTGTTTAGGTACAACCGCATTAAGAAAAAAAAGGTTCCCGTGGGAGGTAATTTGCTTCTTTCTGGAGAGCGAAAGAGAGAGAGAGAGAGAAGCAGTGTATAAGAGAAACTCTAACTAAAAGAAAATGAAAAAAAATTGAAGAAGAAAATGTAAATAGGAAGAAAATAGATTGAGAAAGAAAAAAAATTACCACAGATCGATGAGAAAATGACGAGAAATGCAAAGTTTTTTGATAAAATATCACGCCTGTTGCAATATCCCCCTTCCCCCCAATTGAAAATGATATACCTCAACAAACTCAGTTTTTTATTACAATTTGTATTTAAAAGAAGAAAACCGATAAACTACCACAAAACGTTATATACATGTCATAGGAAATAGTTATTTGTAGAAATTATATAAAAGAAAAACAATTTATTAAAAAAAGAAAAGCTAATATAAAAAACAAACAGATTACGAGTAAAATGAACAAATCCAATTTTCTACCTCAAAACACGAGATATTTCTTATTATTTTAGTTCATTCATTAATAATAGATTTTTTTTGTTTTAAAGAGTAAAATAAATAATAATTAATTTTTAATTCATTAAGACGCATCACCGGTAATTGCAGTGATTTCAAGTGATAACCGCAGTCAGTTTGTCTTTCAACTTTACATTATATTGAAGAAAAAAAAGGAAAATATTTCGATTAACAATGTACTTCCATTAAAAAAAAATGATTGTTAGTGCTTCCCGTTTGTTGATTTTTTTTTAAATAACGTCAAATTATTCCTATTTTTGGGGTTTTCGTGTGAGGTAGAAATTCTTGGTCAGAAATTGAGTGAGTTTTCGGCCGTACTTGGAGCTTTCATTGATTGCTGTAAAGATACGCTGAAAGCTTTTAAATCTCTGATTGTGAGTTTTAATATTATCGCTCATGAAAAACTCAAAAATTGAGGATAATTTAAATAAAATAAAATGCCATTTAGATTTTTTAAGAGACATATAGTTGCTTCCATTTTATTAAGATTAAACCTCTCTGTTTTTTTATTTATACGTGTCTGACTCTCTTTGTATTTTTGAACCCACTCAAAAGGAGTTTATTCATTTTTAAGGTTTCTGTGAGATTTTTTTTTACAAAATACAAAGCAGAGATGGGAAACTTTAGGAGAGAGATTCAGTCAAAAGAAGATCTGTTTGATTCTTTTTAAATGTCTCGTTGATCCTCTCTGCAAGAATTTTCTTATCTGATTTGAATTTTTCAAAAACAAATCAACAAATCCTCAAAGTGAATAAACTCCTTTTTCCATTGAAAATGAGTTTTTTTTGCCAACCAAGTACAATATTATGCAAGCATTCTCATAAAGAACTACATATTTTGAAAACATTGAAAAAATACCATAAGAATCATAAATCCTTTTAGTAGAATACTCAGGGAACAGAAAGTAAGAATCAGAAAAATCAAACCAAAAACGAGACTTTTTGATTTTTTTTTGCTTTGAAAATAAAAGAGACAAATTTTTGAGTCTCTTTCTTGAACGGGTAACACAAACTTTCCATCCGTATCGTGCATTTCCAAACCCTCTCAGTGAAATTTTATGAATAAAAATTAAATAAAATCCTTTTGTGGGAAATGTGCGTAGATTTTTAGAAATGAAAAAAAAATGCACAATATTTAATAGCAATACAAGCGTATATAGAATGTAAATAAAATATATAATGTACAAAATGCTTCAAGCTCCACTTTATAGAAAGCTCCGTCTTCTTAATTTTTATACATATTATTATTACCTAATACGTTTTTTTTTTAATAAAGAACACATATTTACCTCATTAGTGTAGATAATCACGGGTATTTTCATGACAAGACGTTGATATTAAAAGAAAAGGACAGAGTTTGGTGGATTTAATCAATTATTTTAAGTGTTTTTTTTTAATGAACATTTAACTTAACGTCTTTTAGTTAATTTGTAAAACTGACTGTAATAGCCTTATCTTCAGGAATTTTTCTTTAACTTATTGCCACAAGCTTCAAAATTTAAGTTTTAAAAGGAGATTACCGGCTCCCATACAAAAACTTCCTCATTCACAAAACAATTTTAACCCATTTCAGGGTGAAATTCAATAGTCAGATACACTTAAGATTTCCTTAAGAATTTATTAAGTTTTAAGAATTTTCTTTAGGTTCCTTAAGAAAAATATTAGATTTCTTAAGAAAAAATTAAGATTTTTAAGTTTTCTTAAGGAAAACTAAAGATTTCTTCAGTCAGGCTGAATCGAGCTAAATCAATATTTTTTGAAGATTTTTTCTGATCGTCTTCGGGTATAAGAATTAGTAAAACTCATTTAAAAATTATTTATTTTGCTCGATTGATTTAAGAAATCATAAGTTTCGCTTAAGAAAACTTAAGGATCTTCAATTTTTCCTAAGGAATCTTAACTTTTTTCTTAAGGAATTTTAAGAAAACCTATGAATAGGTACTTAAGATATTCTTAATAAAACTTAAAGAATCTTAAGAAAACTTAAGTCTTTCTGACTAGTAAATGTTACCCTGAAATGGGTTAAAACTGTTTTATGAATGAAGAAGTTTTTGTATGGAAAGCCGGTAATCTCCTTTGTGAATTATATCTTTTAGAAAATCTTAAAGAAAATAATTTCAAATCCCCAAACTCTTGTCCTCAAATAGTAATCAATTGAGAAATGTTTATAAAAATTTCTCAAAAATCTCCCCCACAAAATGTGACTTTTAATTTACCTCAAAATATTTTTGGGACACTATAGTAGAACAAACATAAATGCTACATAGATGAAAATTCTTATAGAATAGCATATTTACCTGGAATAAAATGATGGGAAAAAAATTGTATAGAAGAAAATTTGTGTTTTATTGTCAACATATATGTTTGTAAAGCTATTTCAGAAAAAAAGGAAGAAGAATAAATAAAAAAATTGCGTTTGCAAGTTGATAAAAAAATAGGAAAGATATTAAAATAATTATAGGTTTTATTATCACATTAGACATAAAGAAAAAAAACTAGGGGTAGACTTAGTTTAAAAAAAAAATGAAAAGAAAAGAATCATTAGAATGGTAAATAGATTATTATTTTATTTTTGAATTTATCATGAGAAGAAAAACCTTGTTGTGAATTTTTTTATTAAGAAAAAAATAAATAGATAAATCCGAGTACGAGATAATGATAAATTGCAGCTGAAAAGAAAGAAAGAAAAAAAACCTAGAATTCCAGAAAAAATTGTACTTAATTTTCTTTTTTTGTGTTTTTCTTTTTCTTGGAAGTTTTATCACTTATTTCTTAAGTGGTTTGTTTTAAATTAGATGAAAAATTGGTTAGATTTTTTTTTCTGTGGAAAGGACTAAAATGTGTGATGATTTGTGCTAAAAAATATCGTTTTGTTAATTCTCGTTTTTGCGGATTTTTTAAAAGTCAAAATTGTTTAACTTTTTTCTTTTTGGAATGAAGGAATATTTTTAAAAAAGAAATTTTTATTAACAATTCTTTTTAACAAGAATCTTAAAGTCAAAAGCAAATTGCGAGCTTAAATGATTTTTTATCTTAATTATTACCTACAATTCTTTCTTGAAACTAAACATTTTTTTTTGCAGAAGAGCCAGTATAATAATAATATTTAATCAATCTTTAAGATAATCTATTAAAATAAAAAAATGAATAAATAGAATTCTCTTTTCCTTTGGGCAAAATGCAGCTACAACATAATATAAAAAAAAATATTTAAATGTGAAAGGAAAAAAAGCAATTTGCGCACATTAACAGAGAATTTACCAACTGTTAGATGAAAATAAAATAAAATAAAAAAAGAATACAAATAGTACGGGTGCCTTTGAATGAATTTTAATAGTGAAAATAAAAAGAAATGAGAATAAAACGTAACATTAGCCAAGCTTTGGCTCAAAGTTCCTATATAGTAATTGAATGATTAATAAAAGAAGAAAAAATAAATTGATATAAATTACACAAGAAAACACAATAAAAAAAAAACTTGAGGAGAAAATTTTTATGATGAAGATTGAGAAAGAAAAAAAAACAAACTTTTTGTATAATGTGCAAAAATCCATCCATTTTTTCAATAAAGTACTTTTACTGAGAAAAAAAAGAGAAAATGAAAACAATCCGTCAGAGATGGAAAAATTTCCCAAAAATTTAATTTTCTCCAACATTTTTTTTAACAAAAAAAAATTAAAATTTCAAAGAAATCACATTGAAATTGAAAAATTAAAAAAAATATATAAAATTCTTAAAAAAATGATCTGATATGTGTAAAGTTTACTTATTATGAAAAGATGGGACATCTTTTTAGCTGATTATATTTAATGTATAAAATAGTGCAAATAAAAGTGTATATGCTGCCATAAGTAAAGATATTAAAAAGAAAGAAGATTTTGCGAGAAATTTAAGCGATGCCTGATCACATTAAATTTCATGTAATTAATCATTCATTTTCCTTCCTTTTTTAACAAAAATTCTTTTACAAAAAATCCTTTTTCTTTGTTTTCTCTTTCTACATAAGAAAGCATTTTTGTTTTAAAAAAATCAAAGTCCAAACGTTTGAATAAGAAAAGTAACAAAAAAAAAAGAATATACCCACAGTTGGTGCAATAACCACGGAAAAGAAATAGATGCGAGTGAAAAAAAAAGAAGAAAAGAAATAAAATATTTAAGGGAAGTAGAATACAAAATATTTTATCAGGATATTCCCCACTCAAAATATTATTATTATAAATATAATTTTTATTACAATATTTTACGAAGATGAATTATATTGAAGAAATGTGTTAACTACAAATTATATAAGCGTAGTGTACTCTATTTTATTTAATAAATATTGTCTTGCCATACTTATATACATAAAAAAAGAAAACAAAGGTGGTTTCTCCTTAAAGGATGCTCATTGAAGTTCATAAAAAATATTCTTCCTAACTGATCGGCGAAAGCTTCAATTTCAGAGACTTTCTGTAGAGAAATCAAGCTGAGTTTGATCAGAAAATTAGGATTTTGCTCTAAAAACTTTGCTTTTGATCAGGAAAATGTCTTCTTTTTCGGTCAGGAGATTTGACTAGTCAAAAGTAGAATTATTTAACTAAAATTTTTATTTCCTTATCAAAAGATTAATTTCTAGGGCTGACGGTGTTCTTTAGTGCTTGAGAGAATTTCTTTTATTATTTTAATTGCGAAGACTTGCAGAACATGCTAAAGGATGCTTCCAGTTTTCTTTTGTAGATCCTTTAAAATCCTTGAATTCCTCCCTAAAAAATTGTTACAGATTTTTTTCTGTATTTGTGACGCCGTTTTATGAATTAAGGAAATCGATTCTATTAAAAATATTAAAAGAAATCCTTTCTTTCAAAAGATTCTCCGCAAAAACCTCTTTAAGGTTGATTCTGATAAAAATCTTTTTTTTTCTAACAACGCAAAAGATGTTATAAGATTCTTACAGCTGATGTTTTTAAATCGTTCTATAAAAGGAAAACAAAGAATTTGTTGTTTCAGAAAGCAGCAGGAAAGATCTCTAACGAGCCCTAAAGTAATTTTCATTCAAAAATCTGATTAAAGAAATAAAAAGAAATGTCAAAAACATATAAATTTCCAAGAATCTTATAACTGATTTATTGTAAGAAACAAAATGTTTAATATGAAAATCTACCCCGATTTTTTTTCTTTTAAAATTTGTTTTTATAAAATTTTTGGAATTCTGTGAAAAATCTTTTAAGATTTTAACATTTTCTTTCATTCTTAAAACGAGTTCTTGAAGGAAAATTACTTTGCAAAGGATCTCTAAAGATCTTTCTGAAACAAATTCCTTAATTTTCTTTTTATTTGAAAACATCAACTTTCAAAATCTTATAACTTACAATTGTTAGAAAAGTTTTTTGTCAGAATATACCCCAAATATCTCAATATTTTCTTCAAAGAAAAAATCCTTTAATCTTCCTAATAAAAAAGCAGAAAAATGATTTCAGTTCAACATTTTTTTTTATTTTCTCTTCATAAAAAAATAAAATACATTCATCATTCCAATATACTTCCATTTTCCAGGAGAATCTCTTCCGTAACGAGTCCTAGGTTTAGCAAGCACACCAGAGCTGCTCCCTGTTCGGCGAATTTTTTATTTTTCTCCCAAAATGAGCTTGTGTAACGTTTCCCTTCGAATGAAATAATACTCCTGAAGAGCTTTTCTTCTCTGTGTGTCTCATAAGTTGGTAGTTTGATGCTTCCTTTGAAGGCATAATTGTTCAGGATGCTCTTCGGAAGTTCATTGGCTGGAGAAAAAAAATTCTCTTTAATTTAATTTCATTTAAATAAAATGTTAAAAGAATTTTCTTACTTTGCTTGTAGTTGGCACGAACGAAAGCAACATTCCGCTCAATAATGTCCGGATCTAGTTTGATTTTCTTCACTGCAGGACCTTGTTGGATGAATGAGGAGCAATCCCGGCGTGTGAACATTCCCTTTTGCTGGTATTCAAGCTGCTTCTGCCGGCAGTACTCTCCCAAATCCCAAATTTGACTAAAGAAAGGAATTTTAAATCAAAATTAATTTGACTGGGGATTAAACAAAGAATTCTCACCATATTTGCTCAAGAGTTTGACTCTCAAGGAAAATCCTTCCTCGTGGTGTCTCCTGGAGCTCTCGTAGCATATTTTGTACGCAGTACTTTGTATTGTGGGCAGAATTGTCATAGTCCACGCAGAGTTTCAGGTACGCCGTGATCACCTCATCGAGAGGGAGCATTGAATCCTTCCGGAAGATTGAAACATTCCATTCAGCAGCTCTGGCAATCATTACACTCGAAGCACCACAGTCATCGCGGAATTTAAGAACATCCCCATGTCGTGCAATCTCCCTGGAGCCACCATTGGCAATCACTGGGATTGAAACTTCCTTCGCCACGGCACGAATCACATCCGGGTGGACAGGATGCATTGGCCTCTCATCCCTCGTTCGACCATGTATGGCAATTGCAGCAATTCCCAGAGCTTCAAATTCCTTCACGAGCTTTATTGTGTCTTCCAGCCGAGGGAAGATGCGTATTTTACACGTAACAGGAATGCTGACGTGGTCAATGAGGGTCTTGAGGATACTCTTTGCTCTTTCGGGATCACTGAGAAGAGCAGCTCCCATTCCACCCTTGATTGAGAACTCCTTTGGGCATCCCATGTTGATGTCAATTCCAGCAACATCATGCTCAATCATTTGTGCCACCCTGAGAGCCCTCTTGGGGCATGCGGTGCCCATTTGCAACACTAAACGATCCTTCTCCTCAAGGCACGTCCGGAAGACAATACTCCCGTCACTGGGATCAACGAAATCAACAGTATTGAGGACATCTGTGAAAAAAGATTCTGTGTTAAGTCTCAAATCTTTCCACAAGCTCACTGAGAGGCTTCACTCACCGTTAATCATTCTTCTGGACCGAAGAATCTTGAAGTCAACAAGTTCTTCCGTGTAAACAATATCAGCTCCGTATCTCAGTGCTAGGAGTCGCATTGGAAGGGTTCCTATCCTCACCATAGGTGCTAGGATTATCTTACCATCATACGTGAGCCTCTGGCTGAGGACTTTCACTGATTTATTTATCATTTTGCTTAAAAAAAAAAAACTCGTGAAATCTCTTTCACGTGAATGTGGGAAAACATAACAAAAGAAAGAGGTTATGTTCACTGAAAAATAGGGTTATGTTGATCGCAGGTGTATTGAGGTTATGTTGAATCATTTTGACGGTAATCAATTTTCTTGTTTGAGGGCGGATTTGCATAGAAAAGTATGATATTTTATGGTTTTTGGGATTCTTTGGCATTAATTTGAGAATTGAGTGTAGTGTGTGAGTAATTTAAGCAGTGATGCCGCCCATCCTGCATATCCTGGTTGTGGGATTCCACCACAAGAAGGGCTGTCAAGTGGAATTCTCTCATCCGCCCCTCATTGAGGGGACCACAGGGAAGAATGAATGCCCCAGTGGGTGGAAGTACCTGCCCACACTTGCCCTACCAGATGGATCGCACAATTTTACCGATGACACCGTCTTCTTCAATTTACCCAGCCTGACGGACCCCAAGGAGAGCGTCTACGGCGTCTCGTGCTACCGTCAAATTCCAGCTGAACGTCTCAAGATTAAGACAGCCGACGTGACACGGAGTACCGTTCAGAAGGCCGTCTGTGCTCTAATGTCCTACCCAATCTATGGCTACGTCGAGGTGAAGCTCTCCCTGATAGCACAATGTTTCTTCGATCAGGGAGATTTCAGTTCCGTGGACATCCTGGTTAATGTTTACGAGCAACTCAATGCTTGTCTCACACATGAAAACCTCACCGGGACGTCATCACCTGAGCGCTACTACGGCGTTGGGCTCAATCTGCGAGAAATTATCCTCAAGTGGCGCCACAAAATCCTCCTAATCTTCAAAATGATGCTCCTGCAGAGAAAAGTGATAATTTTCGGATCTCCAGTGCGGCCCATTTGTAACTTAATTATCGCTGTGGCATCCCTTCATCCGCATCAACTAACCAAAGGTTTCCGTGAAGTAGCTTGCATTAAGACTTCACGTCCAATGTCACCACTTCCGGAATTTCCGCCATCTCCCAGCTCCCCGGAAAGTCACGACAAGGAGTCGTCTCAGGAAGTGAAAGAGGTGAAAGAGGGGGAAGTAGAGGAGGAAGTTCCACCAGCTACCAATGCGTCACATCTTCCGGAGGAGAATGAGGGAAGAGCGGAGGAAGAGACTAATCAGAATTGTGAAGACAATCGCAGCATGCAACGAGACACAAGTGGTGACACCTTGTTCACAATCCTCACATCATTGAGTTCTTTTGACCCCGGACGATGGGGTGCCCCTTTGGAGCTCTTCATGGAGGGTCATCTAGTACTGCCGTACCTCTCTCTGCCCTATATGGATCTCCTTTCCGATCCATCGGTGTGTGGCTTCACAATTGGCGCCTCAAACATCCTCTTCCAGCAGAAACGGCAACTAGCTGATGTTCTCATTGATGTGGAAACCACAACGATCGACGTGGCCAGTGTGGAGTTGAGGAAGCAGCTGCAGCTCAGCACGGAAGATCTTCGTTTCGCAGACTACATCATCAGGAATGTGTTGTCACCCAAAGAAGCCGCCGAGGGGAGTGAGCAGTGGATTAAGGCTCAATTTCAGGGCTACATGTTGGCACTGTTGCGTGCTTCACAACTCCCGGATGGCACGAAGGAGTTGGATCATTTCAATGCCACCTTCATGGCGGCCTGGAGAAAAACGCACAACTGGTTGGTGTGGCACGAGAAGAGCCCCCTTACGGGGCAGGAGCCACCCCTGGCCATCCTCCCGAACATTCACCCATTTGCCGGAAGTCTCTCCGTCACGGATATGAAGCTCAAACTTGCGCACACAATTCAGAGCACTGAGAGTGGGCGGAAGCTTAATCAGGCCGTGAATACCACATCCAAGGCTGTCGGTGGGGCACTAATGCAGGCCAAGGGAGCCTTCAGTACGTGGTGGTCAACAATTACAACGCCCCCACCGCAGTCAGCGACAAAATCTCAGGATGCACCACCGCCTAGATTTGATCGCAGTTCCCCGGAAAAGCCCACAGAGGAGACACAGAGCAACAAAAGTGAAGAAGATGGTACGCCCGCGGGGAAGGTAGAAGTGGCCAAGGAGGCAGAACTCATTGACTACACACGAGATGTGGGGGACATCTTCACCATTTAATCTCCTTAATTTATCTGCGGGAGGGAGCTTTTGCAATGATCTCAAAAGGACAGGATTCTCTGGTTGAAATGCTGCTGCTGCGCAACTCTCCGGTGAATTTTTCTTTTGTTTTTTATTCTTCTTTTTTATTTCGATGTGTTTGTGCAAGGTTTGCTTTGTTTGCTTTCAAAGAATTTAATTTTTAATGAAATATTGATAAAGGGGCGATGCTTTGGAGGAAATCTTATCAAAAACAGTCATGTCTGGCGGTGATGCATGAAAAATGATTCATAGAGGCTCTTTAGCTGTGCTTTTATGCTTTTGCATTACACTGAAAACTTTGACTTTAAGCTTAACCATTGAAAGTTTCTTTTTTTTTTAATAATTAACTTGATTAGAATATTAATTCTAATTAATTTTTTGAATGCCTTCTAACTCTTAAAAATTGTTGATGACTCCTAATAATTCAATTTAATTAAACTAATCTAGCATAGAAGTGGCTAAAATATTAATCCTATTAATCAAATCACATTTAAACAAATTTTTATGTTGAAATTTAATTGAATAATAAGAAGAAATTGATTTAATGGGAAGCTTTCTGATTGGTTAAGTAAATTTGGTTAAAGTATTTTCATTGGCTATCTGGTGTCTTCTATAAAGCATCTGACGCTTCTTTTCTAACGTTTGACATTTTTTTTCGAATTCTAAGGGTTCTTTTTTAACATCTGTCGCTTTTTTCTTATGTTTGATGTTTTTTTTTAACATCTGAAGTTTCTTATTTCTTCCTCTTCTAACGTGTGATTCTAATTTTAATATTTGACGTCTTTTTTTTCTAATGCTTGACGTACCTTTTCTAACATTTGACGTTTTTAAGGAGGGTCTCTTCAGCAAATTGTTGGTATTAATATATTTTTAATGTTGTCATTTTTCTTTGGGTTTTTTTTCTTAAACTTGGTTTTCCGATGTTGGTTACATTTGTAGCCTAATTATTGAAGTACGAGGTAAATTGTCGCTTCGCTCCAATTTACCTCGCCCCGCTTCGCGGGGATTTGTTGCGCTTCGCGCAAATTTCAGAGAGAAAATAAATTATGATGGTTTAAAGGCAGATTTGGGCCACTTATCGATCCCAAAAGAAAAAATTTGCAAAGAGAAGAAATCATTTTCATACAACATATCGGGCGCGAAATTCAAAAATTTGCAAAAAATGCATGACTTTTATATGGGGGCTACCTGAAGGGGGGCTTTGGGGGGAAAATGAATACGGCCATTCGAAAGCGCCTGATATAAGGAGTCTCTGTACCAAATTTCATCACGATCGGTCAAACGGTGTAGATTTGTATAGCTGTACAGACACGAAATCCTTTCTTTATTATATAGATAAAAAATCACTTTTCGCATTTTTCGTCATCTTAGGTGCGACGCCATATTGTGATTTTCCGACTTTTCCACAGAACTGCCCTAAACCACAAAGGTAGGTTTTTCTCAGGATCTACTGGATGGATTTTGATTGGGTAAAAAGCAAATGAAAGAGGAAGCATTAGCGGAGAATGTACCGGAACAGATTTTAGAATTTCGACGCAGAAGTTGAGAAAAGTCAATAAGAATATTTGTCTACTTTTCACAGCTTCTGAGTCGAAATTCTAAAATCGGTTCCGGTACATTCTCTGCTAATGCTTCATCTTTCATTTGCTTTTTACCCAATCAAAATCCATCCAGTAGATCCTGAGAAAAACCTACCTTTGTGGTTTAGGGCAGTTCTGTGGAAAAGTCGGAAAATCACAAGATGGTGTCGCACATAAGATGACGGAAAGTGATTTTCTTACTTTTCAATAATAAGTCTTTGAATGTGGCCAACACCGGAAAACCAAGTTTAAGTAAAACCCCAAGAAAAATAAAAACATCTAATTTCACCAGTTCTCACAAGAGACTCCCATTAATGCTTGTCATTCTTTTACTCCTTTTACTAATCTTTAACGTTTATTTTATTAAGTTTGATGCTTCATTTCTAACGTTTGATGTTAAGTTTCTAATATTTTATGGGTTTTTAAGTTTTTTGTCAGGAAATATTTTCTTTTGACATTTAAAGAAAGCTCAAAACTACACTTTTAGCTTATAAAAGTTTCCTTTTACCTCAACTCCTAAAAGCTTTAATTAAGGTGTTTTGGATGCTATTTTTTCTCACTTAATCGCTTTTGTTGATTGGTCTGTGTAGTCAATGGTAGTTGATGTAGTACCTGCACTATTCATTTTATGGATATTTTAATTATTCCCCACAAAAAAGTAAATTAAATTAATGCAAACTTTTCACAAATTTATTTACTTCCAGATTTCAACCAATTTTCTTTATTTTCCACAACAACAAAACAATGAAAATAAAGCCAAGTGGTCAATTGGAAAATCTCTTCTACCACAAGATGATTCAGTTTTTTTTTCCAAAAAAAAACAAAGATTGTATATTTTTTTGCCTCTTTTGTGATGCTTGAGAAATGAAATGAAAAAACGTTCTTCTCTAACACGCGCGCCATTCCTCTTAGCTGGTATTAAATATTAAATTAAAAAAATATACATATATTAAGTCAAAAGTAAAAAAAAAAAATAAATAAATTATTGAAAAGAAGGATTTTTTTATCTTTCTTTTTATTGATCTGTGTTGGTTTGTTTCATTTTTTTTTTATTTACATAAATTGTCCATTTTTGTCAAATACTAATTTTAAAATTTATATTAGTTAATCACCAAATAAAATTTGCCCAAACTTATCCTTAAAACACTTTTTTTTTATGGTTTCATCGGTAATTTTTTTTTCACTCATTTCTTCAAATTTATTTGTAATTTTCTTTCTTTTTCTCAAAATTTCTTTATCATTGGAAATTTGTAGCTAAAAGTTGCAAAATTTCTTTTTTCCTTCTTTGCAAATTTATCTAAAAAAAAACAATCTTATGGCAAAAAGGGGAAAAAGGTTTTCTTTTTTTTTTCTTTTAGGATTAATTAGTTCTTTGTCCGTTCTCTGATATGTCTGCTCATCTAAGATAAGGGGGATTAGCTCGTTGAAAATTCTTCTTCTTGTTTTTTTTGTATTGAATAAATATTATTTTGGGATTTATAGAAAAAAGGGGGAAA
Organism: Lutzomyia longipalpis; assembly: GCF_024334085.1. Classification (NCBI taxonomy): domain Eukaryota; kingdom Metazoa; phylum Arthropoda; class Insecta; order Diptera; family Psychodidae; genus Lutzomyia; species Lutzomyia longipalpis. The sequence continues at coordinate 1,036,364 of NC_074708.1, forward strand.
GGGTTTTTCCTGAATGCTGTTCTTTTTTTTTATTTGAAGCTGCAGCTTTAAGTACCCAAAAATGAAAACAAAAATAATAATATAGAAGAAAGTTCTTTTATATTATTTAATTAGGAAATCCCATCTATATAATATGCAAGTCCAAATGATAAATTCCATGACTTAAAGGCACTTTTTTGTCTCTCTTCCTCAAAATTTTTTTCTTCCTTTTCGCACTAAAAAATCTCCCAATAATTTGCTGAGAGATGTGTAATGGTGCTATGCAGGAAAAGAATGTCAAGAGAAAATGATCATGACATTTTTTCCTGACATTTTTTTGTCATTCCCTCTCACTCCCACTAATGTATTTCTGTATCTTTCGTCTTTCTCTGACGCATGCTTCCGACATTTTCATCATTCTTTTTTGTGCACTCAACATGTTTTTCATTTCGTTTTATTTTCTCAGTATTTGGGGATATTTTTCCATGAAAAAGTGAAAATGGGCTTTCCTGAAGTGTTCTCAGTGCCAGGAAAGCCGTGTAAAGTGGAAATTTATGGTCATTTAGCGGCCAAATATGTGCAAATGCGCGAAGTGAAAAATCAAAACATTCTTTCCCTGACCAATTTTTCTGTATTTTCACGACACAAATCACTTCCTGCAGGTTTTTTGGACTTTCCCACAGGTCATCTGCAACAAGGAAGGTCTGTGTGGGGGGCAGGAAAATGCTTCCTGGGTAGTGGAATCCAACCTGAACACGGAAAAACTGGTCCGGGAGTGAATGTTTTGCTGTAGAAACTGCACAGTTTTCACTTATTTGGCCGATAAATACCCACGATTTTCCACTTTTCACATTTTCACAGGCACTTAGAACACTTCCACAAGCCGCTTTTCACTTTTCCCGAGCTAAAATATCACAATTTACAGAGAAAATTGCAGAAAACTTACAAATACGTTGACTTCACAAGAGCTGGAAAAAGAATGACAGAAAAAAACATGTTCCTGCGACATTCTTTTTCAAGCTCTTGCGTAGTCAACACGTTTCTTAGTTTTCGTGAATTTTCTCTGTAAATTAAGATATTTTAGCTCGGAAAAAGTGAAAAGCGGCTTGTGGAAGTGTTCTTAGTGCCTGTGAAAGTGTGAAAAGTGGAAAATCGTGGGTATTTATCGGCCAAATAAGTGAAAACAGTGAAGTTCGACAGCAAAACATTCACTCCCGGACCAGGTTTTCGCGTTAGGTGGGATTCCACCACCCAGAAAGCATTTCCCTGACCCCAAGCAGACCTTCCCTCTGCAGATGACCTGTAGGAAGGTACAAAAAGCCCGCAAGAACTGATTTGTGTGGTCAAAATCCAGAAAAGTATCCCGTAAAAATTGGTCAGGGAAAGAATGTTTTGATTTTTCACTTCGCGCATTTGCACATATTTGGCCGCTAAATGACCATAAATTTCCACTTTTCACGGCTTTCCTGGCACTGAGAACACTTCAGGAAAGCCCATTTTCACTTTTTCATGGAAAAATATCCCCAAATACTGAGAAAATAATACGAAATGAAAAACATGTTGAGTGCACAAAAAGGAATGATGAAAATGTCGGAAGCATGCGTCAGAGAAAGACGAAAGATACAGAAATACATTAGTGGGAGTGAGAGGGAATGACAAAAAAATGTCAGGAAAAAATGTCATGATCATTTTCTCTTGACATTCTTTTCCTGCATAGCACCATAAGAAATTTTTCTCTAAAAGACGGGAAAATTGCTGAATTTTCTCTACTTTTTTTTTTTAAACTTCTTTTTATCTTTTAAGGGGGTTAGTGTGTCCATTTTGCTCTTCTTAAAAGGTTTTCTTGTGTGTTGTGTGTGGTTTTTTGAAATATAATTTTCATCTAACTTTTTATTTTTAGAGTTTCTTTTTCACAGTCATAGCAAAAATATGGTTATTTCTATTTATTTTTTTTTCCTATTCTTCTCACTGATTTTCTTCTACTTCTTCATCATTTTTTTCTGCTTCTTCATTAAACCTTAATCTCCACAGTATATATATATATATATTACATAATTTCTCGTGTATTTAAGTTTGATTACACCTTGTTTTTTTCTTCATCAAACAACTTAATACAAATTCTTAAACATTTATTCATTTTTTTCTCTTCTTTCCTTTCTTCTTCATCCCTTCTACAGTGTGGTTTTGTCACTGTGAGGGAGAGAAAGAAGAAGAAAAAAAAAGTTTTGAGGGATATACATTTACAACAGGATTTAACCACCTTTTTTTCATCTCTTGTTACAAGTAGTTAAGAATAATTTATATATATATAGATTTCTTCATTTAAAATTTATTTATAGTAAGATTTTTTTCTTCTTTCTCTTTAACCTTTCTCGCTCTCATTCATTTTTTTTCTTCTTTTTTTTTCTCTAAATTATCTATTTACACAAAAAAGTAGATTTTTTTCTTGAAGAAAATAAGTTTTTTTTTTCATTTAATTAATTATCTCTGTGTCCCTTCACGCGTCCACTCCACTGTTTTACTAGAATTCTTTTTTTTTTTTTAAGTTATTTTTATAAATTTACTTTTAAAGAAGATTCAAAAAAAAATTATTGAATGCCTCAAAAGTTATGCAAAAATTAATTTGGATGCTTTAAAGAATTTTTATGGAAAATTATTTGTTTGATTTTGAAATCTTAGAAATTTGTTTTGAATTTTAAACAATTTGAATGATTTTTTTGGTCGCAGAATACGATCCATTCTTCAATAGATATTTCAAGAATTTTCGGATCTAAAAATTTTTTGCTTAAAATTGTGAGTCACCAAAACATTAAAAAAAAATATTCAAAATTTTAATAAAGAAATTAATCACGAATAAAAATTAAAACTCAAAAATAAAATTCTTTTCGCAAAAAAAAATTAATTTTTCTCAATATTAAATGTTTAAAATTCCTCATTCTTCAACCTCTTGGTTAATGCTGTTAATTTTTTTTCTTTATTAAGCATCCAACAGTATTTTGCATAAATTTTGACACATCCTATAATTCCCTAAACGATCATTTTCCCAATTTTCCTTTGCATTTGTTTCTCTTCATTCACAAAAGAGAAACTTCTAAAAAAAAAAAAGATAAACAAACAACGCTGAAATTCTCTGCTAACGGATTTTTCTTTTCACGAAAAAATTCGTCCAGAAGTTGCCGAATTATTTTTTGCCAAAAAAAAAAATTAAAAAGAATCTCTCACCCTTAAAAAAAAATTCTTCAATTCGTTGATTTTACACAGATTTTTTCATTTTAAAAATTTTATTTATTCTTCATTGAGAAACGTTTCATGGTTAAAATTTTTTTCTTTTCTAATGCTACAGATCTTTCATTCAAAAAATTCCATTTTTTTTTCTATCAAAATTCTCCACATTTCTTCTTCATTGAAAATCTACCACCTCCCCCCTTCCGGCCCCTTTTGCTAGGATGAGGGGCTACAAAAGTAAAAGACAAAGTAAACATTCTTACCTTGTTTGATGCTGATGGTGGTGGTGGTGGGGGTGTGAAGTAATTTTGGGTATCCGGACAAGTAGTACAAGTAGAGGTTGATGTTGTTGTAGTAGCATGAGGAATCCACGTGCGTGGTAAATGGCGGCGACGACGGCAATGACATAGGCCCATCCTCAATCGTTCTTGGATTGACAATAGAGCTCCTTGAGTGTCTTGAGCTCCTCAATGAGCGCCTTATTTTGATTCTCAAGCACAGCAACTCGATTCTCCAGGCACTTGATGTACTCCTTCTTCTTGCGCCGGCACTCCCGCGCCGCTTCGCGATTCTTCTGCAGCCGAATCTCGCGCTTTCGCGATTGATCCTCCGCCAGTACGGGACCACCTAAAACTTTAAATGGTCACCTTTACATGAATTACACTTTATCAGTTGCCCCGATTGTGCCCTGAGAACATACTTAATTTCTTTTTTTCTTTATTCCCTTATTTTGTGATTCTTCTCACTTAGTGCTTTATTATAACGATTTTTGAAGGATTTTCTAAATCTCAGTGCCAAATTGACTTTATAAAATGGACTAAAGATGAAGGAAGAATTTATTCAAATTATCAAATTAATTCTTCTTAATTTTTCCTTGTCTCTGAACGAGGTAAAATTTGTTTGCAAAAAAAGGAGTTTATGCACAAATTATGGAGTTGAGAACTTTGAATTTTTTCAGATTAGTGCGTACAAAAATTTATTTTCTGATTCTACAAAGTTAATTTTCAATAGGTAGTTTAAATATTTTTCATAACTTGTTTCAGATCTTTCAAGCTCTCCGGAATTGTTCCGGTTTTCCTATCTTCCGTGGAATAGATAGTTGAATAGTTTTCTAATTGTTTACGAATAATTATTCCGCAAACTTCAAACCTTGTTTCTAACTTAATACATTTCAATGTGAAGCTTGAATCTAATTTACTTCCATTCCTTTTTTTTAAATCAATTCGCAATACAACCACAAAAAAAATATAAATAAACAAAATCTCTTTCACTTTAATACCTTTTCTAATAAAGCTCACCTTGAAGTTCACGGCAAAACATTTAAGTGCGAGAGAGAGAGGAAAATAAGCAAACATAGAACTCTTCTAAATCTCACTCGTGTAACATTGTTGTTAGGTCATTAGGTCACAGAAAAAAAAATGAATATTCCACGTGTTAATATTTTTCATTTAATTACTTAAAAATCCTTCCTCGTACACACAACTTTATGCCATCCAACACAATCTTTTGAGCTTTAACTTTTGCATCAATTTTGCATCACAAATGAACGAATCGAATGTAATAGAAAAAAAAATAGAAAAAAATAGAAAACCATCAACAATGATTAATTCTCTACGTCAATCTTTGGGATAATTGTTTTCAATGTAATTGCATTTGATGCCTTTGTAAAAGATTTTTAATAATTATTTAAGCATAGGTAGGTTTATGATGGGCAATGCTCACGTGAGAGACTCTTCCAACATTTTCCTCCAACGTATTGCATAATAGTTTTTTTTTTGTACAATTTATGCAAAAAAAAAACAATTTGGCGATGAGATTCTTTTCATAAAATAAAATGGGTATAATATAAGTGTGTGTGTGTATTAAACTCTTTCTTAGCTTCTGCAATGTCCTCCCAACATCTGCTATATTTTATTTTTCTTTAACATTTAACACTCGCTCATTGCATCGCAAAATCGCGTAAAAAAATTAGAAAATAAAATACAAGAATATTCTTTTTGTTTTCTCTTTGAAAAAGAAAAGAAAATTAAACAAACACGTACCAGGTACAAAGAACTGCCCATCCTGACCCTGGGTATATTGCACTATCGTTCCGCCGCCACCGGGAGTGGAAATTGTGTGTAAGCTCCCAGTTGGGTCACCGCCCTGGACGTTGGTGATTTGCAATGTGGTCGTCGGCAGGACTTTAGGCGTGCGGCAAAACCGAGAAAGAAAGTTAGTTTTTTGTTTTTTTGGTTTGTTTGTTTGAATGTTTCATCAAAAGAAATATCCAGTTAGTGGACAAATTCTTCTTATTTGTTTTTCTTTGTTTTTTAATTTAATTTTCTTTAATTAAATGAATATTAGTTAAAGCTCGTGGGGGGTTCTTTTAGCGATTGATTGATTGATTTTGTTCTTAATGCGAAGGAGAGATGCAAATGAGCGAGATGATTGCAAAATGAGGAAATTGACTCAAGTTTTCATTTTTTTTTTATCATGGGGTGACCAACAAATAATAATCTTCATAAGCTAGATAGAGGGTGGTGGGAAGAGCAGGGAATTGATGTTAAATTTATATTAAGATAAGTCTTAGGGAGAAAGCTTAGAGAGAATTTTTTAGTTAGAGAGATGTTTTCCCTAATTATCCTTTCTTCAATCTAAACCCGTGTTGGATAAAACTCTAACGTTCTTTCTTACATCTTTCTCCGTCTTGAAGGAAGTTTATTAAATGCAAATTAATGGAGAAGAGGATAATCCATGCGGAGGATTATTCTGTGAAAGATCTTAATTTACTGGAAATTTATAGAAAATCTTTATAAAATAATTTCACTGAATTTTTCAATTTTAATGAATATATTTTTTTAAATTTTATTTATTGGAATTATTAGTCTTAAACTTTCAATTGAATCATAAACTTCAATTGACCAACTTAGAATTCTTAAGAAATGTAAAATTTTCTTAAGAGAGAAAGAGAGAGTAATTAAATTTTCTTCCTATATTGCACAATGAACTGTCTCAGAGAATAAAAAAAACTATTTAAACTTAATGCAAACCAAAAAAAAAAAAAATAAGAAATGGCCAAAGAGACTTTTTAACTTTTCTTTAACAATCAGCAGTAAAAGAGAAAAGATTTGCTCAAAAATACAAACAATGATGTCACCGTTGTTTTTTTTTTAATTTCTTTTAGTGTATGACGCATAAAACATTAATATTTATTGACGAAGCTTTCGCATGAATGTTCATGCATTGAATGGTGACGTCATTTTATTAATTTTTATGTAAATCTCTGCAGATTTTTTCCAGCTGATCTCAGAGGAGAAAAGAGAAGTTTTTATGGTCATTTCTTCTTCTTCTTTTTAAATCTGTACAAAATTACGCGGCGAACAGGGGGTAGACAAATACTCAATTTCCATAGGAATTCACTGATCACTCGCTGAGACACCCAGGAAAATGCTTCAATCTGAAAAAATCCACCACCACTGGATAGATAATTTAATATTCTATCGATTGATAGCTTTTGAGGGGTGTCTCACGAAGATTAATGCACTAAAACTGATTTTAAAAATTTTGATGCACTTTTTGGAAATAAAATGACGTCATTTTCTTCCTTTAACTTCTTTGCAAACCATCCGCCATTATTTGCTGTGTTCGGGTAAAAAAGGGTTTTGTCTACCCCCTGGCGGCGAAGCATTTGCATGAAAGTTCAATGCATTAAAAGAGACAAAGAAAGCAGAATGATGACGTAATTGTTTTAGTTTATCAATTTAAAATCTTTACGGGTTTTATTTACTAGCCTATCTCAGAGGATAAAAAAGAAGTTTTTATAGTTATTTCTTATTCTTTCTTAGGTAACGCGAGTTCCGATTATTCCCTAGAATGAGATCATAGCTCATACCGCCCATAAATACAACCGTGATTAAACTCCTTTTATCTTAACCTCACATTTTTTCTTAATTCATTAAAAAGATTATGAAACAAGAAATTTCTTTTTATTAGCTACATCATGATGGTTTTCTTGGCCACCCCAAAACAGACTTTTTTTTTGGTTAAATAAATAGCAAATTAGAAAATATTATGCAGACGTTTGTGAGGTTCTTTTGTTCTTTTTTTTTTTAGAACAAATAAATGGATTAGATTTTGGGGTGGATTTAGTGGGAGAAAGAGCAAATAGAGTAAACTAACATACCAGCTATGTCCGGTCCGCTGATTTCTTTAAGAATTCGATGATAGGATGGTCGCCTGGTGAGCAAATCTCTTCGCCTCTTGGGCGATTCGTCGTCCGTTATGCTGTCATCTTCGCTATTTGTATCATTTACTTGTACTTGGGTAGGTGTTGTATTTGGTTCGGGTTTTATCTGCCGCAAAGAAAAGAGTTTTCTTTAATAATTTAAAAAGGTCTTTTAAAGGGGTTAAGTGTGGTTGTACCTTAACTTGAAGCCCGGCCGGAGCTGTGTGTATCACTGAATTATTTTTATTCACATACAACACACCCTTTGCGAGGGTCATCGGTTGTAAATTGGTCGCTGTCTGAATCACGGACGATTGATTAGCTTGAATCACGGACTGTGACTACAATGCGGAAGGAAAAAAAAAAGGATTATTTTCTTCTTCTTTGAGGACATTGAAAGCTTTTTGTTGTTAAAACTTACAACTTGAACAGCTTGTGTGGGGATAAATTGCACTATATTGGCTGCTGTGGTCAGAACGGCTGATCCGGAATTCGTTTCCGATGGTGATGTTTGATCCGAAAGTGGATCAATACTTGAATTTCCGTTTTCCTCCACCATGCTATCCATAGCACCTCTGAAGCAAATCCTTCTTCCTTTTGCTCAGCTGCAAGAGAAGATTCATTGATTATTTTTTTTTTACAAATATTGAGCCTTATTCAGCGACCAAGAAACCCTTGAAATTCACTTGAAATCTTGAAATTTCAGTACAAAATTTTATTTATTTTAAAAGGAAAAAAAAAAGATTTTCCCGGAAAGGTGGTTGAAGAAAATTCTTTTAATTCTCTTCAAAAAAAAAGTTTTTTTGTTTGAAATGCTCAAAACAAAAGTGCGAGATAAAATCCAGTGCATTTCCTACAATTGCCAAGAAAACATTCCATCATGGCTTTTGATGCAAACTCACACTCAACACGCAGATAGCGTCACAAATAGCCGCAAAACTACAGCAAAATGATAATTTGTGAGTGTCACGAAAAATTCAATGTTTTCCTCGGGAGCCATTTTACTTATGACACCATATTGTGTGCCTGTGCGAGTGAAAGAGAACGCACATACGTTTTTCTCTTTGACATTTTCGCGAGGGAAAAATACCCGAACATTTTTGCCACAAGAGAGAGCAACTCCTTCCTTCACATTATGTTGTACAAAATACTCCCACAACAATTTCTTTCATTCATCCCCCAAAATACACACAGATCATTTCCACCCCCATTTAGGGGTACAATCCCCTTCATTAAATGATCACAAAGTAGGCGCACAATTCCACAAAAGGGGAGCTTTTGGTGTTGAAAACAAAAAGTTTTGTCTCAAGAGGTGCGCGAAGGCGCATGAAGGCAAGAAGAAAAAATTGTCTCTGCTGTGCACCAAACACCAAAATACGCAACAAATCTTGGTAAAAAGTCCATCTGGCGCACCTGGGTACCCACGAAGGTCACACCCCGTAATCCTGGGCACCCGCAGGTGGGTCAATGTGGGTGAATTGAGGGCGAAAAGGGTGGCGAGAGTGCTAAAAAGTGAAAAAGCACTTACCAATTACGTATAAATCCGTCACTCGTGTAACTACGTAAAAAGAGCCAGCCACGTCAAATTTTATTACATGCGAGGTGACGTCATCGTGTGACAGATTATCGCGCCCGCCCGCCCGAGAGAGAACGACTTCCGGTGTGAGAGGTACCCGAACTAGGCGAAAAGCATATTGGTGTGAAGTTTCCCGCCAGACGTGCACCTATGTTGTATATGATTTGAAATGTAACGGTTATTGGAGGGAAAATTAAAATAAAATCTTTTTCTTAAGAGTTCTGAATTTTTTTTCTAACGTTTTATTGGATTTTTCTTGCGTTTCAAGGCGTTTAAAGTCTAGGCTATTGTTAATTCTCTAATAAATAATTTGTAATTTTTGATATATTATTTATTTGTTATATTTATTTGAAAAATGCCCTGAGTATAAAAATATACATATATCGGATTATACACATATGGATATGGGTTGAAAAAAAATAATAAAAGGCTGAAAATTTAAAAATATAATTCGAAATATAATTAATATATTTTCTTCAAGAATTTGTGAAACAATGGGTCGTATTCTGCGACCAAGAAATTCTTGAAATTTCAAAGATATTTTGATAGCCGAATACTCCTCAATAATTTTTTTTTTGCAAAAAATCAACAAAATATTCAAGGAAACTTTGCGATTAGATTATTTTGAAGTTTTTAAAGAAACTTTCGACGCCCAAAAAATAATCAATTTCAAGAAATTACTATCTTTAATTTTTTTTACTGAACAGAAAGAAAATGGACTAGATTTTGTTAAAAAAAACTTTCTTTTTCGTACAATTCGTCAGTTATAAGATTTTGACATTTTATTTGTTTCTTTAATAGGATTTTTGAAGAAAAATTACTTGACCAGAGCTTTTTTTAAATTTTTTCTTAGTTTTCTGGAACAAATATTTCTTTGTTTTTCTTTTAAATAACGACTAAAAAAACACGAGCTATGAAAATCTTACAGTAACTTTTATTATCTTAGAAAAGTTTTTTATCAGGATCTATCCCAATCTCCAAAGAAAATTCTCTAAAATTCAAAAATAATTCTTTAATTTCAATTTTATTTCTCATTGAATATTATCTAAAAAAAATAGTCGTACAAAAAATATAAATGTACTGGTAAGCTGACCAAGCTTACGGGAGCTGTGTTTCTTTCAGTGTACCAATTTTGTGAGAGCAAACTAGAACGCAAATTAATTTAAATACGCGCAAAGTCGGGAAAAGTTGAAAAGTCATACCCTAAGAAATCTTTAGAAGGCTATATCTCGAGAACGGATCCATAGATTTTCATAAATTTTTTTTTGTTTTAAAGGTCTCGAAGTCAGCTATAACATATCGAAAATTGAAAAAAATTTATGTCGCCATTTTCGAAAAATTCGAGTTCGAAATTTTCGAAAACTTTGTTTTCGATTTTAGCGCCTCTTGCGGTCATTTTTCGAAGTTGCAATGTTCTAGACATTTGTAGGGTTTCTCGAAACCTTTCATTTGCGCTTGAGTTGATCAAGATCGGACTTGTAGAACCCGAGATATGACATGCCAACTTTGGAAGGCTATATCTCGAGAACGGATCCATAGATTTTCTTCATTTTTGGCATGAAGCTAGATAATATGGTCAGCTACAACATATGAAAAAATGAAAAAAATTTATGTCGTCGTTTTCGAGATATTCATCGAAAACTAATCGAAAATTTTGTTTTTGATTTTTGGCCCCCTAGCGGTCACTTTTGAAACTTTGGATGTTCTAGAGAGTTGTAGGGTTTGTTGAGATCTTTCATTTGAACCCGGGTTGATCAAAATCGGTCAAGCCGTTTTCGAGTTATGGTCGATTTTCGATGAAAAATAGTGGCGGCCATATTGACTAAACGGCTTGACCGATTTTCGAAAATGAGGTATCGTTGGAAAGCTCTTGATGACCCCTACAACATATCAAAATTTCAGACCTCTAGCTATAATAGGGGCTGAGATATAGCGAAAACAAAATTTTGAGGTTATCCAAAATGGCGGACGGAGGGGTGGGGGGGTGGATTTGACTTCATAATCGGATTTCTTCAGGTCGATATTTAAACTTTGCCGTTTACCGCAAGTCTCTATCTATCACCGTTCTCTCGCAATTTAGCGTTGTACTACGGCCGGACGGACGGACGGACGGACGGACGGCCGGAAAAAAATTTTTTTGGCGCATACGTTTTTTGGAATGTGGGGACCCTAATTCGTGCTCATCCCAAGTTTGAGCCCGATCTGACGACTTTCGATTTTGCTCGGTACACAAAAGCTGTGTCTGAAAGAAACACAGCTAAAATACGTTGAAAATTGAGTTGGAAAACCAAACTCGCCGGTAGCGTCGCGTAGAGGAATTTTGTGTCTAGCTAAACACGAATTTTCCCAATTTTCCCCCATTGGTTTTCCAACTCAATTTTCAACGTTGATCCCACGTCGCTTTAAACTCAATATAAAAATACAAAAAAAAAGACCAAAAAAAATAAAGCTCAGAGCCTGTAGTAGTCAGTTCAGGAAAAGCTCTTCAATTATAATCCGTAGATGTTACTGGTGTAGATAAACTCCGTGGTATTTCCAGCTTCAATGATGAAGCCAATGGATGTTTGACCAATACCCCCGGAAATGACGTAGACTCGACCAATATTGGAAGTTTGCCTTACTTGAACGATGACGTAGAGAACTGTACCTCCGCTGTATCGAATTGTAGTTTGGAAGTTTCTCGGTGTGGAAGAGGAGAAGCTTTCTATGGTCGTTGCGAGGAGAGCACCTCTAGAATCGGGTGATCCGAGTGAGTAGGTAAAAATTAGAGCTTTCTGTTCCATTTTCATCTCAACCACCTCCACGCCGGGATGATCTTTGAGGAAGTCTTCGATGTTCTCTACGATCTTAATGTCGAGAGGGAGTTTTTGGACTTCATCATGGGCATCATCTTCTTGAGGAGGAACTTCAACAACAGCCGCAGCTGTGAAAACAGCCAAGAAAGCAAGAACTGTAAGGAGGTAGATAGTAATGTGAGCCATTGTGCTTTACTAACTTCACTGATATCCAAAATCTTGACCAGATTTCCTTTTATACTGCATTTGTAGTTTATCGTAATTAGGATTTCTTTTCTTGATGCGTAATTTGGGACGAGACATTTTAGGCCGATAGTTCATCGATAATTTCAAGAGTGTGAAAGTTCTAGGAAATAAATGATAAAATCTTGAAGAAATCCTTAATCTAATTTTTTTTTAATTTGAACGTTCCTATTGAGGCATTGAGGTCACTAAGAAGTTACTCTGGAAATATTAATCTAATCTTTTGAATGATTTATAAATCGTCCAAAAGATTTCATTCAGTTCTTTCTTATCTTATGTGCGCCAGTTCCGTAAACATTCGTCATTATTTCCTAGAATTCTTCATGCACATCTCATATCATACCTTTGCAAAAATAATTTGGTCATCGCGCTCTTGAAATTATCAATTAACTTCTGTTTATCGGCCTGAATTATTGTCTTTGATTACGCAAATCTCGTCCCAATTTACGCACCAAGAAAATCATTCTTCCGATACAGATGCAGTATAAAAGCCCATCTGGTCAGAAGTTTGGGTATCAGTGAAGTTACCAAAGCACAATGGCTCGCATCACAATCTACTACCTTCTCGCCTTCTTGGCTGCTTTCACAGCTGCAGCTGTTGTTGAAATTTCCCCTCCGGAAGATGAAGTGCAGAAAATTCCTCTCGACATTAAAATCGTGGAGAACATCGAGGATTTCCTCAAAGATCATCCCGGCATGGAAGTTGTTGAGATGAAGATGGAACAGAAAGCTCTCGTTCGCACCTACACACTCGGATCACCCGTCTCTGGAGATTCTCTCCTGGCTGCTGCTCGTGAAAGCTTCTCCTCTTCCACACCGAGAAACTTCCAAACTACAATTCGCTACAGCGGAGGAACCGTTCGCTACGTCATCGTTCAGGTTCAGCAGACATCCAACATTGGTCGCGCCTACGTCATTTCCGGCGGTATTGGTCAGAGATCCATTGCCTACGTCATTGAAGCTGGGAGTACAACTCAGTTTATCTACACCACCAACATCTACGGAAGATTCTAATTGAGGAGTTTTTCTTTACTATCCAGCTTAAGGCTTTGAGCTTTTTTTCTTAATCCTTTTTTGTATTTTTTATATTTTTTTGGATATTTTCCTCGAGGAATAAAATTTGTTTTTAAGAACTGTTTGTTTATTTTCAATAATTTTAAGAAGACAAAATTTCCTTCTTTTGGTCATTTTTATACAATTAAGTCATTTTCTTTGTTTTTGGAAAATTTTATTCTGAAAAAATATTTTTCTTGTTTTTTTTTAATGAAACTTAAGACAAAATAACCTTTTTCATGGATCAAAAGGAGAAAAATCTCCAGTCGAGTGAGCACCAGAAATGAGAGACTTTTAGCATTAAAAGCCCAACATTACCCTCAGAGCTTTCGATGCACTTTGCATTTTCTTCGCAGAAATTTGGAAAATTTAAAAACAAGATTAGAAAAATTGTTAATTTGCGCCCTTTTCTAATCTTGTTTTACAATTTTCCAAATAACTGTCTGAAAAAGGTGCAAAGTGCATCAAAAGCTCTGAGACCAATGCTATGTTAGGATTCTAATACTAAAAGTCTTTCATTTCTCGGCCCTTAACCGACCGGAGATTTTTCTCATTTTTCTATTCATAATTTTAAGCCAGTCTTAATCACCTTTCTTATAATTCATTGAAAAAGCTTCTTTTACTTAAAAGATTAAGCTTTATTCTATTTTGTGCAAAATAATTCTTTTATTCGGGTTATCATCCGCGGGGATGTCCCAGAGTAAAAGTTTTCGTAATACCTACACCAATTTACCTACTTTCTCTTTTACTTCTGCTGATTGTGGAATTTTTTTGTTATCAATTTGAAGATTGTTACTCAAAGGTTATCGACATGTCTTATATATCCACCAGATGACACTCTGTGTTTACAAATTACCAATCTTGCCCTGAATTTGCATAAAATTTAATTAACTCACCTGAGTTGTTGTATAAAAGGATTGTCTGCTCAGATCAGGCCACTTCAGTTGGGTAGATCATCAGTGAAGAAAACTCTTAAGCAATGGCTCGTATTACTTCCTTAATTTTTCTTGGCATCTTGACTGCCTTTCTTCATTCCCACGAAGCTCTTGCTGAGGAATCATCCCCTGTCCAAGTTACATATGTGAGTGATCTTAATGAGTTCAGAAGGAGTAATCCGGGAAAGAGTTTCGTTGAAGTAAAGTCAGCACAACAGAAAGGCACAACATACGTCTTCAAATTGGGAAAACGCGAATACGGAGACTCGTTAGCTGGTGTTGCGTCAAAACGTGTCACGTACACAACGTACGTTAATCCCCAATATAGGGTGGATTACAGCGGAAGAATCGTTACCTATGCGGAGATTTATCTTCAAACCTCACACAATACGGGAAGAGTTTACATTCTCTACGGTGGAAGAGGATACAGAAGGATTGGATTTGCAATTGTTGGTGGAAGGACAAAGATACTTAATTTCACTGCCTACATCTATGGTCGCTGAGAGGGGCAAAGAAAGGATGTTAAGAAGACACAATGAGAGCTGCTAATCCTAATTTTATTTCTTGATTAATTTCTTTGTAGCCGAAAGTTCTTCATTTTCACTTTCAGTCAATCTTAAGACGATCCCCGAGTTTAAGAATTGTTTTTTTAAACAGAAAATTCTGTCAAAAAGTTTATTATGAAGAAAATAAATTGTTAGGGATTGCAATTTCAGTGGACTGTATTTTATTTCTTCAAAGTTTGATCTACGGTGTGGGTGGGTGTGGCGAGGATGATAAATAATAAATTGTGTGGGAATCTATAACAAATAAATTAATCTAATTAAATTCTTTCTAAATATGCTACAACCAAGGCTACAACTTATTTTTACCTATTGTATGAGTTATTCACTCTTTATTCCCTTCACTCCTTTGATTCCTCTTATAGAAAAACGAGGTAAATTGTCGCTTCGCTCCAATTTACCTCGCCCCGCTTCGCGGGGATTTGTTGCGCTTCGCGCAAATTTCAGAGAGAAAATAAATTATGATGGTTTAAAGGCAGATTTGGGCCACTTATCGATCCCAAAAGAAAAAATTTGCAAAGAGAAGAAATCATTTTCATACAACATATCGGGCGCGAAATTCAAAAATTTGCAAAAAATGCATGACTTTTATATGGGGGCTACCTGAAGGGGGGCTTTGGGGGGAAAATGAATACGGCCATTCGAAAGCGCCTGATATAAGGAGCCTCTGTACCAAATTTCATCACGATCGGTCAAACGGTGTAGATTTGTATAGCTGTACAGACACGAAATCCTTTCTTTATTATATAGAAGATTATATAGATCCTATTATATAAATTCATTTTTAGTTAGCTAAATTTTGTTCATTATATACAATATCCTTCATCTTTACCTTTTGTTCAGTCAGCTTTTTCAAATCAATCAATATTTTTATCATCCCTTTTCACCGACAAATTCCTAAAAAAGTATTTAAATTATTAGAGCCTATTCTTTATTTTGTGACTTAAATATATGCAGATTACTTACTATTTCACATGGTTTTATCAAATTTACATTGGCGTCTCTCAAAATTCATTTCTCTTTCTGTGAAACATACGCCTACTACGATTAACTATAAAAACTAAACCTTACAATTTCCCGAAAGAACTATTAGGGCTATTCATCTTCAACATAAATAAACAACAAAAATTCAAAAATTTAAATCACTAAAACCTTCAACTTCTTTTCACGATCTGCATCAAATTCCCTTGAAATTGATCATCTTAAACGCCCTATTTTTTTTTTAAATAAAACTCCCCATAACTAATTAACATTGAAATAAAAGAAGAAAATTTTCTAACTTTACTCACAGTTTTCACGCGCTTAAACTTAAACTTCCGTTGATTTTCTTTCGCAAAAAAAATGTTTCGTTTGATTTTCCTCTTTATTCTGTGTTTACAAGGATTTGTTTTCTGTGAGAAAATTGGACCAACTAAAAAGAAAATGAAAATTCTCGAGGATGATTCCGATGACTTTTCCGGCAGCAGAGGGAATTCATCAATGCATCACTACCCCGAAAGTTCCACACACTACAATTTTCTATACGAATTTGGGCATTGGGGACGTAGAAATGAACTAATTGCAACCTACGAAAGGACAAGATCTTTGGGATCTCCTGGATACGTTCATGAAGTTCTTCAGTATCCCGAAGACAGATCAAGAGCAGCCGTAATTAACTATGTGAAAATAAATGTGAAGCAATCATCACCTTTGGGGACATCCTACATCTCTTATGGCAATTTAGGTAAAAGATTCGTTGAATTTACCATTGAAGCAGGTGGAACAACATTCTTCAATTTATATGCTGAATTTTATGGACGTTGGTAGACAAAGAAGGAGTTTTGTTGCCCTAATAAATGGACTTCAATCGGCTCTGGACATTACGTTAAAACGTGGATAAATTTGCATGAAAATGTAAAAAAAAGAAAACGATTTTTCACAGCAATAAAATTCCTTGTTTGTTAAAAAAAGAAAAATCTCTCGTTTGATTTTATGTAGGAAAAGAAAAAAAATCGCTTAAATTATTAATCTTTTAAGTTTCTTTTATTTCTCCTCCATCTCCTTCTCCTCCTCCACTATAGCTCCTATCAATAAACTAGAGTCTAATCAGTTGGAAGGGATGTTATAATGTCTACATTACACTACCCTAAAAAAAAGTTTCCCGTGATGTACTAAGAAATTGAGGAATTTTCTTTAAAATAAAATTAACCCTTTGAGGATTTGGATGGCCATTATTGCCAATTTGATTTTTAAATCGTCCCAAAATTAAAATTCTTTTTAACCTCTCGTGATAATGAAGGGAAGAACAAAGACTTGAAATTCATTAAAAGAAAACTTGAAGAAACATTTTCTTTCTGAGAGAAAGTTCAAGTCAAAGTTAGAGGTTCAAAATTTCAGTTCCTCAAAGGATCATTGATTTTAATGATTGAACATTGTTTGGAAAGGCACATTTCTTATCTTTCCAAAATCGGCGAATTTTTGTAAATCTGTAAGCAGTTTTTTTGGCAGTTACAAAACGGCGTAGTTGATTTTCACAAATCTACCAACTTTCGAAAGGTCAACAAAGAACCTTTTTAAATCACGTCAAATCATTGAAACTGGCTTATCACAACCAAAATAAATAATCAAGTGAAGTTTTTCATTAAAAATTCTCAATTTTCGTTCACCACCGGAAACTTTTTGCGGACAGTGTAAATTTATTTTTTATTAAATTTATTGTTTTCCTCACTCATAAAGATTATAATATTTTTTTTGTTTTGTATAATACGTGTTATGCTGTCTTCTCCGTTTAAGACGGACCCATCGACACGACGTAGAACTCTTCTGATATGAAATAAACGTAACTTTATTAAAAATTTTCTCTTCTACGTCATGACGACTATTTTCCATCTTCTTCTTCTCATCTTATTTCTAACTCTCTTTCTCGCTCTTTTTATTGGCAATAAAAGAGAAGATGCGATGCTGTATTGCACGATAAAAGACACCGCTCTCTTATCTCTTATCACTCAACAATCTCTCTGGGGCAATCATGCTGAGACTGTCGCGCATAAAATACTCTCCTACTAAACTTCTAAGACATTAATCACTAAATTTTTGAGAAGAATTTGATCATTGAAATATTTTTTAAATATTCATTTTTTTCACCTTCAAATAGAAGAAAAAAAGGACTAACAAATAATATTAATAGAGGACAAGTAACAAAATTTATATTTACAACAGAACTTAACGCATTGTTCTTTCACACAGATTATTTTTTCTCAATGTTGTTCTGAGGGAGGAAGAATTCCTTCGGATTTTGCTTTGTTTTTTTTTTGTGGGTTACACAGTCTTTCGAAGGAGCAAAGGCACTTTTGTGGGATTATTTTTTTGTTCGAACGTTTCTCTTTCTTTAAGTACATTGCTAACGAGATATTTTTTTATTGGTTAATATGTTCTAACTTTTCTTTTTGTTCTATAAGAGTTATAAGGAAGATTTTAAGGATTTGTATTTGTTTTTTTGTAAGTATTATACTGAAAGATGAAAATGAAAATTTTGGCCAAATTCATCAACAAAATTGGGAAACTTTTTACAAATTACTTTTTTTCTCTTTTACAATAAAATTACGTAAATTGTGTTTTAAAATTAAATTCAAACACTTTTAATCTTTTAAATGTAATAAAAAAAATTATCCTTTTTATTATAAAAAACAAATCCTTCACCATAAAATTCCCCGCATAAAAAACTCATCTCTATTTAATTCCCCGAGGCAAGTAAATTTAAAAGTAAAAACTCCTTTAACCCAAAATTAAAATTATTAGTGATCGCCCCCTTTGCGTCCACTGCAGTCTTTAATGCATTGAATTGTTGATTAGAAGAAAAAGGAAGAAAAATAAAATCACTGGGATAGTTTTCCACAAAAACATTGCTGAGGAAATTGGCCAAATTCTCAGTGCAGGGGCGCAATAATCTCACGATAAATAGCTAAAGCTGTCCAATATTGAATACATATTCTAGAATTATTATACCTTTAAGAATCTCATTCATTTCAGGAAAACAGTGTCCTTTAACCTACATATAAAAAGGACTTTATGCACAATATATGGAGGAATATGAAATTTGAAACATTTTCGAATACTTTGCAACACTTTGTTAAATATAAAAGAAAAATCAATGAAAGTTTTGTTCAATGTTTTTTTGATCAGAAAAATCTTCTCTTTGATCAGAAAAATGTTCCATTTGCTCAGATTAATGTTTCACTTTGTCCAATGGGGTGTTTATATGCTGAATATTTAGAATTTTTCGGGGCAAATCTTTAGAATATTTCCAAAGATCTGTGTATTGTAAATCAAATTATAAGCATTCCTTGATAAAAATCGAATAAAAACCGAATTAAGTCCTTTTTTAGGTTTGAATTTACTATTTTTTAGCTTAAATTTAGTCCTTTTCAGGCTTGAATTTAGTCCTTTTTCGGCTTGAATTTACCACTTTTTTTCTATTTGAATTTACTGCTATTAGGCTTCAATTTAGTGTTTTTTTTTTAGGGTTTTGCTCCTCAATTTAAACATTTTGGGACTAAAATACAATATTTTGATTTCTTTGGCAAACCATTCAAATATTAACGAATAATCCGAATATTTACGACGAGCCCAAAAATTTCATTCAGCCCCCTGATTTTGTTCCATTATGATCAGACAACAAATAAACTTTAAGTTATGCGAAAGAAAATCCGGAAAATATTCTTCTTTTTAAAAGATAATTAAGGTCAAAGTCGAAATTATACGCGGAGGATGAAAATGGTCACCGTGTCCATTTAAATTCTCATACATTTTTGACAGCTTTTTGAGGTTATGTTTCCCCGTATTTTCCAAATCAGGATCTCTTGTTAACTTTTCCGCGATGAAAATCATTTGTATGAACTCATTTTATTGCCGGAAGTGATCAGATAGTTACTTAGAGAACTGAAGGAAATGATTATTCAGGCTTAATAAGAAAAGTTAGCCAAATTGTAGCAAAAAGTTTGATTTGAATTGGTAATTTTGCATTGATTCTACGCAACTTTTTTTCATTATTATTTTTTTTAATATTTTTTTTAGAAATTGAGTGCAAAAATACTTAGAATAGATTAAGAATTAATCAAACTTTTGATCCTCATTCAATAAGCAGATCTACAATTAAAACATTTTAGTATTTGACCTTTTTTATTATGATGGACACTGTGACCATTTTGATCCTCCGCATAGGTAAAAAGTGTTCGGTCCTCTAAGTGTTAAAGCTTACGGCTGTTGGATTTCTTCTGAATTTATATAGACATGTGATCATTTTCCTTTTCTCTTGCCCGGAAATTAATGTTTTCCCGATCGTTTACCCGTTGGCATGTTTTTCTAAGAAAATAGAACAATCTCTTGACTAAAATAAAAAAAATCAAATATTCTCCTGATCGAAATGAAAGATTTTACTGATAAAAAGTCTAATTTTCTGATCAATAAATTTTTCCTCAAGAAATTTTTCCAACTTCAAGTATGAAAAAAACTTTCTCATACATTGTGCATAATGTCCTTTTTGCATACAATAATTGGACAGCTTATTGTATTTTTTAATAAATGCATTTTGCTTGATGAAATGTGTCTCCTATACTCACTCGATATGACTTAATACAAACAACGGAATGTCGTCGGAGGAAGCTCTCAGTAGTGTGGCTGGATCTGCTTGAATCGCCACTGGTGGTAAGCATTGTTGGGATCACATGCCGCCAGGGAAAGTTGCAGTGTCTGCGGATGGAGCGCCATGCACTTCTTGTGAACACGATGGAGAAGTGTTGAGGTCTTCGTGTCGTACTGCCAGGGCCCATCGACCGTCCCGAGGCGACAGTAGGCCAGCTTAATCCCTTGCCTGTCCCCCTCGACGCATCGTTCCCCCGTTCCCAGCTGCCCGGCTGCATTGAGGCGCATCAATTGGTTATTCCCAAACCCATGGCAATGCTGGACACCCATTATTGACGGGGGTGATCGCCCCATAGCATCCAGGCATGTATCAATGGCAGCTGATCGCAATTCACCCCAATGCGTATTAACCGGAAGTGGGGGGAACTTATCAAAGACATCATACGCCACGTTATCCATGTACCATTGAAAGCTCTTGCACTGCAGACGCTCTTTCAGGGCCAATTGCTCACTAATGTCACCCATATCGAGAAATTGCGCCAGAGGTTCCCTCGTGTAGAAGTACTCCTTGTACTTGTCATCAAACCACGTCTCAATGACTCTCTTGTAGTTAATCGTAATCAGCGGGCCCTTCTTCTTGCTCGCCAACTTCCCAAAGTTGTACGGCATGAAGCCCCGATAGACGTGCCCTACCCTTGAGCACGGGACCCATTCAATACTCCCGCCACATTGCCAAATTTTGAAGCTCAACTCAAAATTCTCTCCACCCCAAACAAGCAGACCCGGATCGTAGGCTCCCAACTCCAGGAAGTACTTCCGGTCAATGGCAAACAGCCCCCCGGCATGTGTGGGGCTCTTGTAGGGTTCACTATTGTGCTTCCTTGACTTTTGCTCCCTCTTCGGGACTTCATTCTCCTTGTAAAGCATTCCCCATTCAAAGATCCCCCTGTAGTGGTGCCCATCAGCATAAACGGGCCTATATTCGAATGTTTTATGATCAATTCCATCAATCACCGGCACCGTCATCACGGTACGATCCCTATAGATTGGAGCCAAGAGCGGTGGTAGCCAATTCGTGTTCACCTCACAGTGAGCATCGAGGAAGACAATAACATCCCCCGTGGCCTCCTTAGCGCCCCTCGATCGTGTCCTTATCAACCCTTCGCGCTCTTTATTCCGTATCAACCGAACTTTCCCATTAAACCGCCTAATGTAATCCTCCAGTTCCTCCTTGAGATTCTTCTTGTCCGAAAAGTCATCAACCAGGAGGATTTCATGCAGAATATAATCAGGTGTGCGATTTATCACCGAATGCACCGTTCGCAACAACACAGACCATCCTTCGTTGTGAAAAACAAGAATAACACTCGTCTTGGGGAGATCCGTTGGGTAATCCCAATGCTTGCATTCCTCCAAACGCGTATCCTTTATCGATCTATCCAAGGAAATCTCATCTGAGCACGCAATATTCATCCCATAATCCATTTCCGAAGCCGAAGCTGCATTTTGCATGCTATCTGGCAAGTTGTGTGGTTCACCATTCTCCCCGGGGCCGGTTCGTTTTACAACTGTTTTAGGTTCAAAATTTCCCCAACCTAAAGAGAAAACAGGAAAAAAGATCTTAAGTGGGGTCTTTTTTTTAGATTTTTCCTAAACTTGGTTTTCCAATGTTGATCACATTTAAAGACTTATTATTGAAGAATAAGAAAATCACTTTCCACCATCTTGAGATTTTCCTCAAAACACAAAGGTAGGTTTTTCTCAGGATCTACTGGATGGATTTTGATTGGGTAAAAAGCAAATGAAAGAGGAAGCATTAGCGAAGAATGTACCGGAACAGATTTTTGAATTTAGACTCAGAAGCTGAGAAAAGTAGATAAATATTCTTATTGACTTTTCTCAACTTCTGAGTTGAAATTCTAAAATCTGTTCCGGTACATTCTCCGCTAATGCTTCCTCTTTCATTTGCTTTTTACACCATTAAAATTCATCTAGTAGATACTGAGAAAAACCTACCTTTGTGTTTTAGGGCAGTTCTGTGGAAAAGTCGGAAAATCACAAGATGGTGTCGCACATAAGATGACGGAAAGTGATTTTCTTACACTTCAATAATTAGGCTACAAATGTAACCAACATCGGAAAACCCCAAGAAAAATGAAAACATTAAATATATGTAAATTCTAACAGTTTCCCAAGAGACTCCCCCTTAATCTTATAATAAAGCTTCAAACAATACACAAATATCTTTAAAAAATATATGAAAGAAAAATCATCTCTTAAGAAAATCTTATTCAATGGAAACGCGCGCGCGTGAAAACACCGTAATTCCTCAACAAACAGCAAATTGTAAACGATCATTAAGTCATATTTCAATAAACCCCAAAAAAAGATTTGCCGTGGTGATGATAAGAGAGGCATAGCGGGAATTGAGTGAGATTTCTCATGGAATAATTCCACATTGTTTGAATGATTTTCTTAACAAATATTTTTGGCTGTTTTTTCCTTTCGTTGTTGGAGTGGAGGATTCTGCAGAAGGTGCAATAAAGGTAATAAAAAAATTCTTATGATTGTTTTTGAATGAGAAATAGGATGAATTGGATAATATTAATAAATCTCTGTTAGTTTTTTTTTGAAGCTTGAAGAAATTACTTTGAAAATATTTACAATCAATTCAATGAAAGAGGAAGCTTCAATATTTATCAGAGTAATTAAATTGATAAGGCAATTACCTACCTACATATCAGTCTTTTGAGTATTTAATAGAGAAATCAGGTAAATTATTCTCTTACAAATTCAGAGAAATTCAAGCTCACCCCTTTCGGGTTCTTTGAAATATTTTACTCACTCGAATTTGAATAAAAAAAATGCTTTTTCAAGTTAGAAATGCATTAAAATTAAATTCACACAGAAAATACCGAAGAAGACGTTCTAAATGGAAAAAATGTTCTCCGAGAGCATCCAAAGAATTTTTATCATGTTGAAAAGAGCGCATGTTTCTAAGTATGTTTCACGTGGCCGCGAAAGGGTTAAAGCTTTTCTTCTCTAACTATTCTTAAATTATTATTTAAGCTTTACCTGCTTTATCTATTTTTTTTTTAAATTCTAATAATACTTCAAATTTATATAATTTTGCGTAAAATAGTGAATAATCAAAAACTTTGCTTTGACACCTTTCTCCCACTTTTTTTTCCTTCTTCTATTGGTCATAGCGCAGCGTGTGAAATTTATCTTCCCATATTTGGACTTCATTTACATGTTAGATTAGCTTTTGCACGCAAATTGACCAAGTTTTTGGGATCTTAACTGGATTTCTTTCTTTCTTGTGGTTATTTTTCAAACATTTTCTGGAATTTTTCTATTTGAATTTAGCGCGAAAAAATATAAATTAACAAACGTAGTAAGCATTGAAAACAATTGAAATTATTCGTCGCACTATAAAATTATTTTTTTAACGAAATAAATAAATTAAAAAGTAAATTGTGCATTTATAATCGAGAGAAGAGACTTTAGGGGCTCTGGTGCGTGGGAGGAAACACTTTTTGCGGGCCTTTTTGTTTGGATTTTTGAGGATGAAGTGATGATAATACGAAGATTGCTGATACAGCAGATACACTACCCTCAAAAAGTTTCCGGGCAAGCAGAAATGGCGTATTTTTGAAGGCAAAATTCAAGTGGCTATATCTCCGGCTGTGGTCAACTGATTTTCAAAAATTTACTAGTTTTGGAAAGGTACATTTTTCACCTTTCCAAAACTGGTAAATTTTTTAAAATCGGTCAACCCATTTATTCTTGACAGCCATTTTGGTAAAGCTAGGTAAAAGCGTTTTTTTCACAAATTTTGATTTTGACCTCTTGCATCTCGGCCACTAGTGAACCGATTTTAACAAATAGACTATCTTTGGAAAGGTAATTTAATTCTCTTTCCAAATCCGGGTAATTTTTGAAAATCTGTTAACCACAGCTGGAGATAATGCCACTCGAAATTTTCCTTCAAAAATACCCCATTTTAGCTTTCTCGGAAACTTTTTGAGGGTAGTGTAAATTTTTAATTGGAATTTTTAATCACAATTTTAATTGAAAGTTAGTAGCCCTGAATATAAGGACTGTTGCACCACGCTCTTTTATATCAATTTTTTCAGACTCTTCTTAATAAATTCAATCTGATAGCCAGGTGGCGGCTCCATTGATGTGCGAAACACCTGTCGCCGCCGCGGCTTACACCTTGGGGCACGAAAAGTTCAAAGAACTCACCCTCAATGAGTCGTGGGACCTCCTTTGGTCTGTGTAGGGCCCCAAAGCGACTCTGGAGCACCGCTTTGGCCCTCTTATGACCATCCGACCACGTCATGAGGAGGTAGAGCAGTGGCACGAGTATGAAGACACAGGCTGCAATTCGCGCAATGCGCCCCTTTCGCAAATTTGTAATTCGCATCTTCCCACCATGCACAAATGCAGCACCCGGATGCACTAAATTCCACTCCTCCGGCAAACTAATTAATCAAAAATGTAGACGTGTCTCTATTACCATACACAATAAAATGCTACACAACCGCAGCAGACTTGTTGACCGTCACATTTGACATTTTATCGTCTTCTCTTCGCCACTTCTGCTGCTTCATTTGCTTTGCGCTGGTGCGGCAGCTGTCGCGAGCTGATCCACGCAGCAACGATAGTTGCTGGTCCCAGTCACAAATGGCGCTGCTGATTGAATTTCCCGCGCTTTTTTCCCCACTGAAATTTTCTTTCCTTTCCGGCTCTTTTCTCTACAAGAAAAGAAAATAATTTTCAAAAATAATTTAACCCTTTCGCGTTTATTGACTGATACGCTGACCCAAACATGAAACATTTTATTTTTTCAATTATTTATGAATTTAATTTTTTTTTTCAAGTTAGAAAAGCATCAAATTCATGCAAATGAGCCCATAGAAAACATTTTCTGACTGAGAAAAGTCCTCTGAGAGCATTCATAGAATAAATATCAAAAGAGCGCATGTTTCGATGTTTTTATGTTTCACGTTGGACGTGAAAGGGTTAAAAGAAGAATAAAAGAAGAAAAATTATTTCATTCATCATTTATTTACATGATATAATACTTGTCATTGTATTTACAGTAACAATGTTTTCCTTACAGCAATTTATTGTTTTTCTGAGGTGCTTTATCCACACTCCGCCTCTATATTTCTTTTCTTTTTATTAATTTTTATAATATATTGGAATATAATTCGGCATGGAAATTATGTTTTATTTTGCTCAAATAAAACAAAAAAAAAAGAAATCATTGACTGCTTCTTAATTTATTATAATAAATGGCAAAAAAAGATTATTCATATTCTAACTCACATTTTACATTCATTAATCATCATCGCTCGTCTCTATATACTTTCCTTCGTAGTAAGTATATAATAATATATGTATGTATGCGTTCAATGTAGAAAAAGATAAACTAAAACTACCACTTATTTATACGTATGTATATATAATAAAATCCTTAATAATGTTGATTAAGATGCCGGAGAAATCATTAAAAGAGTTCCGGTAATTCGTTATTTTCTTTCATTTAATTTTTCTTCTTCTTTTTTTTACCCTCCTATAAATGAAAATTTTATCACCATTATTGCAATAAATTTCTAAAGTAGCTTCTTTTCATTTTTTTTTAAACAAGGAGGGGAACATTGATGGAATGTTTTATTGTACAGTTGGTGGAAGGTAAATTACACGCATTTGTTAAATAAAAAATGGATTTTTTATTTTAATTAAATAATTAAAATTGTTATATTTTTCGTATTAATTAAAAGAAAATAATAATTCAAAAATCTACAGTTTAAAACGTTGAATATTTGTATAATACTCTGAAGTTATTTTTTTACGCTGACGTGTATAAAAATGTCTCCCGACTGACCCATAGTGCTCTGACACTTTTACTACGCTTAAGAAATTTGAATTATTTTTCCAAAAAGACTTTTTTTTTAACTTAAGTGAACACAATTAGCATCGTAATACTGTTTAAGGTTTAATTGGTTTAATTTAGTAGAACTGAGAGATCGAAAGCTCCGGTTAAACTTGCTTTTTATTCCTTTGAAGAAACTGAATTAATCAAAATTGATGGCATTTTTAGTAATTGCTGTGAATTCGACTTTTTTTAAGCTTATCACAAAATAAAATAAAAATTTTAATTACTACTTCTCGTTTGATGAAAGAAAATTAAAGTCAATCTTTGTGGTAAGAACTATCGGGTCCTCCAAGGTTAAAAACATTTTTTTCTAACTATGCCAGCCGGGTAGCTGTCAAATGATAAATCAATTTCACGCACAGCGTATAAAAATGAGAACTTAATGTGTTAACGACATATTTATTTTTTGTGGAGAAATCTAATAAATTTCCAATGAAAACCTTTTTTTCTTGAAAATATTTTCTTCTCCTTCTCACACCAACTGTAACAACAAACAAACATTCTTCCTCTATGTTCTAAAACATTGCAAAGTTTACGTCACATTTTGCTTTTCTTTCACAGGATATGATTCGGATATTATTATGTGTGTAGCCTTACAGACATTATACCTATACTTAAAATAATATAGAAATAATAATAGAGAAGAATAAATTGATTCAAGTATATGCTATATATATGTATGTACCTCTTCTGCCGTTTTACCTTACACTTTGTCAGTCTTTAAAAAGTATTGAATTTTTTTCACGTGGAAAAAAATGAAAAATAAAAAAAAATACTGCATTTTGGATATGTTTTTTTTTTTGCATTTGCGTATGAGTTAATAAAATAATTATCATTATGAGTTCTCAATGGCGAGAAAAAAATCCTTTTTTTTGGAAGGGGGAAATGCAACCACCCACGATGAATGGTGATGTGCGTGCGTAGTAATATCAACTGCATTCAAATTTATTTCTAACGACAAATTACATTGAGTTTTGTGTGTGTGTGTGGGAATGAAAATTAAATTGATGGAAATTCAAGAGCTCTATATGATAAATTTTTCAAATTAAAGCTTTCGCGTGTTGGGGAAAAAGCTCCTTTTTATACTGAAAATTACCAAAATTATATTTTTGCTGTGTATGTACTATGTGTTGGGGAATTCTTTACGCATGACTTGATTGGTGGTTTGTGGGAGAGAAAATGAGGGAAACAGATCGTTTGCCAAGTGATTCACGTGCATTTTTTATATGATTTTTTTGTTTCGTTCAAATTGATGTAATTTGGTGGTTGCTGCTTAAAAAAGTCATGAAAAATAAAATTGCTATATATATGCGCATTGGGGGAACTTTACACAAGGAAAGCATCCGAAGTTTATTATTCTTTTTGTTTTTTTCTTAAAGAACTTTAACCAAAAAGAGGGAAATAAATTGTTTTATTAACGAAGCTTTAGTTTCGTTTTTTTTTGTCCTCTTCTCTTCTTTAAATTCCAAGGGGTGTTTATCTGTCGAATATTTCGATTTATTTTACCGAATAATACAAATCTTGCCGAATAATTTGAATTTTCTTGATGAATAGTTCGAATTTTGACAAATAATTAAAATCTCAACGAATAATCAGAATTTTAGCGAATGATCTGTATTTTGCCAAATAATCCGTGTTCCTTTTAGTAATAATCTGAATCAGTCTGAATCTTCTTGAAGAATAATCCGAATTTTGCCGAATAATCCGAAATCTCGACGAAAAATCTGAATTTTAACGAATTATCCGAATCTTGATAAATAATCTAAATCTTAGCCAATAGTCTGAATTTTATCGAAGAAATATCCAAATCTTGCCGAATAATCAGAATTTTCTTGACGAATAGTTAGAATTTTGAAAATAATCTGAATATTTTTTTTTGATGTATCCTCTGAATCTTGATGAATAATCTGAATGTAAAAGAATACTCTGAATTTTATAGGATAATTCGAAACTATTTGACAAATAATCCGAATAATCTGAATCTTAACGAATAATCTGTATTTTAACGAATAACGTGCATTTTGACGAATAATCTGAATAATACCGCTTGATCCGAACTTTCTTGATAATTGAATAAATAGAATAAATAATTTGAATTTTGCAAATAATCTGAATTTTCTCGAAGAATAATACGAATCCTGACAAATAATTCGAATCTCGACGAATAATTCGAAGATTTTCATTCAGATAAGTACCCCTTTTGTTAAATTCTCTTGATTACCTTTGACCTGCCTTCTCAAAATGAAAAATTCTAGAAAATTTCTGGATAATCCCTGGCTCTGTGAAACCTCCTCGGATGCAGCTGTTGAGTATTTTCTTCTTTTTTTTTTAAATTAAAAAAATCATTCACATACAATCACTTTGATATGATCAAAAGAGGCTAACTTTTCCTTTTTTCCTCCCCTTTCTCCTAGACTTTAAATGTAAATTGTATATAAGTACAATTTCCCAACCCTTCGATATACAATATAGCGTTTGTTTTGTTTTTTTTTTTCACGAAAAAGGAAAAGCATTAACATGAAGTCTTTCAATTTGTTTTTTTTTCACTTTGCGAGCTTTTTTTCATCATCATTTTCTATCTTTCTAAAAGTTATTTTCTCCACCAAAAATACCCTAAATTGTGTTTTATTTTCATCATCTTCCTTTCTTTTCTTTTTTTTTTTAATATAAATTGGCAGAACCTCAATAATGCACATTTTATGCTTTCCTAACGAATCCTCACACATCTATATATAGTTTTACTCTTCTGAGGGGAAATTTCTCATCAACTTTGGAGTACAAACTTTTTTTTTAGTTAATTTTTTTCTATCCACGCGATCTCTCTCTCGTACATTTAATATCAATTGTCCAGCAATTTTTTTTTATTTTATTCCCCAAACTCTCTTCATTCTCTGGCTTTTTTTTGTTTTAAATTAATTTTCATTATCTACTACTATATAGTATTTTTATTATTTACCCCCTTCCCCCATCCACTGTTCTCTAAGTTAAATATAGTCTATCGGAAAAATATTTTGTAAAAACATTTTCAACGATATTAAATGCATTTCAATTTGCGGATTGTTTCAGGATATATTATATACGTTGCTCAGCGCTTTTAAGTTCGCTTCGTAAAGCACGATGGGCAATATTCCGCAGTAGGTAGTTTTTTTTGTTTGTATATTATTTTAGTTTTTTTGCTGGGATGCTTCTCAATTTAATTTATTACTTGATTAACAATTATTAGTTTCTATTAGTTATTCATTTTAATAAAAATGATTTTTTTAAAAGTTTTTTCTTTTATGTGTTTAATTTTGAATTTAAAATAAAACTCCTGTCTCTCCTTGAGTTTTCTCAAGAAATTCAATAAAGGATCGTATTCTGCGATTAAGAAATCCTTGAAATTTCAGTGAAATATCCTTGAAATTTTAAAGCTTTCTTAGTCACAGAATAAAGGCTAAAATTTGCATAAAACATTAATTTTTTCTCCAATAAAAAATCAATAAAATCATCAATAAAAAAAAAATAAAATAAACTTACTTTCGTTGTAAAGAAGGACTCACAAAAAAAGTAAACAAAATCCCAGCAAAAGCCCTTTGTGCGTTGCCCATCCAGACAGAACCCCCTCTTGCGGAAAGGGGGTGATCATCACAAATTCTGGCACAAGTGGATAGAAAAATCCCCTCAATTGGCATAGTGGTCGAATGACCCGAGATACTCAAGAGCAGCACGATAGCAGAATTGATACTGATCCTCCGTCTGTACCATTGCCGGACGCTGTGACCGGAGAATGCGTACAGTCTGGAAGACATCCAGCACCCCTTCGTACTGCATACGCTCCAGCACAATGCTGAGTGTGATGAAGACACCGGTGCGTCCAACACCGGCACTACAGTGCACCGTAATTGGACCATCTTGGCCAAATTGTTCCTTTGTCTTGTGCACCTGCCCGATGAAGTCGATGAAGCCTTCGCCGGACTTTGGTACACCCTGTTCGGGCCAGTCGATAAACTGAAATTGTCGCACTGTACGCGATGAGCCATCACGTGCGTCTGTTACTTTGAATTCACGCAACTTGTACTGCGGCATGTTGTACTCCGCAATGGGATCCACCACGTAGCACTGATACCGGACACTGCGCTCATGTGGCCAGTATTGGTAGCATTTCTCCTGTAGAAATGTTATTTTTTTATTAATAATTAAAATTTTAATTAATAATTTTTCCTTAATTTACGTTTTTATGTCATTTTTTTGGGAATTTAATTATTAATTTTAATCCTTGGAGGATTTTGCTACCCATCGTGGCTAATTTGAATTCTTTTAACCCTTGGAAGATCCGGAAGATCAAGATTTCTAACCTCAAAACTTTGACCTTAATTTTCTCTAAAAAAGAAAATGATTTTTCAACTTTTTTCTCTTCAATCTTGAAGTAATTGAAATTTCCTATACACAGATCTAAAAATCATGAAATGTTAAATAGATTTAATTCTGTTAATTGCAAAAGTCGAATTGGCCACGGTGGCCACCAACATCCTCCCGGGCTTAATCGCCACAAATTTGTTTGTTTCTGGAAATTTCTTTAACTTCAAGATCGTCGAAAGGAAAATTGTTTTCTTTTTAAGATAAAATAAGGTCAAAGTTTTGATGTTAGAAGCATTTATCCTTTGATCCTCCAAGGGTTAAGTCTTTATTTAAATTTTAAATCATTTCACAAAGTCCTTTAACTCAAAATTTTACTATTTAGAAATTTTATAAAAAATGGGATTGATTCTATCAAAAATATTTTCTATTGTTTCCATTAAAAAGTTGCTGTAAAACTTTGAATTGTAGAAGAACTGACACAAAATTTCAGTTAATATTTTTAAACCATT
Source organism: Lutzomyia longipalpis (assembly GCF_024334085.1). NCBI lineage: Eukaryota > Metazoa > Arthropoda > Insecta > Diptera > Psychodidae > Lutzomyia > Lutzomyia longipalpis. The sequence goes on from NC_074708.1 coordinate 1,067,356, forward strand.
CATCATAAGACCATAATCATAAAGGGGTCTTTAGAATATTAAATATAGAATATAAAAAAATCAAATTCTATTAACTTGAAGCTGAATAAATACTTAAATACGAATTTACGTTTTTGGGTTTGATTTAAATACTTTTTAGGCTTCTGCTCCTCAATCTGCGCCTTTTTGTGACTAAAACAAAAAAAACCATTTTCCGGATTAAATTTAATATATTTTGGATTTAATTTACAGTGGGACCCCAGTACAACGACCACTTGGTTATACTACTCTCGCGCATTGAAAATAATGAGTGAGAAGAGTACATCCGAGTGGTCGTTGTACTGGGGTCCCACTGTACTACTTTTTAGGCTTTCAATTAAATATTTTTCTTAGGCTTCTGCTTCATTCCTTTTTAGGACTGAAAACTAAATAATATTTTCAGTGTGAATTTAATATTTTTCAGATTGAATTTATTTCATTTTTTGGCTTGAATTAAACACTTTTGAAGTTTCTGCTTCTCAATCTGAGTCATTTTAAGTTGAAAATCCAATATTTTTTTCATTCTTTGGCGAATCATCCAAATAATTTTTATTCAGATAACCACTCATTGACAACGAATCTCTCTTTTTCAGAAAACAGCTAGAAAGAACTTCAAAGAGTTTTTTGGAAAAGTAATTTACCTTTAAAAAAAACGATTAAAGAAAGAATCAAATTGTCAAAATCTTGAAAGATTTTTCATAAAATACCAAAAAGATTTTTTTTAACAGAATCAACCCCAAATAGGAAAATTATTCAAAAATAAATCAATATTTTTAAACTCAAAATAAGAGAATTTTTCCATTCAATTGAGCGAATAAAGGTAAAAGTAAAACAATTTCATGGAAATCCATCAACCCGCCCTCTTTTGCAAGGACTTCTACCCCCTTATGTGCCACCCTTGTGAGAATTTTGGAGACACAAAAGGACACGCTGCTTTGGGTTTGAATTCCAAATGAAGCTTGAGAAAAAGACGGCACACACATCCCTTTAAACCAACCCCCTACATTTTAAATTGTTGCCATTCGCTGCTCGCGCTTCGCTAAACAAATAATTTCGGGATTGTTTCTGCATAATTCATACTCAACCCCTCCTTCATACACGGGAGAAGGGGGGGGGAGGCAATATAGGAGGATGATTTTCATTTCAATATAAGAACTCACCCTTCCCATCTCCTTGAGCTTTGTCAGCATCACCACGATTGTCGAATTGTGCTCCCATAGCATTCGCCAAAAGTCCTCAGCTGTATCCTGAAGAGGTCCTTGGGCAGCTATGTAGGCATTCCTGTAGCGATACCTGCAGAGAATAAATTTATTTCAACAATTTAGAGACAGAGTGAGAGAGAAGAGAAGGAAAAGCCTTTTTTTTCGAGAGCAGAACTCACCCATCGATAAAGCTGGCATTGATGTAGTCACTCCCTTCAATCCCACGAATGGGACTAATGCACACCCGGCTGGATTCGTAGGGTAGGATGTGCACCAGACGATTCTTGTGCTTGTTGAATTGCAAATTAGCCGTTACAAAGCGCGTACTGTCCGCCTTAACGTTGGACAACTTCTTAAATTCCACCTCCATCCCCGTGATGTTCTCCCCGGGTTCAGTTTGCATCAATTTCTGAATGTGATTGTGCAAATTGCGCGCCGGGACTTCGGTGCTGCCACAAATGATTGCCTCCAAGATGGCATCGTGAATGAAAATGTACTGATCCTCCGTCTGTACCATGTAGTTTCGTTGTGCACGGAGGCACGTAACATGCCCATAGATGTCAATTGTCTTCTCATGCTTCATCCGTTCGAGCATTGAGTCGATGACAATGAAACACCCTGTTCTGCCCACACCTGCGGAGCAGTGAACAATCACCGGGCCCGAATCAGGTGCTGTGAGTGCTCGACAGCGACGGAGGAACTGAAGGAATGGCGCTGGGTGATCAGGAACTCCATGATCAGGCCATGCTGTGAATTGCAGCTGTTTAATCTCCCGGCGTTCACCACTACCCTGCTTGCACACCTGGAACGTCCGGATGCTGTATGTGGCAAGTTCCTGAGTCTCTGAAATTGTCACCGTGAGTTGCCCGTAGGTTTCACTCCCACGCGATGGCCAATACTGATCACACTTAATCCTTGCCCGTTCCTCCAGACGTGTCATCATGACAATTGTCGATGTGCGCAATTCCCAGCACATTCTCCAGAAATCCGCGCATGTATCCTGAAGGGGACCCTGTGTAGCAACGTAGGCATTGTGCTTCCGGTAGCCATCGCAGTAATTCGCATTGATGTAGTCAGAACCCTGAGAATCAGTCGTCTGGAGGATAACACGACTATGATCGTAGGCTGTAACGTTCGCATAGCGATTCTTTGACTTATTAACTTCCAAATTCGAATGATCCCACGTGAACTGCTGACCCGGCTCAATACTTTCGTACTCTTGGGAAAATTTCAAATTATCCGACGATTTGAGGCGATCAATGTGATTTGCAAATTCCGTTATGGGAATCGGGGGATGACTTATCATTCCGGGTGTTTGGAAATTCAATCTGCGCATATCAACGGGATCTGATGGTGCTGGCCCCGCGCCCAAATCTGCCGCCATTAGTGGTCGTGTCACGGCAGCTTGATCGGGGGTTTTGCACGACTGCCTGCGTCGCTTCATGACATAGACAAAGACAAAGATAACGCAAAGCAAGAGAGCAGCAATAATCGGTCCAACCACCCACAGCATCCCAGGTTCATCGGAATTCTTATTCACAGACACCTCCGGATCAAAGGGAATATTTGGCAGGGGGCGATTTGGTGGCTCTCCCGGTGGAGCCTCACGCATATCCAATGCAAGGAATTCCGAGAAGGGACTCGATGTGTACAGATGCTTTTGCGGCGTATCAACAACAGCTCGCACAAAGATCCGATACCTTTTGCCACGTTCCAACTTCTTATTCGTGAAATTGTGATAAATCTCCCCGGACCCCAGATGGAAGGTGTAGGGGATGTTCCGCTGGGGGAATTTTGCCGCAATATATGGGGCATTTGTGCGCTCAATACGACGCCCCGGTAGCATGTCCTCGGTGAGAAATTGATCGGGATTTTTGTGCAAATTTGACTTATCCTCCGGCACTACAATGAGGTAGTAGTGAGATATCGGCCCGTACTCCTCAGAGGCTTGCGGGAGAATCACCTGAATTTCTTCACCTGGAAAATCAAAAGAAACCACAGAATGTCTTTCATCTCCCGCGAGAGATTTCTTCCTTTTTTTTTCTTTATTTTTCAATGTCTTCTACACAGGACATCTCAGGAATGCAACTAACGTGCGCGAGATTTTTTTTTTTGATAGGAAGAGAGAGAAAAGGAAATTATTTTGTGGAGTTTATGTAGGTCAACTATCACTGCTGCTCTGTAAGTTTTTACAATTCATTTTTTCTTCATTTCTTTTAATTTTCAACATTTTCTTTCTTTTTATTACAAAAATAAAAAAAAAATATATTTAACAAAGTTTATCATTTTTTCTTAGAAAAGGATAATATTCTGAATGCCCCTGAAGATGGATCGAAGAATTTCCGGAACAGTTCCTTTATTTTTTTTTAAATTATTTTGAAGATAGATTTTTGTTTATAGATAGCCCATCCACCGAAGAAGAATCCATAAAAAAAGGAAAATAAAATAAAAGAATTTTTTTACAATAGATTTAAAAAAAAGGTTAAATAAAATAGAAATCATGCAATGTAATCCCTTTGTTAGAATTTCGTAAAAATGACAATCAAATTAATTATTTATTGACAAGTTGATTGATTAAATGTTCGCATGATTTATTAATTTATTTATTCCTCCCACTCATGCATTTATTTATCCAATTCCTCGGGGTTGAAATGTGCGTGAATATTAAGCTAAAAAAAACCAAAAACTATAAAAATTCATTAAAAAAAAATTAACCTTTAAGGGGGGTCTCTTGGGAAAGCTGTTAGAATTTACACATTTTTAATGTTTTCATTTTTCTTGGAGTTTTTCTTAAACTCGGTTTTCCAATGTTAGTTACATTTAAAGACTTATTATTGAAGAGTGAGAAAATCACTTTCCGCCATCTTAGGTGTGACGCCATCTTGTGATTTTCAGACTTTTCCACAGGACTGCCCTAAAACACAAAGGTAGTTTTTTTCTCAGGATCTACTGGATGGATTTTAAAGGTGTAAAAAGCAAATGAAAGAGGAAGCATTAGCGGAGAATGTACCGGAACAGATTTTAGAATTTCAACTCAGAAGCTGTGAAAAGTTGACAAATCTTCTTATTTATTTTTCTCAACTTCTGAGTCGAAATTCCAAAATCAGTTCCGGTACATTCTCCGCTAATGCTTCCCCTTCCATTTGCTTTTTACCCCATCAAAATTCATCCAGTAGATCCTGAGAAAAACCTACCTTTGTGGTTTAGGGCAGTTCTGTGGAAAAGTCGGAAAATCACAATATGGCGTCGCATCTAAGATGACGAAAAGTGATTTTATTACTCTTCAATAATTAGGCTACAAATGTAACCAACATTGGAAAACCAAGGTTAAGAAAAAGAAAACCCAAAGAAAAATGAAAACATTAAAAGTATGTCAATTCCAACAGTTTGCCCAAGAGACCCCCCTTAATTTTTGTCTTATTTGATCCCATCAAATGAGGAGGAAAAAATAAAATGTATGGGGCTAATTTTTATTTTAAAAGAAAACTAAACAACGAGCCTTATTCAGCGACCAAGAAACCCTTGAAATTCGTTTGAAATCTTGAAATTCCTGTACAAAATTGAAAGATTTTAAGGGTTTCTTGGTCGCTGAATTAGGCCCAACATTACATAAAAAATGCAATAAAACCTTCCAATGAAAGAAAACGTTTAGATTTTTCCTTTTAAAAGTGAGCATATTCCCCCCTCCCTGGAAAAATAATTCATTGAGATGCAATCATTTATATGGGAGAGGGGATTCCCAGAACTTCTCGAAAAACTCCCCTTGAATGAAGAAAATGAGCTTTTCCTTCGTTTTTCTTTCTTTTTAAAATGAGAATGTGTGTGTGGGGAATGAGGGGGACAGGGAGGGTGTGAGATGGGTTTAAATGCAGCAGCAGCAGCACTTGGGGCGTTAATTCCAGAAGAGTTCACTTACCATTGACGACACCATAGAAGTCTGGCTTCACCATGGGCTGCGGGGCGGCCATTTGGGTGGTGACTGTGATTTTGGTGGGTGGCTTGTAGGAATAGTCAGCCGGTATGGCGCTCACATTGACGCTGTAGGTGGTGAATGGGGAGAGCTCATTAATCGTGTGCGACTTGACGTGGTGCTTGAGGATAATCTCCCTCTTGGGTACTATTTGTGTCTGCGTGATACCCTGGGAGTCCACAAACTCCTTGATGGCATCGAAGGAGATTTTGTAGTTGGTTGGATTGAGTCGAATTGGTGGCGACCAGCTCAGCGTCATGGAATGGGTACTCACATCCTGGGCACGTAGATTCAATGGTACATCCTCCGGCTTCACCTTCACCGTCACCTTCTCACTGAGTCTCCCGAGGCCAGATTTGAATCTTGCCGCAATGGCAATGGCATACTGGGCGTACTTTTCGAGATTTATTAGGTCAGCCGACTCCGTGAGCCCCAGCACCTTTGTCTGCCATTCATCCAGGTCCTCCACAGCGGTCATTGTGTAGAAAATTTGATAGCCAATCAATCGTCCACGCGACGGTACGGGTTCCCACCAAACTTCCACCGTTTGCTCCGATGTTGCAACAGCCTGCACGGACATTGGAGCCCTTCCCATGTCTCGCTCAGTTTCCACAATGATTTTCTCACTAAACGGCCCAGCCCCTTGACGCGTGTACGCACGCACCCTGAACACATACTCCGTATTCTCTTCGAGCCCCGTAAAGACCACCTTATGCCCCGTTGTATTCTTCTCCGTACCCAACCCATGATCGATCTTCTTGTGAAATTGAACATCATACCGATTTATTTGCCCATTGCGGTACTCCCGATGCGGTGGATCCCACGTAATGCACACAATATCGGGTGTCTGGAAGCGAACGGTGATATTCGTTGGGGGCCCATTGGGGGCACCTTCGGGTGTTGTGTAGTACTTTACAGCTTCCTGCCCAATTCCAATGTGATTCATTCCGGCAATACGAAATTCATACTCAACCCCCCGTTCGAGATCATTGAATCTCTTCGTATTCACATGCGCCCCCTGGATGACTTCCTCATTGAGGATGTGATCCTTTACACCCCAACGTAGCCTATAGCCACGTAGCTCCCCATACGTTTGCTTTGGACGCTCCCATTCGAGCTCAATGGACACCGTTGGGTCACGCAGAGCTTTCAAATTCACAACTGGACGCGTTGGCACACCACCGGGAGTTTTAACATTGATCGGCAGGCTCCGATCGCCATCCCCTTTGCGCGTGAGGGCTGCCACTTGGACGGAGTAGCGTGTATCGGGCTGAAGGCCAGTCACATTGTACTCCAGACCCTCAACCACGTCAAACTTTAGGGGATCATTGAGGAAGCCCTTCCCCTGTGAAGGAAAAATAAATTCTCGCTGATTTTTTTTTCTACTTCTTCTCCTGACACTCCCTTCAACCCCTCAATCCCATCGAAGGAATACTTTGAAAGTTAAATAAGAACAAACAAAAAAAAAAAAAAAGAAAGTAATCTGTAAGTCTGACAAGTTGAGGACACCCTGTAAAATATATATATTTCACTTTTTCTTCTTCTTGCAAATGGAAAAATAGTTTTAAAAGAACGTCCAGCAGAAGATTATGGGTGGTAGTTTTCAATCAAGAACGGTGCATTTAAAATTAAACACACTCCCTATATAAACTATATATGTATGTATGTACATAGTATTCCCATGGAGAAGAGCTTCAAGACTCTTCAAGAGAAAGCACGAGAGAGATTCATTTTGTTCAAGAAAAACTCAAATACAAAGTTTTTATATAAATGAAAGTCTGGGCAGCTACCTTCGTAGTACCAGCAAAAATCTTTCGTCTCTTAATGTTTTAATAAGAAATTCAAAATGAGTAAATTAATACAAGTTGCGGGGGTAGCGTAGTAAGGGGTGGAATTGAGGGGATTTCTGAAAGTGCAACATTTTGTAAGATAAACAGAAAAATATTCAAGTTCTCTAAAGCTTCTTCAGGACGTCTCTTTTAAATAAAGAATAATTGTTCCCCCAATAGAAATTTAGATTAATAATTTTCAATGTTGCACTTTGAAATAAAAATTATTTTTTTATTGACGTAAAAAAAACTTTTGAAGATAATTTAGAGCAGAAATTATTAAATATAAATTATTCAGGATTGTTAATAATTTTCCACTGATAGTTTGAGCATTTTTAAAAATTCATATTCTCAGGGTGGAACATTATCTTGTGAATTTTTTGTTGTTGTTAATTTTCCACAGTGACGTAGCCAGGAAGGATATTTTGGTCTATTATTTACCCATTAAAAGTTTAAGCAGATCAGATTAGTTTCTAGAGTTTTAATAAAAATATTTTAAGGCTAAATTTTATATTAAAATAAATTTATAGGGATATTTTCTAAGATTTAAAAAAAAACACGTCGAACTTTAAAAAATAAAACGTTAAACCCTAGAAAAGTAAGGATCCCATCTTTTGATCAGAAAATTATGATTTTGGTTAAAAAATTCTTCTTTTGATCAGGAGATGTTCCGGTTTGGCCAGGGAGAATGTAAATTTTTGAAAGTAAAATATTCCAATTACAAGAGAAAGGTTCCATTTTGTGAGAAAAGTCTGCCATTTCGAGCAAATAAATATTTTCATAATCGAAATTCCATTCTCACATTGAAAAGAACATTTCCCTAAACAAATTTGAACATTCTCTTGATCAAAAGCAGAATTTTTTGACTAAAATAGAAATTTTCTGATGAAAAAATTAATCCGAAAAGTACTTAAATTTTAATTTGACATTTTACCTACTGTCAAACGCAGGGGCGTCGGAACGTTTTCGAACTTGGGGGGGACAAACATTTTGGCGCCCCCTTTCCCTTTTTTGGCGCCCTCCTTCCCTTTTTTTGCGCCCCCCCCCCCCTAGTTTGGCGCCACCCATGTTGGCGCCCCCCCCCCTATTTTTTAGGGTATTTTTTTATATATATAAGTGCGAAACGAGAACCCTCTAATTTTTCATGGACAGTTGCATGATGAACAAATTTTTTTAAAGGTTTTCAAAAAAAACTTTTCTCGAAGGAAATTACCTTTTTGAAGACCTCTTAAGGTCGTTCCACATTATTTCTTTTCTTCCACACGACGATCTTATAAAAAACGAGAGGAAAAACATAGATTTAAAAAAAATTTACGCTTTCCAACAAACACAACTTTCTTTAATATGTATATAGATTTTCCGAGCTACAACTTTGTGTCAGACAATTTGTTTCTATTTTAAAGTGAAAATGCATTTTCAGTCCACTTTCCACTTTCCAAATTATAAATAATAAATGGTCAAAAATATCAATTCTATAACATTATTTTAACTCGACACTATCAAAGCTATTGAGATTGAAAGATTTGCGTAAAAATTAGATTTTTTAATAAAAAATAAATGAACAATAAATATTTACAAAACTGCACATTTATTTTTTCCCACCCCACCCTAAGGTCTTTGAATTATTTTTTATAGTGTAGTACCGCTGGTACTAACTGTCATAGTATAGGACAGATTGGCTTATGTGTGTGAGGTTGGCGGGAGTCTTAAGGTGACTCTCTCTCCCAACCACCCTAGTACGGTTGGCTCAGTTGCTCGTGAGCCATGGAGTCGTACGGACGGACTCACCCCCATAAGTCTGAATCGTAGTACCTGGCTATGACAATTGGTATCTCATTGTCTGGTATTTTACAATTCAGAAGTGGGATAAGCCCAATACTCGTTCGCGGAAGTGGAAAAGTGCGAAAAATGTTGAATTCGCGAGTGAAAAATTCCATGGCGTCACTTTGACGTCACGTGGTGGAATTCGCGGAAAAAGTCCACCGTTTTGGGACTTTCGGGGCGTAGAGAATCGCGTTGTAGCACCCGTGAGTGCTAAATAATTGTTCCCCGTCGTGTAAATGAGTGAAATTCGGGGAAAACGCGTCGAAAAAGCCGTGAAAGTCGCGTCGTAAAAGTGACATTTTGGCAATTTTTGTGTTGCCAGACGCGAAAGGTGCGCGGAAAAAAGTCCTTCGTGGGGCTTTTTCGGGGCATGGGAAGTCCCGTCGTGGTTTCCCTTAATGCGAAAAATGCTTTCGCAAATGAAAAACTGCCGCGAGTGGAAAAAAAATTGTGACATTTTATGCGGGATTTTTCATACGCAAAAAGTGTGTGTTTGTGTGATGAAGCGGCGCGCGCAGCCACGGCAAATGTGTGTGTGTGTGTGTGACCAGCGGCGTGAGCGGCTGAGTGGCAATGTCATCGAGGACACCAGCAACACACACACACCAACGAAGTCATCGTGTCAACCGGCGGCAGCGTCACACACATGCAGCAGGGAAGCTGAATATGGCTGCGGGGTGCTTGAGCCCAGGATGCAGCAAAAGGAGTGCATGCACATAAGGCATGCGAGGAAAATAAAATTAAAGGGAAAATCGCAAGTATTTTCTTTTAGATTGGAGAGTGGTATTCTCCAAAATGGTTATCCTGATATTATTGAATTTTATTTCAATGCTTAACCCTGAAAAGCGCTTTTCAACCCCCTGATATTCTCTTAATGTTTTTGTGTTTATGTATGAAATGAACATGTTATTTTAAGAGGATTTAATGGCAAGATTGTCTTGCAAATGTTTAGGAATAAATATTCCTTGATTTAGCAATTCAGTAAGAGTTGCAAAATAGGGCTGAAAATCAGTTTTGGATGGAGCCCGACTATAAAAAATGATGATTGAAACTAAATTGCAAGTTTTCTTTCAGTGAGATGAAAAAAAAATGAATGAATAAAAACTAATGTTTGTTTTACTCCTTATTGAAATTTTTTGTTTATGTGGAGTGGGAAAGATGGAGAATTGCATAAGAATTTATGCGGAAGTCCCAGTGGAAAAGAAAAATTAACAATTGTTTCATTTCTGCGTTAGAAAATGTTTTACGTTTTGGGGCTGAAAGATTGCATAAGAATTGAAGGTTAAATTCCATCAAAGTTGAAAATTTCATAATAAAAAATTGAAAAAAATCACTGAATCTAAACTAAAAATTTCAATGGAATAAAATTGAAGGTCTAAGGAATAAATTTTGTGTAATTGAATAAAATAACATTCCATTAATTTAAATTGCAATTTTATTGATAACAAGTGGTTGGAAAATTTCATAGGATTGCCTGAAAATTTCATGAGATAAAGATGAAATGAATTTTTATTGAGAATAATCAATTATTAAAAAAAAAAAAAAAAAAAGAAGTTAAATTTTGATTTCAAATAATTGATAGGTAATTCAAACAATTTTCATGAAAAATTGGAAAGTTAAGATAATTCTTTGAATCTTTATAAGAAATAAAGAAAATGAAAGAATAATTATTTGAAAATTCTCAAAGATGAAACTTTCATGAAAAGAAAAAGGAATTGAAATTTCCAAGTAAAGAAAAGCTAATTGAGATTTTCTGAAATAGGAAACGTTATGATATTTTCATGCAATGAAAATAAAATTAAATTTTCAAGAAGTTTGAAATTGAAGGAAATCTCTAGGAAGATGAAAATTTAATGAAACTCTAAAGTAGTTGAAAAAAAAGGAATGAGAATAAGAATTTTTATTAAAAGGAATTTAAGGGATATGAAATTTTCAAAAACAGAGGGATGAGTAAATGATAGCACAATTCTTATGCAATAGGAAGTCGTGGATATCTCTATTTGTTGCTTAGGAAGTATATCCGCTTAAGAAGGTTTGATATACTCGATTTAGTTTCGGAAAATTAAAATTGTTCATTTCAATTTTGAATGCGAATGTCAATTTGCAGTTGGTAAGAATTGTCACATTAAGATTAAAGCGTAGTTAAGCTGTGAAAATGTGAAAACTCCGTGAAAATATGATGACATAGTGGAAAGAAGGATTTAAGCGAGATGTTAAGCAGCAAGAAAAGCAGGATTCTCGAAAAACTAAAAAGACTTCCACTGGAAATGTTCATCATGACGCAAATACCAATAGAAACAATCAAAAGAATGGATTGTTTGGATAGGAGAAGTCGAGAAAAGGCGGAAAAATACTAAACGATTGTCAGGAGACCAATTGGAAGTTTTGCTTACAAAAGGGGAAGAGCAATATGAACGGATTGTTTCAGGAGACATGTGAGGTGATGCTAAAGGAAAGATTTAGGATTTCGACTATCCGGAAGAAGACGCATGAGTTAGTTAAATCTGAGGAAGGCATCTAACGTCTTGGGTTCTGCAGGTCAAAGCAGGATAGTTAAGGAATCGGATCTTCGTATAGCACAGCATGTAAACTAATCCAATCAGGGTCTCAGGGAAATTTAAGAAAGATCGTCAACAATTACTCAGGCGCAGCATGAAGCGGAATAGTTGGGAAAGCTAAAAGTCAAGGAGTCCTGGCTGTGAAGATTCAGCCATTAGTAGAAGGACTTGTGACAAGTTTTGTGAACTTTCTGCAGCGGTTGTCAAGGATAAATTGAGTCGAGAAGATTAGTTCTCTTCTGCCGCTATACAAGCAATTCCAGATTGAATCAGGGACGGAATTGGCTGGAGAAGGGGCTTCTGAGGATACGGTGAAGCTGTTCAGCAGGGACGTGATGCTCAAGGATGGTGTTGTCAAAAAGCACATAGATGGACCAATTGAAAGTCTTGTATGTGCCTTACACTTGTATGTTGGAACAAGTGGAACATTTGTGTCAACAGGTTAATACTCACATTTGCTGAGAACGAAGGAAACGATGAAGAGTAACTACAAACGAGACTGTGTCTTATGTCAAGAGGATAGGCTCCTGGAAGGAAAGTTAGGACAGTCTAAGGCTGCGTTGTGGAAAGACGTTTCAATGAGTATATTGATGAGTGAGGATTCCTGGATATTGTTAGTTCTTCAGTAAGGATTCCTAAAGCCAAGGTCAAAATGACAACAAACCATCAAAAGGAGGGAAATTCTAAGGACTCCTTGAGGTGATGGCAATGTTCGAGTTGGTTGTCAGTTGGAGGTTGAGATGGGATGAACCATCAGGAGGTAAAAGGAAGAATTAAAGAGGAAGTAAAGCACATTGACACTGTTGAGGACCTCTAGTGAAGACAATCATTCTTCAATAAATGGAGGGAGAATCAGGTTGCAAGTTTTAAGTGCATGATAGAGGGTAGGAAATGTATGGAAGATACATCAGAGAGCGCCCTGGAAGAATGTGCTAGACAGCTTAAAGGATATCAAGACAAGATCAAGCAGAAGTTTACGATTCCATTGAAAGACTAAACGGTGCTTGAGGACTACAGAGTCAGTAATAGGATAATGAGAAGGTGAGCTGCAAGGTTCTGAAGATAAGAAAGGATCTGCGATGGATCAGGTTTCTCAGTGGAAGCAGTGGTAAGAATACCTTCTGGTGAACAACTCAGAGGAATTGCATCCAGTCTGTAAAAGAGATCTATGATAAAAGGACTGGAATAGGTCCGTAGAACTGAAGAGGAAGTTCTTGAAGACAGAAAGCAGTCGAAGAAGATGTTAGGATCCTTCTGGAAAAGGGACAGGCAGTTAGCACCGAGAAGCCATCAAGAGATTGGATGATTGTGGAGTGGTAGTTAGTGTTGGCTCCATGGTGTGCTATGGAAGGCAATGGTCGCCTTGGAAAAGAACGATGACGCAGATCCGCAAGCAAGAGGCGGCAATACATAATCCAATATAAAGATACATGCCTGATGAAAGATTCACAAGTAAGAATTTCAAAATATGTGAAATACTTTGGAATGGAAGGAGTCTTGTGATGTCCTGCTGGGATTCACTGGAATTCTGAAATAGGCAGATGAGTAAGAGAAATAGTCACCAGGGAAAGTCCAATAAGAAATGAGTCCACTTCAGTAATGAGGAATTTGGCATCATTCTGTAAGATGCACTGCAATGCATATGTGCGGTAAGGTGATCAGATTCAGCGAAGTTGTGGAAGTGTTCAACTGGAATTCCCGAATACGTCTATAAAAGTCAGCGGTTCCACAAGGTCGAAGTATGCCGATAGGCATGTGAATCATAGCGTGACAAGGTGGAAAAAGCTGATAGGAGACGTAAAGTGAGGTGTAGTGATTCTCCTCGGATCAATGTTACTAAAGCACTGGATACCAGAGAAGTAAGAAGTCTTCTGATTTTATTGTTTTGGTTCACAATGGGGTATCAGAGAGAAAAGTGTTGTGCTTGTGTACATGGAGAAGTGGTTTCACTGTGAAGCATAAAATTAGTGCTCAAAATGAGGGTGAAACTGATAAGTGGCTTTGGGCCATAGGTATAGATTCTCTTCTGAGCAATGCTTTCCATAGCATTTGAGGATACCTGGGCGAAGGGAAGTTCTCTGGACTTATTGTTTCGCATAGTGAGGTATCAGGAGAAAAGAAATGTGCCTGAGCACATGGAAGAGCAATTCACAATGTTTATGTGATCAGTAGAAATACTGTGATAAACTGGCTCTTCAAGCATCCATAGAACCATTATAATGAGGTAAGGTATCAACCTGATGTATCAATAGATATGGTAGAATGGATGAATTGGAATGTAGGTCTGAGCGATCAATGGACGCATTGTAAGCTAGACAAGACATTCAGGTCATGTATCTAGGTAACCAGTTGATACTAAAGACAACAATCATGAGTCTTCGTTGATCGGATGATATTGAGAGTTATATATCCTGGATATGAATACAATCAATTGGTCATTCCGTGATGTAGATAAAATCATGAGTCTGTGAGTAAATGCTACTGGTATAGATAAGGCATGACAAGTAGGTTTTCGCGGAGAGGCATCATGCTTGCATGGTGGGCCTGTTACGTTGAAAACCTGAAGTGTCGTATTGGTTAACATCAATCCAAGGTTAAGGTCCAAGGTCTTTGATAGTTAGTCATACGGCGAATGGTTTCTCGGAGACACTAGTCTCTATGGAACGAGCTTATGGTTCCTGGAACTGTATAAGCTAAGTCTAGACATATGTTCCATGAGAAACAAGTAACATGGCGAATGCTGTGTTGAGAGAACCTTCTAAAGGTTCATGGGTGTGATGATTTTGTGTCATGTGCACTGGCGTACTAAATCAAACAGAACCCTTATGTACTTGGACTACCAGGTACGGTTCCACTAGGAACAATTTGATATGTTCTTCCAGTTGTCTATAGAGTTGTTGTCCACTGTGCCGGGCTTGCACTCTAGAACACATAAACCTAGTTGTTATCGCATTCATTGCGAAGTATACTGGTTGGAAGAAGTTCCAGTGGGTAACACTTTAATATACTTTTCCGTTTGTACATAGAGCTGTTGTCTAATACAGACTTGTATTCTATGATACAGGACCGCAGTTGTTATCGCATTCATTGCGAATTATACTGGTCGGAAGAGGTTCCACGGGAACATTTTGATATGATTTTCAGTTGTGCATAGAGTTGTTGTCTAATGCAGACTTATACTCTATACAAAGGACCGCAGTTGTTATCGCATTTATTGCGACGTATACTGGTCGAAGATCACGGGAAAATTCGGTCAATCTGTCTTGCTTTTCCTAGCTTGTGCCGAGGACGTCACAAAAGTCAGGAATGGCCGAATGTAGTACCGCTGGTACTAACTGTCATAGTATAGGACAGATTGGCTTATGTGTGTGAGGTTGGCGGGAGTCTTAAGGTGACTCTCTCTCCCAACCACCCTAGTACGGTTGGCTCAGTTGCTCGTGAGCCATGGAGTCGTACGGACGGACTCACCCCCATAAGTCTGAATCGTAGTACCTGGCTATGACAATTGGTATCTCATTGTCTGGTATTTTACAATAGCAAAGTTATTTTTTATGTTATAAAATATTGGAAATAGCGGGTAACCAATGATCCTAAATTATAAGTAGTAGTTATGCCGATTAGGGAAAAATAATTTTCAAAAAAATTACAATTTTGTCTTAAATTTTTTTTTTTTAAAAATACTTATATAGATAAAGAAGTCTTTCCTTACAATTTGCCCATCTCTTATTTTCAGCCAGTTTCACATTTACTGAGAAAGAAAGAATCATAGTCCGTAAATTCGTTAATTCGATCTTTCGCTTTATACTTTAACATCCATGCTATATTTAAATTTGCAATTATATATTTAATTTATGTTGTATATTTATCTTTGCAGTTTTTATGCATATACACAGTAAACTCAGAAAGTTTCCGAACAAAAAAAATTTTGAGGAGTTTTTGCATTGTTTGGTTAGAGACTACATACATATATGAGCTTGTAAAATTTCGATTTAAGTAAATCCTAAAAAGAGTAAAAAAAGAACCAACGAGTTAACAGTAAAAGAATCTATGGCTTAGAGATTAGCGCGTAGTACTCTTATTGTTAACATCCATAGTTCAAATCTCACCGTGAACATTTTTTTCTTTTTGTTTTTCTATTATTTTTCATTAGATACCTTAATAATCAAAAAGAAGGATCTGTTTGTTGGAAATCGTCATTCCTATACGACTATACACATCTACACCGTTTGTCCGATCGCGATGAATGACTCTTATGCACCATACACTGAGTAAATCTTTAGAATTGAATCACAATTAGTTTTAAAAGTATGGGATCGTCTAAGATTCAAAATAAGAGTGACCATTTCCCGGGAAAGCGCTTGGAAACATACAGATTTTCCCAAATAAAGTAAAGGTGTATCATCTACTATCTTGATTAATTTCTGAGTTTATAGGAATACAGTCGTGAATGTGCAGTGGGACCGCTTTCAATAGGACCGCTCGGTGGTAGGACGGCCTAAAAGCGGGGAAATTTGCCTTCTTAGTGGGACAATTGGTACCATGCCTCCGCAATAGGACGAAGGGGAAGGTGAAGTTTTCACCTCCGTACTTGAAACTCACCACTAGTTCTAGAAATTTCCAACGACACGTCTTCAACAGAAAAACATATTTTTCCCTTTACTTCACTAATTAAGCCTTTTTAAACTTATCTATTTAATGTTTCTTTAAAAATAATTACGAAAGAATCAATTTTTGACATTTTTGACGAATTAATTGAAAAAAAATACGAACTATTTTCATGAATATTTATTTGGTATTTCATATAAATGCGTATGTGAAATAGTTGGTATTCCATATAAGAAAAACATCTTCAAATGAAGAAATCTCTTCAAAAAAATTAAACTCGAACTTTATTCAGGGACTTTTTAAACAATAATTAATTTTTGGGTTCTTCGTCATTTTTAAACATTCGTCATTTCTAAAATATATTGGGAAACTTTTTCCAACAGCTAAATAATAGTCAAACAGAATAACATAACCTAATTTTTTAAAAATTTAGTGTGCAAAAATGTGAAAATTACCGGATAAACTGCAATGAACGGTGTCCGGCGGGTTATCCTTTATACTATTAAATAATATTCTAGTCGAAAATTTGTATAATTCACATTTTTTGTGACATAAGAAAAATTGATTTTTTTTATTTTAGTATTTTACGGCCGCGAACCTCATGTACATAGGGCCAAAAAATTGAGGTTATGTTCGGAGAAACCTTTTTTCTCGCGTAAAATATGGCTGTGTAATTCGTCTGTAGATTTACGAAAAGGAAATTTTCAGTCAAGCAAAACATAACCTCAAAATAAATAATTTTTTTTCCAACCGATAATCCCTTCAATTCCGCGTTATTTTTACAAAAAATTAAGTAAGGTTATGTTAGCAGGCATATTTTACAACCTATTTGGTGTTATACGCTAAAAAATATACCTAATTTAGCTGAAATTTTTTTAGGTTATGATGAAGCGAGAGAAGCCAGAAATGTCAAAAGATGTGCCTGTCTTGTCAAAAAAAAATACATCAGGAAGCTCCTAAGATTCTTTAGAAACTTCCTGATGCCAAGATTTCAATGATTGAACAATTTTCAGCAAACCCTTTGCAGTTACGGGAAGGACCCATTTTTTGTGAAAAATAAAATTAGAAGTGTGAGCGTTTTGGCTAGGAAAATAATTAATTATCCCATAAATCGCACAGTTTTTGCACATGAAAATTTACTTTGAGGTTATGTTTGGGGGGAGAGGGAATTTTCCTCAATTAAACGTGAGTGAGTATAATTTTGCGCTCTGGGAAAATCTTCCACTTAACATAACCTGAATGCACATTTTGTGACAATAAACCGAATTATGCAAATTTTCGTCTAGAAAATGAAATAAGAGCAATTCATTTTTCCCATAATTCTCACTTTTTGCACAAAAAAATATGTTTGAGGTTATGTTAGCGCAAAAAATACTTCGCTAAGTGTCAAAAAATACTTCTAGCGAAACGTCAACCAATATACGCCTCCGTCTGTTCAAAGCCATAGGATGAAAAATAACGATTTTTAATGTCCCTTATAATCTGGAAATTTCCAGTCTTTCCTTCTCGCGGGATAGGACTTATTAAGTGGACAATTAAAATGTTAAAAAAAAAAACCGATGACAATTTTTTTTCCAAATTCTTGAAAAAACGTCCATATTGCACCATTCTCCCCTACACAAACGAGATCTACAGAATTGACAAAATTGGACCAGTCTCCCCTAATAAACAGCTGACAAAAATTTCACCACTTCACCTCAATTCGCCGCAACTTCATTCTCTTCTCGTACTTTTTCATCAATTTTCTTCATCTTCAAAGAAAATGAAGAAAAAAGTAATTTTAATTAGTTTAATCGCCCTTAAAACGATTTCTAAGTGTTATTGTGATATGGTGAAGTGTATTTGAGGAGATAAAATTAATCAGGTTAGTTAATTCAGTGAAAAAATCGACATGAAAGACGGACCGTCCCACCACGAAGCAAGAAGCCCAGTTTTCTTTTCCATTTTCCTGGCTCATTTTCCGCAGAGTTGCATTTTCTTTGCCATTTCATGAAGTTTAGAGGCTATCTGAAGATGCCTGTCCAAAAATTTTCCGCAAATATATTTCTCCGAGCTCAGATTTCGTGGTGGGACGGATTTGCTAGAACCGGGTTGGTCCCACTGCACATTCACGACTGTAGTAGAATATCGTAAAAATGTGTAATATTATGAATTTAAATAATTTTCAAAAACCCATAGAAGGTGGAAAAAAAAAGTCCATTGCAATATTTTGGAAATTAGAGACTAAAAACAAAAAAATACGTGTTAGGAAAAACTTTTTTATTTTTTTACCTTCTAATGGGTTTTGGAAAATTATATTTTTTACGGAAAAATAAGCATTTATATAGCTTTTATCTGAGACTTTTTACGATATTCTACAATTCCTATAAACTAAGAAACTAATCAACTAAATATATGATAAACCTTTACCTTCTTTGGGAAAATTTGTATGTTTCCCAGCGCTTTTCCGGGAAATTGCCACATTTGTTTTGAATCTTAGACAATCCCCTACTTTTAAAACTAATTTTGGTTCAATTCTGGAGACTTAATCAGTGTATGGTGCAGATGGTAAATAAATTTAAATCTAAAATTTAATTTAAATAAATTTTTTCTATTGCATCTATCTTCCATTTCAATTTTTCTATCTATCCAAAAGCGCCAAGCGCCACAAAACTCCGCGCTTTGCTCGAATTTACCTCGTTTTAATTAATAAAGGGAACATGTGAAACATAATAAAAACTCAATTTGAACAGTGTCTCTACTAAAGGCGCCCTCGCTGTATCAAAGGGCGCCGAAAAGGACCTGAAAATTATTTTAAAAAAAAATTGTAACGTTTCAAGGGGCGCCCTCAGCCTCCTAAAATTATTTGAACGTTCTAAAGTCGTCCTCGCTGTGTCAGAGGGCGCCGGAAAGGTTCTAAAAATTCTCAAAAATAAATTATGACGCTTTAAAGGGCGCCCTAGATCAATTAAAATTATTTGAACCGTTTAAAGGCGCCCTAGCGGTGATCCAGATATAGATACAGATCAGAGGGCGCCAAGATTTAAAGTGTTTAATACTAGAGTAAAGCATGAAAATTTCTTTTAGCGAAAAGAAACAATTTCACTCATAAAAAAATTGCTTTAAAATTTAAAGTGTAGAGAGTCTAGAGTTTAGAACGTTCAAATAATTTCAGGAGGCTGAGGGCGCCCCTTGAAACGTTACAATTTTTTCTTAAATAATTTTCAGGTCCTTTTCGGCGCCCTCTGATACAGCAAGGGCGCCTTCAGAACGATCAAATAATTTTAGGAGGCTGAGGGTGCCCCTTGAAACCTTCTTATTTATTTTTGGGAATTTTCAGGATCTTTTCGGCGCCCTCTGATACAGCGAGGGCGCCTTTAGAACGTTCAAAAAATTTTAGGAGGCTGAGGGCGCCCCTTGAAACCTTCTTATTTATTTTTGGGAATTTTCAGGATCTTTTCGGCGCCCTCTGATACAGCGAGGGCGCCTTTAGAACGTTCAAAAAATTTTAGGAGGCTGAGGGCGCCCCTTGAAACGTTACAATTTTTTTTTAAAATAATTTTCAGGTCCTTTTCGGCGCCCTCTGATACATCAAGGGCGCCTTTAGAACGTTCAAATAATTTTAGGAGGCTGAGGGCGCCCCTTGAAACGTTATAATTTATTTTTAACAATTTTCAATTTCTAGTCTTTAAGCTCGTTTTGCGCCTTTGTTTAAAATTTTATTCCCTAATTTTTTTGTTTCCTTTTTTTTATTAGGGACTTATTATAAAAAAATTGAAAGGGCGCCTGCGGCGCCCCTTTGTATTGCTTTTGGTACCCCTGTGTGGCGCCTTCGGCGCCCTTTTGTGGTGATTTTGGCGCCCCTTTGAGGCGCCTTCGGCGCCCCTTTAAATTTTTTGAGGGGTACAAAAGACCCCCTGTACCCCCCAGTTCCGACCAGAGACCCAAGCTACGACTAGTCAATGCTGCTCCTGCTAAAATTTGGCAAGGTCTATGCTGCTGCTGCTCAATGTCGGCCATTTTTTTTCTAGCCAGTGCTGCTCCTGCTCCATTATCAAATTGATCGAGCTGCTCCTGCTCAATTCGTATTAGCTTTCAACTGCTCAAATTTTCTTGCCTTGGTTTTGGCTGCTCAAAGTCAATTTTGCTTAAGATTTGAGTGCTTCGGGGGGTCTCTTTTGAGAACTGATGAAATTAATATTTTAATTTTTCTTGGGGTTTTCTTAAACTAGGTTTTCAAGTGTTGGTTACATTTAAAGACTTATTAATGAAGTGTAAGAAAGTCACTTTCCGCCATCTTGAGATTTTTCTCGAACCACAAAGGTAGGTTTTTCTCAGGATCTACTGGATGGATTTTATTGGGGTAAAAAGCAAATGGAAGAGGGTATACCAAGGCAGATTTTAATGTACCAGAATTTTGAATTTCCACTCTGGGGCAGAGAAAAGTAGAAAAATATGACTTTAGTTCAAATATTTTTTACGTTCAAAATTCTGGTACATCAAAATCTGCATTGGTATATCCTCTTCCATTTGCTTTTTACCCCATCAAAATCCATCCAGTAGATCCTGTGAAAAACCTACCTGTGTTTTGAGAAAAATCTCAAGATGGCGTCGCACATAAGAAGGCTACAAATGTAACCAACTTCGGAAAACCAAGTTTAAGAAAAACCCCAAGAAAAATGAAAACATTAAAAATACGTCTATTCCAACAATTTGCCCAAGAGATCCCCTTAAGGAACTAAAACCAGCCACTTTCAATGGAAAGTTATACTAGATTGATTTTTGTTTTACCAAAACAGTTTTTGGTATTTTTTATACTAAAGCAATGGTTCTATATGTTTTTTGTTGTTCTAGAAAGGGTTTCGGAGATATTGCCCCTTAAAGTTAGGCAAATTTTGTTTTTGATTTTAGCGCCTCTTGCGGTCATTTTTGGAACTTGAAATGTTCTAGACAGTTATAGGGTTTCTTGAAGCCTTTCATTTAAGCTTGAGTTGGTCAAAATCGGCCAAGCCGTTCTCGAGTTAAATCGAAAAAACACTTTAGCTTTAGGCCGCCATAATTGCTAAACGGCTTGACCGATTTTCAAGTATGAATTCTGAGCTCTACAACATAATAAAATGTCAGACCTCTGGCTATAAGGGAACTGGTTAACGATATTTCAAAATGGCGGAGGGCGGCCATTTTGGATTTTGAAAATGCAAAAAAAATTAAGTGAAACACCATACTAATTAGCTGTGAAGTTATAACATTTAGTAAAAGTAAAAAAAAAATGTAAGCTGCTCGGTACTTGATAGTAAAAAATCTATGCTGCTGCTGCTTATGTCTAAAACATCCTAAGCTGCTGCTGCTCAAATTAAAATTAAAAAAATAAATTTGAGCTGCTGCTGCTCGAAAAAAAAGCTCGACTGCTTGCTCGAGCCGGCTCGAGCTAAGCTTGCTTGGGTCTCTGGTTCCGACGCCCCTGGTCAAACGTTAAATAAATAAAACTTTAAATGTCAGATAAAAAAACTAATCAATCGTTAAAAAATGTATAATGTAAAAAATACGTCAAATTTTTAAACGTAAAGAGATATGTCAAGCACTAAAAAAAAATGGATCGTGATACGTCAAATGTCAATTTGAAAGGGTATTTTCTAACGTCTATGACAAAATGTCAAACGTTGACAGAAAAATCTCATACACTAAGAAATATTTTAACCGCAAGAAAAGGCACGTTAATTGTTAGGAAATAAATGTCAAATATTAAATTTAAAAATCGCTAAACGTTAGAAAATGAATGACTAACCTTGAAAATTTCTTTTCAAATGTTAATTAAACGTTAAAATGTCAATTCTAACGTCAAACGTTAGAAATGTACATACAATCAAAAATTATTTATCCAAATTTTTATAAACCTCAATTTCTAAAAAAAAAAACGTTTTTTGAATAAATTTTTAACGTTTATGGAATTAATTTAATTTTTAAAACTATCCCCCTAAGTAAATTTCTGGCTACGCCCCTGAATTTTCCACGGAATAAAATAATAAGTATAACAATTTGATGCTTTTTTTGCAGAAATTATGCATTATGTATTGATTACAGAATGATATAAATTCTTTTAAAAATTTATTCTAAAATTGATTTGTGAGATATATGTGTGTGTTCTTACCTCTTCTTTGAGTTCCTGGATGTGAATATGATAGCCACGGATGATACCATTGCGATCTTTCTCAACTGGCGGTTTCCAACTCACGTGAATTGATGTGGAATTGAGTGGGATTGCCTTCACGTCCTGTGGATCTCCGGGCACTGAGGTATCATTACATTTGACACGTTTACAGGTGGAAAAGCAGAAGGAGAAGAAAAAGCCACAGTATTAGACATCGAGCAATCACTTTTCTTTCGCACAAGAAAATTTTCTTCTTTTTTTTCTTCATCTCTAAGAGATCGACAAAATTATATAGTAAAGTTTTTATTTTTATTTTTTTTAAGTAAGAGAGAAAGTATTGTGTTTCTGATCCGAAATTAGCCATGTTGCCAATATCAAACCTCTGAAGCGTTCATTTTCTTATTCATTTTTCTTCTCTTGAGATTGTTTTATTTATTTTTTCACTGACCAATTTGGCTTATCCACTAATATTAATAATTATTTTTAAAAGCAAATTAATATAAATATTATTCTTCTTTTTTTTGCGATACATTTGAATACCAAAAATGAGTCTTTTTTACGATTTTTTTTTGTTTCGCAGACATACCTGGCCTCCAAGGCAATTTTTCTTTCTTTATAATACTTAAGATTTCGATTTAATAAAAAGAAGCAACTCAATATCATTGATAAATCAATTTTTCTTTTATAAAGCGCAAAAGGGTACCTATATAATATATGTTTTCTTACTCCATAAAAATCGTTCAACTACATAATTTCAATGGTTAATGCAGGAAATAAATCTTTCAAGATAAAAAAAATTAAGTAATCTTATATATAAGGGGAAGAATTTTCTTTTTAAGTAAAAATGGTACAGGGTGGTGTAAAATATACTTTGTGATTAAATTAATTCAAATTAATTGACTTAATTGACTTATTAATTGAATTTTCAATTAATTCCACAAGAATTCCCGCCTTATTTGGAGCCGAGAAAAAAAAGAAGAATTCTCAATAAGAATCAAAATTTATTTCCCACCACCCTGTACCACGCATAATGTAAATAAATAAGAAATAAGGTGAAAATGAGAATTATTATCTCTACGATTTTCCACTTTTGAGGGCATATAATAATAATAATTCCTCAGCAGCAAAGAAGATGATGAAATAAATTTCAATGACAATGAAAATAAATTATTTTTCTTTTTTTACTAAAGGCGCACTTTATCTTTTCTTTTCTATATTATAAAAAAAAATTTCACACACACACGAGAGAGATTTTTTTGTTTGCTTTTTGGTACTCACTCTTTGCATCTGCATGAGGGCACAATCCATTAACAACGTTTCGTGTGCGTGTTTTAAGAGTTTTTCGTGGATTTTTTTTAGATCAGTTTGTGCGTACACCCCCGAAGAGGGATTTTGATGAAAAGTTTGTTTTTTTTTTGCGGAAAATTCCCACCGGAAAATAAATGATTTATCATTTTGCAACAAATTTTTGCGAGAGCGAGTTATGTTTTTTTTTATTGCGATCATTTGATTGGCAGCGGATGGGGAAGATTATCGAGAGATGGTTTTTACACGCATGAAGAAATTTGTGGGGGATGAACATCGCCAGCGAGTTTAGAAAGAGACACACAGAAAAAAAGACAGAAAAAAGTCATTAAAAATTATTTTGGAGTATTTTCTTTTACATTAACGAGAATTGTTGAAAAAAAGAGAAAAGTTTTATATTCATGATAGTTTGAAAAAACAATTCTAATTTGCTGGAAATTTTTTTCTCAAAGTTTTTTTTCTCTATTTTATTTGGGTTAAAATATTCATTATATTGCAGAGACACAAAAATCAATACGCAAATACAAGTTCTGGCTAGAATGTTATATGTATATAATGTTGGAATATTGCATGAAAAGGGGTAAGAAGTTAGAGTACTCTACAGAAAAAAAAGTCCATTATCATGTAAGTAAAATGCTGTCGAATGAAGTGAAATGGGGGAAAAATTGTCTGAGGAGTTCCGAGTCCATTTAAAAATCAATTAGGAGATTCTAAAAGCACGATAGGGGAGTTTTGTAATTATCATTCGTAAATTTTATTTTGAACACTCTCTCTCTGTAAAACTTCTTGAACGATGTGGCATCATTTACATTGGAAACTCCTGCCAGAGAATGTTTTTTTGTGTTCTTAACTTCAGCTTGTTGTTGCCATTCAAAACTCAAATACACTCAACTCGCAAAATATACAACCACATCACGCGATTATGAATTACCAGCAAATAATTGTTAGCTTTAGAATGCAACTCGTCACACAATTTCTTCCCCCTCACCACCTCAAATACCAATTTTTTTTATTATTATATAAATTCCACTCTCTCGGTATTTTCTCTCAATGGTAGCTCTCAACCTTTAAAGGAGAAAAAAAGTCAAAAAAAGAATGAAGAAAGCTACGTATATGTATGCAAAAAATAAGGGAGCGTGTGCCACTTATAAATTACGATGCCATATGACGATTCATCCTTTGGCGACAATTTTATTGTTGCAATTTTACTATAAATGCGCTGAAAAAACTCTTCAGTGCTCTCTCTCACTTTCTCTCTCCGCTAAACGATTTCTTATACATATAAACTCTGTATACCTATATATTCATTATTTATATATAGAGAATTATTATGAAGAAATGAAAAATAAGTGTGATTTTTCAACACCAAAAAAATAAATAATGATGATGTGTGTTTGATTTTTCAACCAATGTTTTGTTCGTATATTATGTAAGAAAATGCACCAAAAGGAGGAGAAATAAAAAACATAAAAATCGACTGTTTAAATTGCCTTTTCACTCGCACATGGCTAATTGCATTTATCGTCATGTTCAAAAGGTAATGAGCTTAGGATTTTTTTTCTCTAAAGAATACCTTTGTATCAAGTTTAGTTGAGGAGCTTTCTTTTCTTTTGGCTTTTAGCGAGTTCTTTTAGGTCATTTTAGTACCCTAATCTATATGAGAACAGGAGAAAAATTTTAATTTTATCAATAAATTACATGAAGCTTGTTTGAAAATATTTAAAGGGAAAAAATTGGGCAATAATAAGCTTTTTTAGAGATTTCTTATATAATTTTATTTTCCGATATATAGGTTGAATAAAAATTAATTCCGTGAATCAGATTCTAACCCATATAGGCCTGAATATCCTCCATTTTATCCAAATAAATATTTTTTATTAGTTCTTTGTTTTATTCAAATAACTTCTAAAACGGTTAAATAAATAATTCATTAATTGGTCAAAAATCAACTACTAACGTTTTGCCCGTTTAACCGTTCAAATAATTGTGGTTAAGGGATGATCATCAGGGATAATAGCATTGCTTCTATTTAATAAATAAATAATTTTAGTTGAACGAAATAGATTTTTAAAAATTGTCAAGAAGTTTAATTTCAAACAAAGTTTCAAATATTTATTTAATAAAATCATCTAAATAAGTTATTTCTCAATCAAACTTTTTAAAAATTCACGTAATAATTTCTAAAACTCTACCTCTAACCGAATCCATTCAGATTTAGTATTAAGTCAAAGTTAGGAGTATAAACCTGTTAACTCCCTTTAGTATATTTTTTTTTCAAAATTGCTTGTTTGAGAAATATTTTGGGAATTCTTTCGAATTGTTTTGTCATCCTTACCCCACAAGCAAATTTTTTTTTCCATTTAAAATCAACTCTAGTCGTTTAATCGATCAAATAAATTTAGTTGAGCAAAATCGACTAATTGCTTAAACGGATAACTAACCAATTAAGCAATTAACTCGGTTTAAGTCAATTTAATCAGTTAACTTGATTTTTTCTGTCAATCTACAACTGATTATTCCAAGATCTAATTCTTATGCTTTGAAAAAATTACTCAAAACTACATTTCAAAGATTCTTTGGAAAAAAAATCCCTCACATGATAACTTTTTGAACATAACTGTATGTTTTCAAACAAAATTTCCTTGTTTGCTACTGATTTTTAATTTCTATGTGGAAGGGAAAATATTGAACCTGCCTTGTGTTGCCTAACCTTTTTTTTATTTCACTCTCTCTCTATCGATGAAAGGGGACGACGATGGTGTATTGAAAAAAAAATATATCAGAGATTTTGTGTATAAAATGTAAATATTTTGCGATTAAATCAATATTTGAAATTCTATAAAAGAGAATTTTTAATTTGAAACTGCAGGATTTTATTATAAACCTGCCAGTTTATTAGTTTTTCTTGCACCGGGATTTTTTCATATTGAATCAAGACAATTGGTATTCAAATGTCGTTTATTTCGAAGCATTATTTCATTTTTTCTTTTTCTTTACCCTGATATAACCAACATAATTTTGCCCAAGTTTCCTGAAGAACACAATTTGTTTTTATTTAATAATCTAAAATTATTTTTTTCTTAATAAACTTTTAACCCTTTTTCTATTTATTTAAAACTCAAAAAACCCAAACAATTTTCACGCCACACGCAGATTTCTTTTATTTTTTCAAATTTATTTTTAATCACACTCAAATCACACCATACACACAAAGTAATGAAAAACAAAACTATTTAAAAAAAAAACAGCAAAACTTCATTACAGCGAATTTCACTTCTGCATATTTCATGACTTGATAATAAAATACGTTAAAAAAAAGGAAAAACTCAAAATGTGAAATAAAGAGATGTGCAGAAAAAATTGTGCAATTTTATTTATTTATTATTTTTTTGGTGCAAAAAATTCACAGTGTGGTTCCTAAAAAAGACATTGAAAAACCACGTACGAAAACATCAACTATCATCCTCAAAATGCTCATAAAAAGTAGCTCAAATACAAAAATAATAAATAAAAATATTGTAAATAATCATTATTTTTTTAAAAATATATTTATATTTATATTAAAACAAGTGCTGAGAGAATGGAGTGATTTTTCCTTAATTTATATATATTTTTTATATGCTTATCTTTTCGTCATAATGAAGTTTTATTGAGCTGTTCTTTTTTTTCTCTGAAATTGCTTTTTCATTTCTCACTTAAATTTTTCCAAAAAATAGTGCAACAAATTAAATTGTGCTCTTTACCGTTCGATTAAAAAGGGCAACAAGTAGTATTATATATATAAAATTAAAAAATCAAAATAAAGTGCTTGGTGCGTGATTCAATAAATATCATACCACAAATAAAATTGAAAATAACGTGATTTTTTGGAATATATTTATTTATTTTTTTTTCTGTAGTTGTTTAAGGCAAACTAAACCCCACTCTCTATTATTTTTTTTAAAATGGTTTTAAAGCCAATGCGAAAAATGTTTCAAAGCTCTGCTTTTTTGCCAAAAAAATTTGCTTTTCTTTTGATAATTTTTTTTTGTGTGTAGCATTTTATAGGTGCTTAAGCATGCATTTGTGCGCATTTTGAATCTCAATCGTCCCAATTATTATTTTTTTCTCTAATTTTCTTTTTATGTTTTCTTTCAATGGTGAATGTGAAATTTTTTAGTCAAGTCGCGAAATAGTGTGAGATATTTTGTGAAATTCTGAATTTAATAAAAAAATAAGAAAATTTCTCCACATTTCTTTAAAAAAAAGAGGAAATCTTATCAACGACAAGAGGTTTTGCTTCTTCTTCACTTGTCTAAATATTTGCCCATCTTCCGTGCACAGAGACATGATTTTAAATTCATGAATTTAATAAATGCTTCGACTTTCTCATATTTTTCTTATACTTATATACGTTTTATATTCTCTTCCTTCTCTGACACTCAACTTCTCGGTTTCCTCATTGAAAATTTTCTCAAATGCATTTTTCTCACACCTTCAACTATCACGTTTCTGTGCATTGAAGATTTTTCTTTTTTTCTTCTTTTTTTTGCTAAGGTGCGGGGTGTTTGATTTTATTATTTTTTACCAAAAAAAAAAAATAGAAAAAGAAAAATAAAAACGTGACGGGGTAGAGATTTACTGGTATTTCAAAAGTATAGATATATGGTGAAGAAATCCAACATAAGTTCATGCAAGAAAATAATATGTCATTAAAGAAGTTTTTTTTCTTCTTCTTCTTTTTCTTTCGCCAAAATTAAAAGTGCTTGTTTGTGCAGAAAAAAAGAAAGTTTGATTGCAAAATAGCAAAAATGCTTCTTTTTTTATCAAACTTTTTCTCATAAATATTTTTTTTTGTTACTCTTGTTCTTTCCAGAAATCATAGATTATTTTTTTTTACACATTGAAAAATTAAAAATAAAACTTTGGAAAAAACATTAAATGAAAAGAAAATTATAATTTTCTCATTAAAACCAGACAAACTGTGAGGTGTGAGTTTAGTAGTTAAAAAAAAAGAGACAACAAAATTTGGTGCGCAGAGACAATACTAATAAGGTTTATTAGCTTTTGTTTTTTTTTAGCTGCATACTTGGTGAAAAACAAAAATAACGCACTAGTGATAGAGTGATAAAAAAATCATACCACAAAAATCTGGTGCATTTGTGTTCTCTATCCAAGGATTCATTTTTTTTTCATCATCATCATAATGCAATGTGCCAATAATTGTGAGAATATTCATTTTCAAAAATCAACCAAAAAAAAAAAAAGTACACAAAATAAGAAATCAAATTAAATCCTGGCAATAGAAATTAGGAAAACAAAAAAATAGAAACATATGCGAGTGTCGGCCAATATATAGTGATAAGAAACGTACGCTCTAATTTTTTGTGAAGTGATAAGAAATCAGGGAAATAAAAGAAAATCTATATATACACATAGTGAAACTATATAAATCAAAAAATAAATATACTGTGCTTCAAAAAACACACGATTAATATATTAATAAAAAAAAATTATTTGCAAAGATTTATTACAAATATTTTTTGTGAATTAACTTTCAAGAGAGACAAAGAAAAAAACCTTAAGCCCGTTTTGGCATAGTCCTTTGAAGGGGGAACCTTTGTGTTGGATCCAAAGTGAAATTAAATAAAAAAATTAATTATATATTATTGATACATATGCATTAGTTTGTTTTTTTCTCTCAAAATATCGGGTGGATTTTCAAAAAAAACTTTTTTTTCTTTTCATTTGTTCTTGCTCTCCCACAAAAATGTGCTGCAAAAAATATTCATTGTGCACGATTAGAGAAAGACAGCGTGGAAAAAAAGAATTTGTTAAAAAAGTTTGATTAGTATAAAAATATATAAATATATATAGCAATATAGACATCAAAAATCACATTGTCTATGTCAAAAAATATATATATATATGTATAAAATGGTATAAAATTTGCAACTCTGCGACAACCTGAAATTTCAAAAATTCATTAAAAAATTTCCTTTCAAAAAGTCATAGGATTCATTTTTTTTTGCTTTTTTTCAAATGAAAATGGAAAAACCAAGGAGATGTGAAAGAAAAATTGATAAAAATAATAATACAAAATGTTAAAAACAAAACCAAATATATAGAAAAATTCCAATGAAATAAAACAAACTCAAGAGAAAACTTAAAAATAAATAGAAAATAATTTTTCTTTTCAAAAATAATACTTTTAAAATAAATACAAAAAAATCCCAATTTTCTTTTAAAAACACCATAAAACGAATAGTTAACAAAAAAAACTCTTTCAGTTTGAAAGAAAAATCACATTAAAGAAAGAAAAAAAATCAGAAACAATAATATGAAAAAATAAAATAAAAATGAAGATTTCGTGATAAAATGATTTCTTTTTTTTTTCTTCTTGATAAAACATTTAAGTAGAGAGAGAGAAAGATATGGTAAGATTTTACATACCATCTTCATGCGTACGGACTGTGACGGGGTAGGATTTCGGTCCATCGCCAACGCTTGTGCCAGCAAGCACCCAAATCTTGTATTCAGTCCACTTTTTCAATTCATCCAACACGATTTCAGTTGTATTCAATGTTGTTACAGTGGCCTCACTATCCGACTGACCAGCCTCCACAAAGAACACTTTGTAATAGATTATTCGTCCATTGGAGCGCTCAATTGGGGGTGGTTGCCACGAAATCGCAATTGTTGTTGCACTTGTGGCTTCGGCCGTTATATTGCGAGGCGGTGCTCCAGGTACTACGGTTATTATTGGGAATTTTTGTTCATTCAAACATAAAAAAAGTTTCCTTTTCACAAATTAAATAACATAAAAAAAATAAAAGGAAAATGAAAATAATTTTGGGAGAATAATAAAAAAAAACATCAGAAAATAAATTGAATTAGGAAGAACACAAAGAGACTAAATAAGAAGGATTCTTTTTGTAAATAAAATGAAAAGAATTATTTTAAATGGACAAGAAAATTGCAACCGAAATTATTTTTTAAACTTAATTTTTTTTAAACTTATAACACTTGAAACAATTTATACAAAATCAAAGTTTTAAAATAAATTAAGTTAATGTTGGTAAGTTAAAAAGTTTAATAATTAAGTAAATTTAAGTTAACATCTGTTAACCTTATAAAACTTAAAACAAATTATCAAAAATATTTAATAAATAATTAAAATTTTAAAATAAATTGATAAAGTAGAAAACAATATGAAAAATTTCAGCAAAATAGAAGAATAATCAAATAAAGATAAAGATTCTTGTCCAAATTTTCTTTTCGTAAACTCAAAAAGGAAAAACTAAATAAACCAAAAAATGGGATTTGTAATAAAACGAATAAGGTCTCACTTGAATGTTTCCTGGAATTTACAATGTTTTTTTTTTATAAAAATCAATTGATTAAACTGCGAAATCAAGTGATTTCCAAACAGTTTTCCAATTATTTTAGCTTTTGTTTTCTTCTTTTTTTTCTTTGTCAAAGATACCAACACAAATCTTTTCATACAGGAAAAAACTTCAACACAGATCAAAGAGATATATAGAAAAGAAATCAAAAAAGGGAAAACAATAACACTCTGACAAACTAAAAGCTCTTTTTCTTCTCTCTCATTTCTCTTTTTTTTTTGCTCTTTTAGTTCAAAAACTAAACAATATAAAAATATTTATCTTATTTTATTGTTCTTTTTTTTCTTCTTCTTCTTTTCTTCAAGTAAAATACCATACATTCAGTATTATATTTAAGAAAATAAATAAATAAATAAAGAAATCAGTGCTCTTTGGTGCAGACATAAAGAAAACAAAAATTTCATTGAAAAAATAATGACATGCACTTTACTTTCGTCAGAGGAACAACAAAAAAGAAGTAGTAGAGTCCTTCAGGCATTCGTACGACACTCACTCAAAAGCCATATATAGGTTGTCCCACCCCCTTGTGTGTGTGTATAAAACTACACCCACACACACCCCCATCAAATGGTATGACTTCTTTTGCTTTTGCTTTGCCGTCACTACCATTTTTTTCTTCTTTTTCTCATCGTCTATCGCATCAATTGTGAATGAAATCTCAATTGTAGTTCTTGTTTTGTTTTGCCTACATAATGCATAGTCTTGTTTCTCTTTGCTTAGGGTTGATATTGCTGGCATGATAATATAATTCTTTTATATTTTTTTGCTTCAAACAATATGTAGAATAAATAATATTTTCTGATGTTCTTTTTTTTTTGTTTGATGTTGTTGAACAAAATGGAAAATTCCATTTTCCCCAATTTAAATTCATTTAATAGAGGAATTGTATTTCATGCAAAAATTATGAACCACCCGCTTGAGAGGTAGGTACATGGATAAACTTTTAGTAGTCCACCCACAATTTTACCTGGTTCCACTGGGCATTGAATAATTTATTGATATCACTTAAACTATTCTCCGTGAAAATTCTCCCATCACACAAAATTTCACTAATAAAAAAAATTCCCCCAACGTTTTCTTCTTCATCTTTTTTTTTTTAATCTATGTTCGTCAACACTATCTAATGGTCTTCCCCCATTTGCAGTTGGGGAATTTCATAAGAAAAAAAAATTATCATCTTACCATACTGCTTCGTGCGAACTGGAATTGGTGGTGTTGTAGCACCTTCACCGCGTTGCGATCTCGCGGCCAGCCAAATATAGTAGAGAGTGTCGGGATATAATCCAGACAAATTGTGACTCTCGGTATTGCCAATGCGTCTGCATGGGATGAAGGTGAAAAAAAAGAGAGGGGGTGAGAATATATATGGGATGAAGGTATATCTATTTTAAATTGTGCTATAGTGTTCTAGAGGTATGTTGTGGTTTTATACTACATACATATGTATGCAGAGAATCTCCATATCAAGCACTTTTAGTGAAATTAGCCAGGGGAATCGCATGAAAAATTAATTGAGATTTTCCCTCTATTTATAGGATGAGAATATCCCCTTCAACCCTTCTTTTTTTTCTCGCGCATAAAGTTTAGGATTTGTTGAATTTATTGAATTTTTATCCTGAATTATGGAACAGCTCCTGGTATGAAAGAAGCATACGCAGCATATATTTTTATTCCTATTTTTCTGCAATATTTCATACACATTTATCTTCTATATACTGTTAAAAAAATGAAATGTTCATTTAAAAATTTGCTATATAGACGTGATGGTTATGAGACATTTTATTTGAAATTAAGTACATAGTCATTTGCATATCTTTACAAAAAATAAACACGAGGTGGTAGTTCTATATGGGGAAATTCTTAAGAAAAATATAGAACTTTTCAAGGCAAACTTTAAGTTTAATCTACAAGAATTTGAAGAAAGTGATTAAGATTGTGATGATTCAGAGACTATGTATACGGTACACACACTACCCTCAAAAAGTTTCCGAGCAAGCAAAAATGGGGTAGTTTTTAAGGTAAATCTCAATCAACTATATCTCCGGTTTTGGTCAACTGATTTTCAAAAATCTACCAATTTTGGAAAGGTACATTTCTCACCTTTCCAAAACTGATAAAGTGTTAAAAACCGGTTAAACCTTTAATTTTTGACAGCCATTTTGGTAAACGTAGACTAAAGATTTTTTTTTCTAAAATTTCACAAATTTTCTCTTTAACCCCTTGAAAATCGTCCGCTAGTGAAACGATTTTGACAAATAGGCTATCACTGAAAAGGTAATTTAATCCCCATATCGACTCTGGTAAATTTATGAAAATCGGTTAATCGATTCGGTTTTGGCTTCTCTTTTTTTTAAACGAAATTTAAAAATTACGTTTTTGAGTATATCTGTGGTTAACCGATTTGTATAAAATAGGATTCAAATAACCTTAGGGAGGGGTGGGTGTTAAAAAAAAAAAAGGATTCAAATAAAGGCTAATCATGTCCTCTAACTTAAAAAAAAATTTAAGGAGATTTTACAAAACCGTTTTTTTTTTTAATTTGGACGCCTTTAATGCTACTAAATGCTTCTGATTGTTGAGTTTGTTTCCATTTTCGTTATAGTTTCTTTCCAATTTTGAGTTAACTAAGAATTAGCCAAGTAATATTGGAAAATCGTAGTTTCAAGAATTTCGAACAAAAAATTAAAAATTTATTGTACGGAAAAAAAAAATGATTTGAAATTCTCATATTTTGGACATTTTCCCTAAGAATTTAAACCATTTGCCTATGCATATTTGATAAACCTTCTATGTGATACATAATCACTAAAATAAACATAATGTTGTATGTACAATAATTAATGTATTTTTTGATAACAAGCAAATTGATTTGTAGACAATAATATTGGACTAAATTAGCATTTTTAATCATGTTGCTTAAATAAATACCTTCCTTAAACTAATTCAATTGCCAATAACATTGATTTAGAGAGCTTAAAAGCCCATTAAATTAATTAGATAATCCCATATGTGAGTCTGTGTATACATATCACAGTGCTTTAACCTATCATTTTCTGGTCAAAGCGAAAATCAATCAATGAACACAAAATTAGAATGAATGGTTTTTGCGGGGGGTGGTTTAAATTCCACCCAAAATATGGCACATAGACTGTATACCTACATACATATGTAAAGTATGTATATACATATAGTGCATTGCATGATGGTTTGAATTGAATGAAAGATAAATATACTCACTTATGGTGCTGCTCATTGGCATATGTATCATTCCAATATAGTTCATAGTGAACAATATTTTCACCGGAATGCAATGGTTTCGACCAAGATAGAGTCACAAATGTCTCTCCAATATCAATTGCCCGGAAATTGCTTGGTTGCGACGGTACGCCTGGGTGAGATTGCAAAACAAAATCAATTATTGCCATCCATAAAATTTAATAAATTATTCACAAATCATACAACCCCCCAGTCACATACCTCCTTCTTCTACATACACATAACATTCATGCCATTTTAATTCACTTTGGCATCTCCCCAAAGTTCTCAATCTCACTCTCTTTCTGTTCTTTTTTTTTTTTAAACAACATACAAACAATTCTTCTCTTCATGGAAGCTCAATTAATTACCTTGTTGGGTTTTTACTTGCACCGGATTCGACATTGGTCCGGGACCCATAGACGTGAATGCTTGCACACGGACTGTGTAAATGGCGTGTGGCGTTAATTCAGATATTGTTGTTAACTCGCTATTGTCTACCATTTGTGAATCCCACGATGCCTCCGGTTGATTTGGATTTGTCGTATAGTAGACTTTATAGCCCTTAAATTGGAAAAGGGGGTAAAAACATCACGTTGTTGGACAATTATATCAACACTTCAAACAAACTTCCCATCTCCACTTTCTTTTCATCGTGCAAACACTCCATTTTCCCCCACCCCCAACCCCCCTCATACCATTTCACTATATGTATGTGCCGATTTACTCAAGAACGCGCAATGTATTTACGGAGAGACGAGGAAGCTACGAGAGGGGTGTGCCATTGAGGCCCAAAACATCCCAATAGATATCCGTCAAGTGGAACAAATGGACCTTTTTATCGAGTTTACTGTCCTTTTTATCTACAAAATTCACTTTTCGTCCCCACCTACTCCCCCCAAAAAACACCTCCCCGCCCCCGTCCCCGTAAACGTAGTAAATGGATAACAATAAAAGTTTTCTTTTTTTTTTCTTTACGAGAAAGAAGAGAAAAATGTTGTTGACTTTTTTTTTTTATATATATGGTACATTGAGGATGAAATGTTTGAGAATAATATTTTGATGTTGCATTGCGAGGGTGTGTGCGTCAACAAGACGATGTAAATCCTCAATCACAAAGGACACATCGCCTCACTTAAATCCATACAAACAGCAATTGCCACAAAAATCCCTTTGTGTCCTTTTTTTTTGAGGGAAATTAAGGATTAAGTTATGTTTGCATTTGTGATAATATAAGCGCGAGAGCTTTCAATATCGATGGGAATTTTATGGATGCTTTGAAAATGATGTCAGATGAGATTTATCATCGGAATGTTGATTTAAAGGATTCAAAAAAATTGATTATAATAAAAGGAAATGTGTCTGTGCTGAAGAAATTCCTTCGTAGTGTTATATTTTGTTGTTCTTTCATTTTTAACGTATACTTTGGTTGTCAGACACTTTATGTGTAATTTTTGTGCCTGAAGAAAGAGGAAAACTAATCCCGTGAAACGTCAGATTAAAATAAATTGAGAAAATAGTCATTTCCTTAATGACTATTTTTGAGCATAATAACTACCGATTAATTTGACTGTGTTGGCGAATAATCCGAATAGATCTACTGGATGGATTTTAATGGGGTAAAAAACAAATGAAAGACGAAGCATTAGCGGAGAATGTACCGGAACAGATTTTAGAATCTCGACTCAGAAGCTGTGAAAAGTAGACAAATATTCTTATTTATTTTTCTCAACTTCTGAGTCGAAATCCTAAAATCTATTCCGGTACATTTTCCACTGATTCTTCCTCTTCCATTTGCTTTTTACCCCATCAAAATCCATCCAGTAGATCCTGAGAAAAACCTACCTTTGTGTTTTGAGGAAAATCTCAAGATGGCGTCGCATATTAGATGGCGTAAAGTGATTTTCTTACTCTTCAATAATTAAGTCTTTAAATGTGACCAACACCGGAAAACCAAGTTTAAGAAAAGTTCTATATGATAAAGTACTGAATACATTAGGAAATATATAAGGTATATAAATATAAATGTAAATGCAAAGTAAAATATAACGGTAAAATATAAATATGTATATATAACTACATGGTACAGATTAAGGAGAAAAGGGAATGTACATGGTAAGTTTCTCTTACGGGCTGTGATTCTTCCTTCAGTGATCAGTCTAAGTGTGATATTTGATATAAGTTTGGTGGTGCAAACTCTGGGGGAAGGCTAACTCGCGCATTGGCTGTGATTCGTGGCGCGAGTCATCCTTCCCCAGAGTTTGCACCACCAAACTTATATCAAATATCACACTTAGACTGACCTCTGAAGGAAGAATCACAGCCCGTAAGTGAAACTTACCATGTACATTCCCTTTTCTCCTTAATCTGTACCATGTAGTTATATATACATATTTATATTTTACCGTTATATTTTACTTTGCATTTACATTTATATTTATATACCTTATATATAAGGCGCCCCGCTTCGCGGGGCGCCAAATAGTTAGCGTACTAATTAAATATGCAACTATATATATTTATATATTACCGTTATATTTTACTCTGCATTTATATTTATATACCTTATATATAAGGCGCCCCGCTTCGCGGGGCGCCTAAGAATTTGCGTATTAATTAAATAAAAAATTAAAACCATTATATCTCCTGAACGGCTCCATAGATTTTCTTAAATAACCTGTTGTTTGAAAGGTATTGACCTCAGCTATAACATACTGAAATTTTAACGAAATGCATAGTACAGTTTTTGAGATATTTAGACTTAAAAATTTTGGATATGCAAAATATTGACTTTAGCGCCTCTTGCGGTCATTTCTCAAAATTACAATGTTCTAGATATTTGTAGGGCTTCACGAAACCTTTCATTTGCGCTTGATTTGATCAAAATCGGACCAGTAGAACCCGAAATATTTAATGCTAATTTTGGAAGGCTATATCTCCTGAACGGCTCCATAGATTTTTTTAAATAACCTGTTGTTGGAAAGGTCTTGACCTCAGCTATAACATACTGAGATTTTAACGAAATGCATAGTACAGTATTTGAAATATTTAGACTTAAAAATTTTGCATATGCAAAATATTGACTTTAGCGCCTCTTGCGGTCATTTCTCAAAATTACAATGTTCTAGATATTTGTAGGGCTTCACGAAACCTTTCATTTGCGCTTGATTTGATCAAAATCGGACCAGTAGAACCCGAAATATTTAATGCTAATTTTGGAAGGCTATATCTCGAGAACGGCGACATAGATTTTCTTCATTTTTGGCATGGAGCTAGATAATATAGTCAACTATAACATACTGAAATTTCATCCAAATCTATCGTACAGTTTTCGAGATATTCATCGAAAACTAATCGAAAATTTTGTTTTTGATTTTTGACCCTCTAGTGGTCACTTTTGAAACTTTGGATGTTCTAGAAAGTTGTAGGGCTTGCTGAGAGCTTTCATTTGAGCTTGAGTTGATCAAAATCGGTCAAGCCGTTTAGCCAATATGGCCGCCACAATTTTTCATCGAAAATCGACCATAACTCGAAAACGGCTTGACCGATTTTGATCAACCCAGACTCAAATGAAAGCTCTCAACAAACCCTACAACTCTCTAGAACATACGAAGTTTCAAAAGTGACCGCTAGGGGGCCAAAAATCAAAAACAAAATTTTCGATAAGTTTTCGATGAATATCTCGAAAATGACGACATAAATTTTTTTCATTTTTTGATATGTTGTAGATGACCATATTATCTAGCTTCATGCCAAAAATGAAGAAAATCTATGGATCCGTTCTCGAGATATAGCCTTCCAAAGTTGGCATGTCATATCTCGGGTTCTACAAGTCCGATCTTGATCAACTCAAGCGCAAATGAAAGGTTTCGAGAAACCCTACAAATGTCTAGAACATTGCAAGTTCGAGAAATGACCGCAAGAGGCGCTAAAGTCAAAAACAAAGTTTTCGAAAATTTCGAACTCGAATTTTTCGAAAATGGCGACATAAATTTTTCTCATTTTTCGATATGTTATAACTGACTTCAAGACCTTTCAAACAAAAAAAAATTTATGAAAATCTATGGATCCGTTCTCGAGATATTGCCTTCTAAAGATTTCTTAGGGTATGACTGTTCTAATTTTCCCGATTTTGCGCGTATTTAAATTAATTCGCGTTCTAGTTTGCTCTCACAAAATTGGTACACTGAAAGAAACACAGCTCTCGTAAGCTTGGTCAGCTTACCAGTACATTATTCTATATACTTAACATATATAGCTAAGCTTCTACTACATCCGTAAAACTCACCGTAACTTGCCCATTTGGCGTTTCAGGTGGCTCCCAAGTAATAACCATCGTTGAAGAGCTGAGAGGACGCACTTGCACGTTTCTCGGCGCACTTTCCATTTCTAAATTGCACGAAGGAGAGATAAAATAAAAAAAAATTCACATTTTATTTTTCTTTTTATGAAAAAGATCTCTTACAGAGCTAAAATGCAACACACACACGAAGATGGACTTCACAAAAAGCTCCCAATATATATAATTCAAAAAATATATATTTGCAAAAATATTTATGAGAGAAACTTACTGGCACCTCCAGTTGTTTGGCTTTTTTTTTGGATGTACGCGGAAAGCGAGAGAGAAAAAAATGGGGTGAAGTATTGTCAAAATTAGGGGTGATTTTTCTTCACAAATAGAACCAATAATTCATTCAGTTTGCTGTATAATATACTTACAAAGAGAGAGAAAGAGAATCCAGTCAACAATCCCTCGGCATTTTGTTAGCAAAATGGGAAAATATTAAATAAATCCATTTTTTGGAGAGCTCTTTTTTTTTAAATCTACTTTAGGAGTTGAAAAAACGACTGTGTGAAATTTTCACGCAGCTTTTAAAAAAAATTGAATTTAATTACATTTACGTGGGATGAGTAAATAAATATGTATAAAAGGGAAATAGCATTTTCGAGTTTATTTTATTAAAAAAAAAAGTGATTTTCCAGAAAATTATACTTATTTTTTTCCCCTAAAATAAAGTTTTTAAATTTTCGCTAAAATCAAATTAAAAAAATGAAATTTTAACCCTAATCTCCTTTAATAGAACTCATGCAATAATGAG
Source organism: Lutzomyia longipalpis (assembly GCF_024334085.1). Taxonomy (NCBI): domain Eukaryota; kingdom Metazoa; phylum Arthropoda; class Insecta; order Diptera; family Psychodidae; genus Lutzomyia; species Lutzomyia longipalpis. The sequence continues at coordinate 1,106,533 of NC_074708.1, forward strand.
AGCTTGAAAATTAATAAAATCCTTTGCTGCAACATTTTAGCTTCTTCAATGAAGAATGTTTCGCTATTTCCTTGCACCATTGTGTTCTCTTTTAGTTTCCACCACCCACCCCCTCCAGCTGTATGACTGTCTGCAGCAATATACTTTGAGATATTAGCTGATTAGGATGTAATTGAGTGAAATTCCAACCTCCCCCCACCCACCCTTACAGTGCATTCACAACCTTCTTTCCTCCCCATGGGGTATATGGGAAAGACGTGCAAAGAGAGGGTGCAAAAATGTATATAAACACATTACTATCACACATGAAAATGGGAGCAGGGGGTATAATCATACACATAGTCGGGTATAGATGGTATTTGGTCGGTTGTGGTAATAAGACAGTCAAAGCAGTCACTTGGGGCCTTCTCCTTTTTCCCTTTACACCACACCACACACCATTATATTGGGGAGGGAGCAATAATTTACAAGAAATTATTACCTGTTTCACCCGTTGTGCATGTGGCTGGAATCGAAGGTGGTCCACGTCCAATATTGTTAACACCAATTACATAGAATTCATACTCTGTGTACGGACTCAGGCCACGGATAACATAAAACATCGTAATTATGCCACTTATTTCACTGAATGCCTGAAATTATTATTTATATCATGTGGTTTGTAAGTATTTAGTGTTCTGCACATTCTTCATATATCCCTCCTTCTCATTGTGAGAAGGAAGAAGGTAAAGAAAAATAATAAAAAAGAGGAAGGAAGAGGAGAGGAAAAGGATTCCCTGTGATATACCCATGGTGAAATAGTATAGTATTGAATCCAACCACTATGATGATTTATTTCCCATTGAAATTTCTTAATAGAATCGTTGGGGAACTTTCTTTTTCTTTCGTGAGTAGTAAAAAAAAAATAAAGAAAGAAAACCCCGAGAAAGAAATGAAGAAAAGTGCAGGTGGTTTGAATTTATCAGGATGTGGATTTTCGGATGAGAAAATTCATGAAATATATTGGAGATAATCAAATAAATTTTTTTAGTTGAAATTTTTCATAAAGACACTAATGGAGTAGATTTTCCCCTGAAATTCTCTTTATTGAGAAAAATACGCTAAAGGAGGTTATTCAGCTGAATATTGGAGTTGCCAAAGGTTGGGAAAATAATTTTGATCTACATAATCTTTTTGAGATTCACAAAAAATAATAAGAATTCGCTATAAAACCTACAAATTTGCAACATTTCTTCATAGAAAAAAGCATGCAAAGATTTCATAAAAAATGCTTAAAAGTTGGCGGCCATTACCCATTTTGTCCTTTTAAATATTGTCTCCATCTAATCGTGAATGAGAAACAGACTAATTGAGGCTCAATTCCCCCTTTTTCGACTCAACTCTTTTGTTATTTAGACTCAGCCGGCCCAGCGGAGGAGTTCGCTTATCGCAAACATTCAAAGATTTCTGTTCATTTAAATAAAATATTCGTTGTCTTACTTTTTTTTAACGTCGCCTTAAGTTGAAACTCTCGGCTACATTAAGTATTTTGTAGTACAGATAAGTTAGAATTGAGTCACCATAAGATAAAGGCTGAGTCTACATTAATTAAAAAAATTGAGTCTACTTTAGTCAAAGGCTGAGTCTAAATAAGAAAAGAGTTGAGTCGCAAAAAGGGGAATTGAGTCTCAACTAGTCTTTTTCTGCGTCACAATAAGGTAAATTTGCGTCAACATTAGTTTTAACCTTTAAATATTGCAACACTTTTGTGACAATATTTCTTCGATGAATTTGTCGCTACGAAACATTAATGCGAATGTTTTGAAACATTTAAAGGGACAACATTGGTAAATACTGCCAATTTTTGTGTGAAATCTTTGTTAACTTTTTTCTCTATGATCTCAGTGGATAATAGGGAGTTTCTTTGACAATTTCTCATTCTTTTTTTATTCTCTACAAGATCATGCACATCTCATTGTTTTCTCGACCCAGAGCAGCTCCCATATATAGCAGAATAGCCTCCTTTAAAATTAATTTAAAAACACTGAAAAAAATCGCTAATAAAATAAATGAGACAAGATGTGGGAAAATCTTTATTTTAGGCCAATTGAAGATTGCACAATTCATATGAATTTCTCTCTGGCAATTTCGTGTTCATGAGGAGCAAAAGTCACGAAGGGAGAGAGAAAGTTCATCAATCAATATTGCTGGCACGATACGAGGGACAATTAGCTGAAGTTAGTGTGCCAAATAAACTCTCGCCACACGAGTGAGGTATTTTCCACCCTTTCCCCCGAAAATTGTACCCGAAAATCTCCCCCATAGAAATCCAATAAAACAACGATATATACCCCCATCTAAGCTAAAGGATTGAGGTGGAATTTCGGTTGGGATTCTCCGGGTTATGTTTAAGCTTACTTCACTCACCTGATTGGCATTCTTGGGTTTATACTGTATAACGTAGTACTGCAAGTCTTCGGGTCCCTTGTATGACCACTCAAGGCGTACCGATGTCGCAGTCACTTCCGATATGGAGACTTCCGTTGGTGCTGTAGGGAGGGCTGTTGTTTTTTTTTTTCGTTGGTTTGTGTGAAATGAAGAAGGACACATTTTACCATTAGCATCATCACACTTTTTTTGCCCATCCCACCCACATTTCATTCATGTGGGGGAGGGGAGAGTTTTCAAAGGACCCCGTACCACCTTTATATTGGAAAAGCTTCTTATACAAGAAAACTTACATTGAACTTTAACAATTGCCGGAGCATCAATAATTCCCAGCGTCGATGCTGCTATGCATGTATAATTTGCACTATGCTGAATATTTGTCAGCTCCAGAATATTCCGTCCAATAGGTAGTTGATCGTCCGGCGTCAATTCCTGGTCACCTGGGGTCACATATGTACATATAGAGAAAAAGTTTTTGGTATATTTTTCAATAGATCCCGTCGACAATAAGCATCTTTTTCCAACCCACCCCGCAATTAGTTGGTATACCACAATCGTGGCATACCAAGTATTGTAATCGTCGGAAAAACCGACCATCTCAGATCGGGCTCAAACTTGGTATGAGCACGTTTTAGACATCCCACATTACGAAAATGGTGGTGGAAAATTTTTGATCCGGCCGGCCTGCCGGCCGGCCGGCCGGCCGTCCTGCCGGCCGGTCGCCCAAACTTTGCCTTATATCTCGAGAACGGCAAGAGATAGAGACTTCTGGTTTGAAGTTTTCTATAGAAATGTGGGTGTAAAATTTCATTTTTTCACATTTTCAAAATCCAAGATGGCCGCCGTCCGCCATTTTGAACTACTGTCAACCATTTCCCTTATAGCTAGAGGTCTGAAATTTTAGTATGTTGTAGAGCTCAGTGAAATGTTTTCATCAATAATTCATACTTGACAATCGGTCAAGCGGTTTAGCAAATATGGCGGCCTAAAGCAAAAAGTGTTTTTTCGATATATCTCGAGAACGGCTTGACCGATTTTGACCATCTTGGTATCAAATGAAAGGTATTGCGAAGCCCTACAACTGTCTAGAACATTTCAAGTTTCAAAAACATCCGCAAGAGGCGCTAAAAACAAAAACAAAAATTGCCTAACTTTAAGGGGCAATATCTCCGAACATCTGTTATAGATTTCCTTTAAATTTTGATATGTTGTAGCCTGACTCAATATCTTTCACCAGTCCGAAAATGAAGAAAATCTATGTCGCCGTTTAGAAGATATAACCATTTGAAAATTTCTTGAATTTGAAAAGTTCTAAGAGCCATATCTCTTGAACGGCTTATCCGATATTGCTCAATTTGGTATCTAATTAAAGGTTTTGCAAAACTCTATAACTTTCCGGAACATCAGAAACCTCTAGAACCATTCCTTGAGGACAAAAAGTGCAAAAAACTGTTTTGGTAGAACAAAAATCCGCCATTTTGTGTTCTGGAGGTGACCTTGAAATGTATTGAAATATACATCAGATTATAGCTTATTTCAATACCTTTCCAGAACTAGTCAAGAAATTTCTGTAGGTCTAATAGAACTTAAGATATAAGAATTTTAATTTGTCAAATTACGAAATTTTACAAAAAATCGACTTTGCCTCTACTCACAAATTAAATTGCAACGCATAGACTGACCCATCCGCGTTGTGGTATACCAACTCTAATAACTGGACGCGTTATGATTGACTTTCCCTTACCTTTGCGCCATTTCACATAGGGCATGGGACTCCCAACTGCGACACATGTGAGTGTTAAGTTCGATCCCAGCATCACTTCACTGAGCGCCTCAGGACGTCGGGAGAATTGAGGTGGAACACGCCGAACTTTCACATACAGAACTGTTGGCTTTGAATGTTCCGTTCCAACTGAATTTTCTGCCACACATTCATATTTTCCCATATCATCCTCTTCGCTATTATTAATCTGAAGATCTCCCCCTGAACCAACAAAAAAAAATAAATTCGTGAGAGCAGACAAAAAATAGGAACTTTTTGGGACAATTTTTCTACACATATGTATGTATCTACGAAAAGGGGTAGTTTGGTAAGTTTCTAGAATTTCCACAAAAAAAATATTTTCTTTGGCGCAAAATTGCTTTAAATAGCTTTCATTGACTAACAAAAAAAATCTTGAGAAATGAATTCAATTTTTTCCATGGGCGAAATTCACTAGTAAGTCGGGCTTAATATTTTAAGTCAATTTTTTTAAGTCAGGTTTAAAATTATAGGTCTGTCTTAAAATTTTAGATCGGTTCTTGAGTCAGTTTTTTAAGTTGGGCCTAAAATTTTGAGTCAGCTGTTTTAGTCAGACTTAAAAAAAACTTTTTTTATTCAATTAGCGAATTTTATTAAAAATTAAAATTTTAAGTCTGACCTAAAAAATGTATGTATTTCAACTGAATTCTTTTTTACATTGAGTATTGAACAAAAAAAAAAAAACAATTTCAAAGAAATTCAGGATAAGATGGCAGAGCTTATAGCTGTTTAGCTATGACTTAAAATTTAAAGACAGACTTATATTTTTAAGCCTGACTTAAAATTTTAAGCTCAACTTACTAGTGAATTTTACCTCATGATCCTCTTCTCTCTTTTTTATCAATAAATCTACAAAATTATAAAATTATTTCAAAGTCTATAAATCACAAGAAGAAGATGGAAAGGAAAATATGTTCTAGAAACTTATCAAACCACCGCTGTGCACCCTGTAGAAATAAAAAAGCTTCGTTGTGATTTGTTGCTCTAAACAAGTGTGTGAGATTTTTTTTATGTATGATTTATAGTGTCTATTGGAAAAATATTAGATAATTTCTCCAAACAGCACCCAAGAGAACACAACTGTGGGAGCCAAGGGAAGAGTATTATGTATGTAGGTATAAAAGGAAGATAAGACAGGGAAATTCCACCCTGACTGTGAGAGAGAGAGTATATATCCCCAGCTGCGTGCAAAAAACATTCCATTTTCATCACGTTAATCCGAGATGGAACATTTTTACATGGCCAGTGGAGGAGAAAGAAAAAAAAACACGAGCCAGGAAGAAGAAGAATGTAAAGCGGCAAAACGGAGGGAAATCGATAGAAAAAAAGTCACGTTTTTCTATACACAGATTGTGCTGACGACCATTAAAAATCGTGATTCCCTACTTAAAAGATAATTTTTTTCTAAAATCACGATTTTTTTTTCAAACGTTGTCCTCTCAGCAGCACTACATCTGCCCACACAGTGCGAGAGCAATTTTAAAGCAATCAAAGAAAAAATATGTCTATATAGACTTTTGGGTGGAGAAAACAATTCATCCCCATCGCGTAGAGTTATTTCTCACACGAACAAACAATAAAATATACATACATACATATAGATATGTCGAAGATGTACATAATTTTCGAAAAGGGATAATAAATATACATAATACAAAGAGAAATAAGGACTTACCGTCATTGAGAATATATCGTGGATTAGTCATATCTACACGTTTGGCATCCTTCAACCAATAGAGCTTAGGGCTGGGATTTCCAGTTGCTTTGCATTGCATAACAGCTGTGTGCCCAATTTCAATAACCCGAGTGCTAGGCCGCTGAACCGTGATAACAGGAAATCCACTTGGAGTTTTGTCAGCTGCAAATAGATGAGGAGAAAAAGAAAATTATCACCACACGAACCCCTCCATCCAACAACATCGTCATTGTTCTTTTTCTCTTTTGGATTTGTAGCTCACAAAAATATATATATTTATATCATACCTCCCCCGCAGAACTGTAACCCACTAACACTCAAACCACAACCTACACCACCCCCTTCTATGTACCCCACAAATTCGCAATTGAGTCCATGCCAAATGAAGAGCAGAAGAATTTTCCTTCTTCAACATCTATGTATGCTATGTATGTATATAAGGAGCACACCGACAAGTAGATGTGATAAAAATCACAATGAACAGCACCGCACAAGATAAGTTGGGGTAGTAACTAAACTATACCTACATATATAGGAGAGAGATCACGAGGACGCCCCACAAATTCGATGTGGGGCTTCAACAACTCTTGATTTTAATTCACGACTTAGCAGATAAATCTTCTGTACCAAAAAGCGCTGAAGAAAATTGTCTATGTGTGTGTGTGTAGTATTTTCTTCCTTTTGAGCTTGACTTGAGCTTTCAAAAGCAAAAAAAAAAACGAGGAAGCTTTTACAAATATCACGGGAGAGTTGGTTAAAAGATTTCTTAAAGAATAAAAAAAAATTCTTTTTCTGCATTTGCTCATCACGTAGTTTTGTGTTTTGGACATTTTGGAATTTTTTCTGCAACATCCAGAATGCCAGAAGAATAAAATAAAGAATAATTTTTATTCATATAGAATGAATTGTTGATCTGTCTGTCAGTTACTATTTTCCCGGGTTTCCCTAAATTCTAAACCTAAAATTAAAAAAAAATATTATATATTTTTTTTAATAAAAAATGTTTGAAAATTAATTTCTCTGAATAATGCTCAAATAATTTTTAACACTTGGAGGACACGAATTTCTAACCTCAAACTTTGAGCTTAATTTTCTATGATAAAGAAAACGTTTTTCCAGATTTTCTTTTGACGAACTTTCAGTATTTGAAGTCGCCTACACATTGATGTAGAATTTATCAAGGTGAGCTCGATAGATTTTAATATATAATTGTTTAAAAAAAGACAAATTGGCAGCGATTACCAGTAAAGTCCTCCAAGTGTTAAAGAATTCTAAGGATATTGGTGGAGAGCCTTAATCTTCTTTTTTTTTTACTCAAAATTAAAATCAATTAATTAACCCTTTCGAATAAATTAAGCTATACGCTGAATCAAACGTGAAACATTTTATTTTCTCGAATTCAAATGAATTTACGTAAAGTTTACGTAGAAGAAGCCAAAGAAAATGTTTTATTCCGAAATGTCCTTTAACACTCGGAGGACTTTACTGGTAATTGGTACCAATTGAAACCTTAAAATCGTCACAGAATAAAATCTATTGGACTTATCTCGATGAATTTAGCATCTATGTGTAGGGAATTTTAATTACTTTAAGATAGAAGAAAGAAAATCTCGAGAAAATTCTTTTATTTGGAAGATAATTGAGGTCAAAGTCAAAATCCAACGTGGAGGATCAAATTGGTAATCATTACCAGTCAAAATCTCATACATTTTTGCCGTGGTTTTTAGGTTATGTTTCCCCATATTTCCCAAATAAAGTACTCTTGTTCACTTTTCCTCGGTAAAAATCATTAATGTGGACTAATTTTATTGCCGGAAGTGATTAAAAAGTTACTTAAAGAATCAAAGTTTGTGATTATTTAGGCGCAATAATAAATTATGTAAAATTGTAGCTAAAAAAGTCGTTTGAATTGGCAATTTTGCATCGATTCTACGCAATTTTTTTTCAGTGACGATTTTCTAAATTAAATATTTAGTAATTCGATGTAGGAATGCTTGAAGGAAATTGAGAATTAGTGAAACTTTCGATCCTTGTTCAATAAACTGATTAATAATTAATTATTGAGCATATTTTATCAACTGGTACTTATTACCAATTTGATCCTCCGCGTTGTGCCAAATGTTGGGTCCTCCAAGTGTTAAAATCATCGCGTGTTTCTATGTTTTATTCAGACGCTAAAGGGTTAAAAAAAACGTGTTTCAAGGGTCTGAAACATTTTGAATGTTTCATAGAATACCGAAGGAAATGAAACAAAATCAGCAAATACCCCATTTTTGCCATTCTTTGAAACATTCGAAAAATGTTTCAAAACTCTGTCGATTAATTTTGATTTCTGAAACATATTTTTGTCCTCATTAATTAACTCAATGTTTCACTAAAAAGTATTTATGCAAATTTCCATAATTCTACCTTAACCCTTTCGCGTCCATTGGGTCAAACCTGACTGAGAAAGGTTTCCTGAGAGTACCCATAAAATATCGTTTCACATTGATGCGAAAGGGTTAAAAATAAAGAGCAATTAATTTGCAGAATCCCAACTAAAATGAATACTTTGAAGCATTAGGAAAAAAAAACTCCACAAACATCCCCGAATTTCCGCATGAACCCCAACAAAATAATGAAGAGAGAACCAAACATCTTAACATATACCCGACTATTGAACTATTTGAAAGTTTCTCTGCAAATATTATACACTGCTAATTGATCAAATATCTACTCGGGAATTAAATTAACGGGAAGTGATTTTGTATGGCGGAGGTGGGGTGCTCCATGAAATCCTTCAAATGAAACTTTTCAATGGAACTATGTGTGTAAAATGGAATTAGAATTTTCCCAACATTACACACCCCATCAAATTCCATGGTAGGGTACCCCTCTAAAATTTGCACAGTTGTGTGCTTTTCTGGGGCTTTTCTATATATGTGAATGAATTATTTGTATTCATTAGTGGTAAATGACAAGTTATTTAGAAAGGATCAACGGCATATATTCACAATTATGTACATGTGGATATAAAATATTTTGTTTGTTATATTTGTTGCGGAATTTAATATAAAATTTTCATGTTGAAAATTGGGTGCTATGTGTGTGTATGTTGAACATATACTGTGCTAGCTGTGCACAAACTTTGTGCCATGAGCATCGTGTTTAGTGTTTGTGCTTTTAGATAAATAAGAAGAGCTCAGGTGAACAAAAGCCCGATAATGCCGGTGATCACATTTACCGCCTTTGAGCTCAAATGCTTTTTCTTTTGCACACGATGGGGGAGGTTATTTAAAAATTTATATAGAAGCACACCAACGGTGTGGTGTCAGTGTCAGGCAATGAGATGAAAATGGGATTATGATACCATATACTGGCTCGAGTGTATTGAAAGTATCATTATTCTTGCTTATACTTCTTTTTTCTTTTTTTTTGTTCTCGTGACCATTCGCTGAGTGGATTGGATTTGGTGTGTGCGGTGACTTTTTCACGTCGCGTAGTTCAGGGGAATTTTTTTTAGCTGTTGTTGGATACCACAAGTTTGTTCTAGGGTTGAGTCGCTGATGGTGAGGGATTCTTTTCGAAAATTTTGTAGAGTAAAAAGCCATCACACTCACTCAGGGATGGAATGCACAAGGACTGTTCAAAAAGTTTTGTTTCTATCTGTAATCTGAGAGAACATTCTCTTGAATTCTTCTCGTAAAATTTTCTAACATTGATTCTAATACCTCAAATAGAGTTTATTCATTTTAAAGTAAATTCCTTTAATAATTTTCAAGATTCATTCAATTTATTTTGCGCGTTGTCATCCTAAAAAATCTAATCAATATTCTCAATATTCCACTAAACAATGCTTCTTCAGCACAAGTACCTAAACAATCTCTCTCTTGGGCATCAACAAAAAAATTAGACTTCAATTTATAAATACTTTTTGAACAATCCACCCCCTATTTTGGCGTGTCTAAGGGGGCGGTAGCGTTGAGAGAGAAAAAAAAGTTTAGAATGAAAAACACAATTTCGCTTATTGAAAGTTTTGTTTTATATTGCGAAAGCCTTTTACTCCTTCCAATTTTCCATTAGTTCTTTCGTGTGCATGCACAAACATTAATCTGTCCGAGAAACATGGTGGAAAAAAGCACCCTCTACCCCCTCGCAACACCCGCCCATTTCTACATCTCGCCTCACTATGCCCCAGCATACGTATTTTCATCATTGTATCTCCCTTGATGCTTTTTTTGTTGTTGTTGCTGTTTAGGAGTTTGAGGGGCTCACCGTGGGTATGTGTGTATGTGTGGGGGGTTGGTGGGAAAAAGGACTGTATGCGGGGGTGTAAGGACGGGTATATGTATGTATGGATCGGTGGTTTGTTACCATACAAAAGAGAAGGAAAAATTACATAGTCATGATTTTACACAGCATTTAGCCATGTCTCTCAAGCTCCTAAACGCAAAATCCTCCCGCCTCCCCCCACCCCCCGCCAAAGAGATCCCTCCCACATATGCCAATATGCTGAGGAATCTCAAAGTTCTCTCCTTTCGATCCTCTCCTGTGTATATATATCGAAATATCGTCTCATATGTGCGAGCTTCTTGCTGCTGCTTCTGTTTTTTTCTCCACCCCGCGAATGGGGTCCTTCTATAGTTTCTTCATGAGGGAAGAAGCACGTGGAGTGCAGGGCGGAGGGAATGACGAAACGGCGGGGGGTGGGGTGAGTCAAGGGGAGAGTTTTAGAAAGAGGATAAAAAAGGAGCATGAATACACATCAAGTAATACAGCTTTCCCGTGTTTTGTCTTCTTATTTTCCATTGAAACTTTTAAGGGTGTATCCTCTCTTCACTCTCTCTTCTCTCTGTGGGATATATGGTGTGCACAATATGTGGGGGATGTATAGTGTGTCTATAGGGAGGTTATGCTGTGTGTGAAAAGAAAAATATCCCAACTCCCAGGGCGACCTTCGAACATCACTATATGTTGGATGTGCACCGCAAAAAAAAACTCCTCACCTTTGGCTGGAGAATAAAAGTAAAAGGGTGTTTTTAGTTATGATGATGAGATTGTGCGATTCCGTGGCAGGTGAGTAAGGATAAAAGGCAAAAACCAACCGACACACACACCTATCCACCCCTCCCCTCTGCTTTTCATTTTATCCTATGAGACACATATTGTCTCCCATGTGTGACACTTTTCTGCATTTATTTTAGTTCTCAAAGAATTTTCTATATAATGTATACCCGTCGTATACATATAAAGTAGAAAACCTTTTCTTTCGTTTGATGCCCCATCCCCCCCGCTCCCCACATGATGTGAGTGAAAAGGAGTTATTTTATGATTCAACACCACTTTTCTCGCACCCACCAACAACTCTTGCGGGGGTTCATATTTCATAAACACAATTACGGTGGTAGATATCACAATATTACGATGTCATGAATTCTTAATGATATTTTGCTGTAAAACTGTGAGATATTTTGTATTACATCGCAACCATCGCCCCTCCTCCCTGCCTTTTGGAGAAAGTTCATCCCCCATTGATTGGAATTTCAATTCAAGTGGCTTCTTTTGCAAACACTTTGTCTTTTGCCTCAAAGAGCCATTTTAACTCACAAAATTGTCTCTCTTGTGGTAAGTTTTTCCATTATCTCATGATGAAGAAAATTGCCAAGGTAACCATTTTGGTTAGTTCACCAAACACGAAATATATATAATACTTGTGTAGTATCTATGCTAAAAGTGTGTTGGTAAAATTATCCAAATGGGATTGGAGGAAAAGGATTTCTTGCAAAAGCTGACTACTATAAAGGTGCATTTCGCATCAATTTATTTAATTTATTTATTTCATGGTTGTTACTTTAATTTGATTTATTTCTTGCAAATTAAAATGGAAATCTGCACAGAATTCAATGTAGGTATGTATATATAATTTTCTTAACGATATTTATTTCTTTTCTGACGTTGTTCTAGTGATAAGTATAGGGATAGATCGTCTTGGGATATCTTAAGTTTTTTTTTTTTAAGAAAAAAATAGGTTTAGTGAAATTTTCTAAATTGAAAGTTAAGATTTGTTAAGAAAAATAAGATTTTTTTTTCTAATTATTCTTGAGAATTTTTTAATTTTTCTAAAGCCAAAGTTAAGACTCTTTAAGAATGTGTAAAGTTTTCATAAGACAAACTAAAGTTATTTTTATTTTTTTTAAGAGAAACTTGAAATTTCTAATGTCAGGCTAAATGGGTATTTTTCGAAGATTTTTATGAATATTAAAATTCGATTATTAAAGGCATCAAAGCTCGAAGTTTATCGGAAAAAATCTTCAAATATTAGGTATGCATTTAGTGCGATTCCTTCTGACTTAAGAAAACCTTATTAGTTTCAATTGAGGTAACTTAAAAAATCATTAATTTTTTTTCTTAAGCACTTAAGACATTCTTAGGAAACTTAAGAAATCTAAGAGAAATTTAGAAAATATGTTGAATATAATTATAAAAAAACAATTTTTTAATTTAATTTTTAAATTATTAGGTATTAGATTATTAGATAATTTAAAAATTACATAGTCTTTTTTTTATTTCTCTAAGATTTCTTAAAATTCCATTAGGATATATCTTATGTGTTCTTAAAAAAAAAAACTAATGATTTTTTTTAAAGTTTTCTTAATCGAAACTTAAGTTTAAGGCTGACTCGCGCTAAATGCATAATTTTCGAAGATTTTTCCTGATCACATTCGGGCATCAAAATTCAAAGAAATCTTTGAAAAATTATTATTATTATAAAACATAATAACTAAAATTATATGTTAAATGAGAACAAAGCGAAAAAAATTTTTAAAAAACAAATAGTTTGGTCAGTCTCTTCAAGAAAACTTCTCATTAATAAAATTTACTCTCTTTACTTTTAATTCTCTCTGAGGCATTATTCCTCAACAACTCATCTTAAAGTCTCAACAATGCGTGATAAAATAAGTCGGAATTTCTTGAATAAATAAAAAAAAAGTCTTCTTGGCAGACGCCTGAAGGATTCTTTTCTGTTGAGAATAAAAAAAATCCCAAACAATATATTAAATTGTCTCACACAATTCCCTCACTTTTTTTCCTCATTCCTTATTTCTGTGTGAATAAAGAGAATCTTAATTATTATTTCTCTAACAGGATGATCAAAAGAAGATGATTAAGGGTGGTGTATTATATGGAATAAGGAGGAGAAAAAAAAGAAGAAGAGAAGGAAGAATCGCCATCTGGACTTATCATGCAGTGAACAATTATTTCATTTGCACTTCTCGGACGAGATCATCTTCTAAAGTTTTCCTTCATTTTCACACTCCAAGTCACTTTTGAAAATGATTGTATAATTCACAATGGTGTAGTACCGCTGGTACTAACTGTCATGGTATAGGACAGATTGGCTTATGTGTGTGGGGTTGGCGGGAGTCTTAAGGTGACTCTCTCTCCCAACCACCGTAGTACGGTTGGCTCAGTTACTCGTGGGCCATGGGGACGTACGGACCGGACTCACCCCCATAAGTCTGAATCGTAGTACCTGGCTATGACAATTGGTATCTCATTGTCAGGTATTTTACAATTCAGAAGTGGAATTAGCCCAAATAACGTTCGCGGAAGTGGAACGCGTGAAAAGTAAGTGATTTGCGTGAAATTCGCGAGTGAAAAATTTCATGGCGTCACTTCGACGTCATGTGGTGAAATTCGCGGAAAAAGTCCACCGCTTTGGGACTTTCGCGGCGTAGAAAATCGCGTTGTAGCACCCGTGTGTGCTTAGTAATAGTTTCCCCGTTGTGAAAAGTAGCGAAATGCGGGAAAAATGTGTCGGAAAAGCCGTGAAAACCGCGTCGAAAAAGTGACACTTGGGCAATTTTTGTGTTGCCCGGCGCGAAAAGTGTGCGGAAAAAAGTCTTTTGTGGGGCTTTTTCGGGGCAGGGAAAGTCCCGTCGTGGTTTCCTTTGATGCGAAAAACGTTTTCGCAAAGGAAAAACCGTCGCGAGTGCAGGAAAATGCGTCATTCGATGACGAAAAAAGGGACAAAAAAGTGTGCCAAGTGGTGTGCGTGTGCTGGAGCGGCGCGCGCAGGAAAAATGTGTGTGTGCGAGCAACGAGAGCGGCGCAGTGCTTCATCGCATCGAGAGTGCACACACACACACCAACGCCGTGTGGCGGCTGACACGCTGATGATGCGGCGAAAAGGAGCGTATGCAGTAATGCATGCGGAGTATTAGAAGGGAAATCGCAAGTATTTTCTTTTAGATTGGAGAGTGGTATTCTCCAAATTGGTTATCCGACATTGATGAAATATATTTTTATGGTTAACCCTGAAAAGCGCTTTTCAAACCCAAGATATTCCCTTAATGTTGTATTTTATGTTTATATGTAAACATGTTATTTTAAGGGAATTTTAATTGCAATATTGCTTTACAGCTGTCAACGGAATAAAATGAAATGTAAAATTATGGTTTTTTATTCCGTGTATTATAATGTATGAGATTGTAATGTTTCAGCTGTAGTTTGTGCGGGAATCCATCTTTAGATGGAACCCGATTTAATAAAAAAGAAAAGAGGTTGTGAGTTGCAAAGGAATTATAAGGAATCAATGTGTTGAAATCTTCATGAAATTCGAAAAATAAATGAATTTTAATGAAAATTTCAAAGAATAGAAGAATTGGTTGAATTCCTTGAAATGCAACGTAACAAAAAATTTGACCATTAATTGAAAGTTTCCTTTCAGAGAATTGAAAAAAAAAAAGGGAATAGAAAAAAAGAGACCAACAGGGACTCTTCTTGAAAAAAGGGGGGAAGAATCTTTCAAGAAGAATAATGAAGAATTAGGGCAACTGGTTTTTTGTGGTCTTTTCTTGGGAATTCGTACATCTCGTGTTAGGATTATTGAGGGATCTTAGTCAGAAACCGAGATGAAAGGAACCTTATGGTGGTTCGAATAGAAATTAAGGAGAAAAGAATCAAGGTTGTCGCTATCCAAGGAAAATTCTTCAGTAAATTGTAGGGAAGAGAGTGGTTTCACTGAAGCATAGAGTTAGTGCTTAAAAGTAGTGGAACGGACAAGTGGCGTTGTTGCTTAGGTAAACTCTCTTCGGTGTGATCCTTATCGAATCGAGGCATCTGATGATACCTGAGCGGAAGGAAGTTCCTTGAAAATATCGCTCTTATTACTGGTGTGGTATCATGTCAAGAGGAAGGTACTTGTATAGGTACATAAATAGTTGTTTCACTGTGAAGCGTAGAAGTATAACTTGCAGTGTAGTAGACACAGATAAGAGGTAGTGTGTCAAAGTAGCGTTTCTCTTCTGATCAGGTTTACTGAAACTTTGGATACCTGGGCGAAAGAAAGTTCTCTGAGGTTATGGTTCGCATAGTGAGGTATCAGGAGAAGAGAAAGGTGCCTGTGCACATGGAAGAGCAATTCACTATGTTTAAGTGATCAGTAGAAATACTGTGATAAACTGGCTCTTCAAGCATCCATAGAACCAACCTGATCTTTCAATAGATATGGTAGAATGGATGAATAGGAATGTAGGTCTGGGCGATCAATGGACGCATTGTAAGCTAGACAAGACATTCAGGTCATGTATCTATGCAACCAGTTAATACTAAAGACAACAATCATGAGTCTTCGTTGATCAGATGACATATAGATTCATGAGTCTGTGAGTAAATGATACTGGTGTAGATAAAGCATGACGAGGTTTTCGCGGAGAGGCATCATGCTTGCATGGTGGGCCTGTTACGTTGAAAATCTGAAATGTCGTATTGATTAACATCAATCTAAGGTTAAGGTCGAAGGTTCTTGATAGTTAGTCATACGGCGAATGGTTTCTCGGAGACACTAGTCTCTATGGAACGAGCTTACGGTTCCTGGAACTGGGTAGGCTAAGTCTAGACATATGTTCCATGAGAAACAAGTAACATGGCGAAAGCTGTGTTGAGAGAACCTCCTGTAGGTTCATGGGTGTGATGATTTTGTGTCATGTGCACTGGCGTACTAAATCAAACAGAACCCTTGTGTACTTGGACTACCAGGTACGGTTCCATTAGGAACAATTTGATATATTCTTCCAGTTGTCTATAGAGTTGTTGTCCACTGTGCCGGGCTTGCACTCTAGAACACATAAACCCAGTTGTTATCGCATTCATTGCGAAGTATACTGGTCGGAAGAGGTTCCACTGGAACATTTTGATATGATCTTCAGTTTGTGCAAAGAGTTGTTGTCTAATACAGACTTGTACTCTATACAAAGGACCGCAGTTGTTATCGCATTCATTGCGAAGTATACTGGTCGAAGATCACGGGAAAATTCGGTCAATCTGTCTTGCTTTTCCTAGCTTGTGCCGAGGACGTCACAAAAGTCAGGAATGGCCGAATGTAGTACCGCTGGTACTAACTGTCATGGTATAGGACAGATTGGCTTATGTGTGTGGGGTTGGCGGGAGTCTTAAGGTGACTCTCTCTCCCAACCACCGTAGTACGGTTGGCTCAGTTACTCGTGGGCCATGGGGACGTACGGACCGGACTCACCCCCATAAGTCTGAATCGTAGTACCTGGCTATGACAATTGGTATCTCATTGTCAGGTATTTTACAATGGGAAGACTCCTCAACGTGGTTATTTTTTCTTCTTTTTCTTTCTTTCTTTTGGTGGTTACGAGATACCCCCTCCCCACCCCAACGCCACCGGGAAGAAGAATTGTTGAGCTGAGAAAACGAAGAGAAAAGTGGGTAAACACACTGTTCATTATGTACCTACAATTTCTCTATGCCATTGATGGCATCCACCCCCCCCCCCAGCCCCAAGAGCCTCGTCGTGGCCTCTGGTGTACTATCATATTGCACAACAAATCTATTTATCTCACAATTTGCAATAAAGCACCGCAATTTCACCGATACACCCCCACCCACGACAACGGGTATACCTTTAGTGGAGGCTCATCCCATACCACGCATATACATATATATGTGTACAGAGGGGTCCGTTGTTTCCTGAACTATCTGTATTGAGTGTGAATTGTGTGAAATATGCAAATGCTATACAAATATATCCCTTCTTCTCATGGTTTTGCGGAACAAGGCTTTGGAAATCTCAACGCATAAATTATTGCCCACATAGTAATTTTCCTAAATTATCCATTTTCACTACAACTTTAATGCTTTCTCTCATATAGGTAGTATACTACTATACCACCCATTTCGCAACAAAACAGCAAACGGGGCCAGAGGGCATTACAGCAGTCACCACTTTGGTGTTATATGTGTATATTCCCCAAGAGGACATACTCTTCCGGTTATTTCTACTTACCTCCACCACACATCATGGAAATTATTTTGGATTATTTTCTCTTATATTCCCTATAATTATCAATAATAAATTTGTTGTGGTGTGTTATGCTACAAACTTTTACCATCTCTCCCTTTCCAGGGGCGTACCCATGAAATCTTTTCAAGGGGGGTCTTTTGAGATTCTTCTTTTTTTTTTTTTTAAACTTGAGAGATGTTGAAAATGGATTACAAAATAGGGTAGATTCTGATAAAAAATCTTTTCTATTTCTACAATTCGTGAGTTATAAGATTTTTCGTATTCTATGAAAAATCTTATAGGATTCTGACAGTTATTTCTATTTTAAATCGGATTTTTGAAGGAAAATTACTTTTTCAGGCCTCTTCAGATGTTCTTCTGACTATTTTCCTGAACAATAAATGATTTTCTTTTCTAGAATGACGATAGAATGATTTGAAAATGAATAGAAAAGAAAAGATTTCTATCAGAATCTAGCCTAATGACTTTATTTTTCTTTTTCAAACATTTGATATTGCCAATGTTAATTTTTAACGTAAGTTTGAACGTCTGATTGTTTTCTAACCCTTGGCGATTGCTTTTGACGATTTTTTAACGTTTTTCGCTCCATTGCTAATTTTAACATTTCTCTTCTATCATTTTACGTATTATTTTTAATGTGTGAATATTATTTTAAAAGTTTGACATTTATTTTCTAACGTTTCTTATCAATATTTGTCATTTTTCTAACGTTTTATGTTTTTTATATCGATTGAAAATTCCCTTAATTTAATTTGTTTTTTTTTTAATTATATTTTTTTAGCAATAAAATAATTTTCCTTGCATAAAGAAAAGCTTGAGCTTTCTATTTTTTTTAGGGGCTGCTTAGACACCCAAACAACCTCCTCTCTGGCTACGGCCCTGTCTTCTCACCCTTTTTGATGGCTTATCGTACTTAAATTTTGCACTTTTCCACAACTATTTTATACAATCAATGAAATGAGAAGAGAAAATTGCAAAATATCTTTTTTTTTTAAGTAAAAAAAGCTTCTAAATAGATTTTTCTCATATTTGGTAATTTTTTAAGGAGGTTTTTAGGATAGATTTTTTTTTCGTAAAAAATTAGAAAAATTTTATTCTAGGTTTTCTTTAAAAAGATATCTCGTTTAAAGAGTAATTTAAATAAGTAGCTCTTTGATCTTCAGGAAGGAAGGAGCAAACAAATCTCCCATCATTCACTGAAATCACAAAACCAGATAGGTTAGTTATTTCTCTAAATATATATGATAGGTATCGCATTGTGTATTGTAGTTGTGAACAACATCAATACAAAATGATACACCTGTCTTGACATCCATACCACTATGCCATTTGATTGATCCAGAGGAGTCAAGAGATTGCCAATAAGGGGGCAATATCCTAAATGCACCTTTGAGCTACTCCTCTCTCTCTATGAATTAATGTGAGTGCAATGTTCATTAAGTCAATTCCAATTGGTGCCGGATGTTGTTTAAATGTATATATAATACCTATACTATACATACCTAAATGTAATGCAGCTCAACATATCAACCAACATATCGTCAATTTCTCCCTCTCCCCCCAAGTTTCGTGTATGAAAATCAAAACTTTCTACGTGGGGATTTTAATTACATGCGTTATAGTCTCCATCACACACAAGTATGTAAGTTAATGGAAGCTTTACTTGATGATGAAGGATTCCCACCACGGATAGTTCTCTATATAGCCAACACATTCCCTCTACTTTTGGGGTTATTATTGCACAATAATGTTCATGTTATTGGTGACGTAATATAGTGGAAAATTCTTCATTTGACCCCGCAGGACTTGTCGTTGCACCAGGGGTTTGTACAGGGGAGGATTCATGTACGAGGTGTGGTTAAAGGTCACATGGAAAATGTGATGTACAATATTTTACATACCTTCGTAGACAGTGAGCGTTGCTTCGGCTGAAACTGCATCACCAACCCCATTCTCAGCCACACATTCGTATGGAGCATCATCTCGACCCGCTCGTACGGGTTCAATCCGCAAAATGGATACCCCATGTGCCTCAATCACGGAATACCTGCTCTGTGTACCTGGCAAAATAAACATAGTTGTTGTGTAAACGTTAGAAAAGCAACTGAGAGGCGACTTATTTGCATTTCATGGGGGATAACGTACCAGTAACTTTCTTCCCATTTTTTCGCCATATTATCGTTGGTTGTGGATCACCGCGTGCTGCACAGAAGAAACTCGCAACACCACCCACGCGAACACCTTGATTTGATGGCTTCTTGATAATCTCCGGTGGATCTGTTACGTCACCATATATGGGGGTTTAACGAATCAACAGGCACGGGGGGTAGATGAGGGAAATGAAAAGAAAGAAAAAAAGGGAGACAAAAAGGGATGGTTATTTTAGTAAATAAATCCGCAGATGGGCACGAAGAGAAAATCTCTCGCTGCGGGGTGAAATTTTCATTGTGTTGGCTGTGGGTAGATATCTCGAGGAAGGCCAGAGGGAAATTTTCATTTCCCTCTCCAATGCCAAATCCCACACAACTATAATCCTATCAAATGTTGAATATTTGTGGGATTTCTTCTTAATCCTAATTAGAAGTCAACAAGAGTCAAATTGAATACTATATGGCGAGGGAATGAGAAATTCTGTGTGCTTATGTGGTTTTGTGGGGGTTGTGAACACTTTAGGGGAAATTCGGGATTTTGGCTATAAAGGGTGTGTTTGTATGTGTCTACGGGGGAAACAGCGCGCGAGATATGGTAGGGTGTGAAATTTACAAAATTCCACCCCTTTCCAACACCTCCGGATGGGGGGTGGGTGCGTGTGTTGTATTTCAAAAGAGGTGAAAGACACCCACATTCAAAATATTTTCACCCCCAAACTCAACCATCCGCCAATGGTTAACTTTGGCTCTGGGTTTTGTGTTAGAATATTTGTACTAGAGTAGCAGGAGACCTCCTGAAACATAAATATTTTCTTAACTTACGTGTCAGGTATTGGATGAATGGAAAATCCGAGAAATTTCCATCTGTAACATATCTCCATGTAATACACACATCTCGACATCTCTGTGCCTGCCACTCTCTCACAGGGCAAAATCACACAGATTTATCATCACACACCATGTTTATATATTTTTTTATTTTTTAAATAAATCATTCGCACCATATTTTTATTTTATTTTTTCAGGGAATTTCAAGGAATATGATTTTATTTTTAAGGAATATTGTAAGGAAGGTTATTTTCTTCAAATCTTTTTTTTTTGTGTGGGAATTGTCTTAGTCTCAATATTTCTTACTTATAAATTAATTTATTTCTAACATAAAATTAACTAATATTCGATTCGATTTAAAAATAAAATTCATTCATTGGGAGATGAAAAAATATATATTACATACTAATCTAAACTGCATTAAACACCTACATATACATACATGTAGTTGGATTTAATAACTAATCCTATTTTAATATTTAATATTGAATAATATCCAAGCTTTATGGCTTACAAGGACTTGAATGGCATACATATTTGAATATTAGTTTAGTAACTATAAAGTCTAATTGGTATATAATCATCTAATCTTCTTCTTAAATTGCTTAAAGAAGATGTCACAATTTAATATTCTTTAATCATAATTTATCATTTAATTTAATTCATAAAAAAAACTATTTTCTGAAAGCTTTCAAAAAAAAGTCCAAATATAGAACTTTCAAACTGAACAATTTGCTTGCTAATGATTTGCAGAGAGAGAGAGAGAGAGAAAGAAATTTAACAAAATTCCAAAAATAATTACTAAAACGTCAAATTTATTTATTTAATTTCCTAAAATAATCTTTTATACTATTCTATATAGTTTTCATATGTATGTGTGTTAAAATCAGTAATCATTGCAAGTGGTTATGAAAGTTATTTTTGAATCGAATCGAAACCCATATGAGACCACCCTTAAATAAACAATTAAAGTAAATACAACTTAATGTACATATGTTTATATATGTAGGTATGATGGGGTGTTTTGTGGACACATTATAGTCTTCAAGCATTTTCCCGGAAATGCCTTATCATGTTATTTGAGATAGAGAACACGGGGAAAAGAGATGGAGGAACACTGTAAGAGCGATGTGGAAAATATTTCATGGAAATTTTCCCCCAAAAACCCTCGAGTATGGCGTTGTGTGGTGTTTCTCTCAAAAGACAAATTTACCACAACAAATTGTACGGTTAAATACTGTACAAGTTTTCCCGAGGAGAGAGGTTGTCTTTTGCACACAATCAAGATATGATACTTCACCCCGTTTTATCATCTTCACCAATCGACTGCGCCCCCTCAGTCCTATTTTGTGCTTATCAGCTACTATGGGTTGTTTTTGGTTGTGAGTTAGTGGGGGGAGGGGGTGGTTGACTGGGACCCCAAGCGCAGTACTTTCAATTACCGTATATATGTACGTAAATATATTGTACATATAGGTATAGTTTTTGGATGGAGAAAATGTGTTCGGCAGCTAGTTAATTGTGTGTGGGAAAATAGAAATGTGTATTTGAGTATTCCCGCAATGGCAATAATTCATTGCAGAAGCGCCATCCTCCTATGTGTGTATGTATTATTTACCATGAGAGATAATTGTATATCTTGTACGGCGAAATGAGGATGTTCTACTTGAAATTCCTTCGTGTTGAATGACGTTCTCGCACCCCACCTTACACCCCCTTCCGCACCCCATCACTATTTTCATTTGATTTATCTGCACACGGTTGGGGGTGGTAGGATGAAAAGGAACATTTCTGCCGACATCCATCCGCAACTTGCAATTTTATTGATAGAAGAAGAGGAAAATCCTTCGCTCTCTTTTCCCACCACCACCACAACACATACAAAAATCCAAAATCCCTGTTTCTATCGACTCCCCCATCCACCCCTGCTACCCCACCCCTCTCCCACAGATCTCCCCCATTCTATATGAATGTATGAGTGTTTTCCCACAATCAGACCCAATTTACCCCAGCACTTCCCATCATCTTCCACGTCTTCCATTTTTCCTTCAAACCATCCGCACCTCGCCTGGATACATAACCCTCACCCCCCCCAACCCCTCAACCCCCAAAAAGATATTCAACTCACTCACCACGTAAAAGTAATGCTATGTAAGTAATTGAATCAGATATGGATAAAAGAACTTTTGTGTCACACTAAACTCCCAATGTCTCGCTGAGCAGATGGACGAGTTACATTAACGTATTTTCGTCCATTTAACTCCACCACTGCCTGTGCCTGTGTGGGTGTAGTTTATCCAACTTGTTTCGCTTCTTTTCTCCATTTTTGTCATTCCTTCATCTCACAAGATTTTTCTCAATGTCGGGTTTTTTTCTTCTTTTTTAAATTGTAGATGGATTGCATATCAATTTCTCTAGCAAGAGCATTATCCATCTGTGGACAATATGACTTTATATGTAATAGTTTATTGTATATAACGTGAAATCACTGAGACACAAAAAGGGAATTGGATTAGATGTGAGAGAAGACAAACTACCGATAAAAGTTGTGGATTGACAAGAACCAAAAAGGGAAACTTGTATATATAGCCAGAAGAAATAGAAAAGCAGCAAATTTATGTATAGTAAGATTGAGAACATTTTCTCTTATATTTTTCTCAATATATACTGATTTTCTACTACTACTTCGGAGCTTTTTACGTTGAAATGGTAGCCTATAGATTGGTATCAAAAGGAAAATATTTAGAAATTTATTTTATGTTCGTTTGTAAACATGGAGCTTAATTTTATAGAATTGAAAAGATTTTTTTACGACGGATTATTCTATAAAATTTCTCCTTTATAAATCATTTTAAAACTTTTCCAAATAGATTTCTTACAGCTTCTTCTTAAAGTTCTTGAGAAATCGGGATCTGATAAAGAAAATCTCAAAAGCTCACAAACAATCACTGAAAGCTCTCTTAACAAAAGCTCTCTGTATAAAAGGATTTTTTTACACATTGAAAACTCTTTTTTACATGACATTTCACACTAAATGACCTGACCCTTCTGTTGCTTCTCCCTGGGTAAAATCTCCACCTCTCCATTTACTATTTTTCTATAGTCAAGTTGGGGAAAATAGATGAACCGGAAATTGAGATGTTTTAGATGTTGTCTACAATCTTGTATTTGTTCTTGTTTCGTGACTATTATATGAGCACATGCGACCTCACTGGATAAAAAAAAGACAACGACGTTTTTTTTTAAAAGCAAAAGAGAAAAAAAAGCAAATGTGAGTCTTGGAATAAATCCCCAGAAAGAGAACAAGCGCATAAATGAATCTAATTTCATTTTGTTGCTTTTGTTATGGAGTTTTAGAATGAATCAGAGCAGAGAGGAAAATTTTTGTAGTACATACAACCCTTCATATATAAATTGGAGAGAAGTAAAATGTTTCTAAACTATTTTCTAATTTTGCAAGTTGAAAATAATATATTTTTAGCTGAGTCAGAGAGAGGGTGGAAAAATGTGACCATTCTGAGAGAGACACAGAGAGAGGGAGAGAGGAAGGTGGTTTATATTCCATTTGTCTTCTCAATTGATATTGATTTTCTATTAAATATTTCGTACACAACTCACACCCCCCCTATTCGAAATAAGGGGGTTGATTTTCAACGAAAATCTCGACCCCCTCTAATGTGTCAAAATTTACAAGAGAAAACACTTTGGGTGAATCAATATTTTTCATCCTTCATCTCCTAAATTATCTATGCTTGTACATTTTTGGGGTTTCCCTAACTGGTGGG
Organism: Lutzomyia longipalpis; assembly: GCF_024334085.1. Taxonomy (NCBI): domain Eukaryota; kingdom Metazoa; phylum Arthropoda; class Insecta; order Diptera; family Psychodidae; genus Lutzomyia; species Lutzomyia longipalpis. The sequence goes on from NC_074708.1 coordinate 1,130,531, forward strand.
TGGGGTGACAGGGGATAGAAGGGCGACGATACAGGTGAAATAAATTCAACTTTCGCAGCAATATTTCATAATTGAATGCATCTCTACCGCAGTTTCCATGGGTTTTGCTTATTTTTTTTTATCTATTCTCTCTCTTTCCTCTTTTTCTGTCTTTTCAAGCATCTGGCCAAGTCATCTGCTCCCTACCATATCGTGATCATTGACGAGACGTTGAGAATTATTGGAATTCCTCGAGTTTGTCATCTCACTTTTGGGGGTTTCTCAGTACATTCATAGAATTCGCAGAATTCATTTGATTGATTGACAATGAGAAAAGGAAAGCCAAAAGGACTATCGTTTGTGCTTTTGATTGTCCATTTATGGTTGGTTGAAGTCATTCTAATATGCAGACTAGGGGGGCTCTATGTGAAATATGCAAGCAAAACCACATTATATAGTTGGAAACTTTACAGCTACATATACACTACAAAATACATCTTAATGTTAAATTATTATAAACATAATCAAAGAAAATAATGAAATATTATGAAAATCAGTAAATTCTAATTTATTTTTCAACTTAGTAATACATCATGAATTTGACCTCTTTAACAAATTATTTTAAATAAATCAATATTTCACGTTACAACAGAAATAACAAAAAAATCTAGCGTGATCACCACTCTTTTATGGTTCTTTTAGAAAATTTGCAAAATGTCGGCAATCCCCTCAAAAAAAAAAAGTCCAAAAAGTCTCATAAGCATTTTTATTTGATTTACAGATCCTCCCTCTTTCTCTCTCACTGTTTCCCTACACCTAGCACGCGTGTAAATAATAATTAAAAATATTAGTTAGAAAACTTGTGAGCTACAAACACACAATTTCTCCTCTAGATATGAGGGGGAAAACATGGTTTAGATGCTACTAAAGCATTTAATATTGAAGAGAAACAAATGAGGAATGGAGGGGCAAAAAAAAGAGGAGAGTATACAAACATTTTAAGTAATTAGTAATACCAATTCTTGTCACGCAACAGGACGATTAGGCCGCGGGGTTTGGAAGCTAAATCGAAAATCAGCGGAAAGACAAGGGGGTGGGGGTGCAAAGACATAGCCCAAGAGATATAATTCTCATCACAATTCCTTTCCCTCACGCCTTGATCCTACTCCGCCTCTCATCCCCTTCCCTAAACATACATAAGTATAAGCCCTACATACATATATATTTACTTGTAAATTGTACGTGTAATATATATAAAGTACTGCTAACTATATAGCCTTTCTCTCTTATTACAACACACCGTTGAATTTAATTGGTAAAGATATATTGCAATTTACGTGAAACATGGCGATTTTGCATTCAATTCGTGGAAAATACATGCTTTTAAAAACAGCTCGAAAGTACGAGGTTTTTGGTGAAAATTAAATTTCCTTCCTTGTGTTGTGAATGATGAAGGGAAATCGATCGAAATGGTGCTTGCGGGAGGAATACAGTTTGTTTGCCAGGTTACCCCCCGAAAAAAAAAGCAAATGCGACAGGTGAGACATATAAAATCAATTTTGCCAATTAAAGAAGAGAATTTCTAACTTTCAACACAAAAAATGTGCTTTTATAGGACTTTTTTATTTGTTTAAAAAAAGGAGTTTACCCGCTTTTCATACGGAAAATTCTCAATGCGAGAAAATAATCGAAATATTGTGTAATCTTGTAGAGAATAAAGAAAAACAATTAAGGAATAATCTAAGAGACTTTTTCTTGCGCATTTTGAGATAAATTGGAAAGAGATGGCAAAAATTTACCTAAAAATGCAAAGAATGACGTCACTATTGTATTTTCCTTGTCTTTCTTGTCTTTTAAAGTACATGAAGCATAAAAATTATTCGTTAAAAATGATTGATGAAACATTTCGTAGTAATGATACTATTTAATGAGACTAAAAACACAATTGTGACGTCATTGCCTAAAGATTGAATATTTCCTTCAAAATCTTGAATTTTTCTTCAAAATCTGCTTAATTTTATTTTAAGAAATCGTTTTGATTTTTTTTTCACAATATTCTTGATTTTTCTTCAATATATTTTTCAATTTTTCCTTCAAATATTTCCAAATTTTCTCTCAAAATCTTCAAACTTATGTGAGGTTTCTTTGGCAAGTCCCTTTCGAAATTATCTCTCTGAAGATTTCTTTTAATTGTTTTGATCTTTTACAAGATTTAACCGTTTACCGTTTTGCTTCATAGAATCCGAGGCTTTTCCAATGGAAAGCGAGTAAACTCTTTTTCAAATGTAAAACAATTTTAGGACCGGTTCTGCTAAGAAAAAAATCCTGTCTTTTTTTACGATTCGTGATTTTTTCACCTGCTTTGTAAGAACTTCTAGAACGTCTGGAAGAATTGATTAGAGAAAAAAGGAGAAATTCTATAGAATCAATTCTCTTTCAAAAAGAATTTAAACAATCCCACCATTTTCGCACAGACTGTTCGCAAACGTCGTTCTTGTATCTCGCAATTCCCAACCTTGTATTAATTGAAAAATCACAAAAAAACAGCACTATAGGGCACTTTTCTATCAATGCGAAAAACTTCAATTTGTATCCCTTGACATGGATGGTAACATTATGAAATGCTAGTAGATTGCTTTTTATTAGTGGTCCACCGCAAAAGTACAAGTTTCAAAATGAAATTCTTTTTATTGTTTTATCGTGAGCCTCCACCCTCGCAATTTTTGCCCATTATATTTTGTGGATCATTGCGTCTTTCCACCCCCCTCGTCCCGGAAAAGTGAATTGTTTCCAATCTCAACTTTTATGTTATTCGATTCTCGTGTAGTAATTTCTTACTGTAGATTTGATTGTCTATTTCTCCCCCCCTGTCCCATAGTTGGGGATAAAATGGATTCTCTGCTGTTTTTAGCTGTGTTTCTTTCAGACACAGCTTTTGTGTACCGAGCAAAATCGAAAGTCGTCAGATCGGGCTCAAACTTGGGATGAGCACGAATTAGGGTCCCCACATTCCAAAAAACGTATGCGCCAAAAAAAAATTTTTTCCGGCCGTCCGTCCGTCCGTCCGTCCGGCCGTCCGTCCGGATTATAAACTTAAATTGCAAGAGAACGGTGATAGATAGAGACTTGCGGTAAACGGCAAAGTTTAAATATCGACCTGAAGAAATCCGATTATGAGGTCAAATCCACCCCCCCCACCCCCCGTCCGCCATTTTGAATAACCTCAAAATTTTGTTTTCGCTATATCTCAGCCGCTATTATAGCTAGAGGGCTGAAATTTTGATATGTTGTAGGGGCCATCAAGACCTTTCCAACGATACCTCATTTTTGAAAATCGGTCAAGCCGTTTAGTCAATATGGCCGCCACAATTTTTCATCGAAAATCGACCATAACTCGAAAACGGCTTGACCGATTTTGATCAACCCGGGGTCAAATGAAAGACCTCAACAAACCCTACAACTCTCTAGAACATCAAAAGTTTCAAAAGTGACCGCTAGGGGGCCAAAAATCAAAAACAAAATTTTCGATTACTTTTCGATGAATATCTCGAAAACGCCATTATCGATTTGCTTCATTTTTTGATATGTTATAGCTGACCATATTATCTAGCTCCATGCCAAAAATGAAGAAAATCTATGTCTCCGTTCTCGAGATATAGCCTTCCAAAGTTGGCATGTCATATCTCGGGTTCTACAAGTCCGATTTTGATCAACTCAAGTGCAAATGAAAGGTTTCGTGAAGCCCTACAAATGTCTAGAACATTGCAAGTTCGAGAAATGACCGCGAGAGGCGCTAAAGTCAAAATCAAAATTTTCGAAAATTTCGAACTCGAATATTTCGAAAATGCCATTATCGATTTACTTCATATTTTAATATATTATAGTTGAGGTTAAGACCTTTCCAACGATAGCTCAAACTCGAAAATCTATGGAGCCGTTCCCGAGATATAGCGTTTTAAAAATTTCTTGGGGGATGACTTTTCAACTTCTCCCGACTTTGCGCGTATTTAAATTAATTCGCGTTCTAGTTTGCTCTCACAAAATTGGTACACTGAAAGAAACACAGCTCCCGTAAGCTTGGTCAGCTTACCAGTACATTTTTAGCTTAGATTTTGCTGTTTCAAGGAGCAAGGAGAGAGATCTTCACCAAGAGATTTATTTACCGCAGTGTGTGGCCATCTCAATGATATGGAATTTGATTTTATTTCCTTTGCCCAATAATTCTCTACATGTTTTGCTTTTATTTGCTTTCTTGTTCTTTTTTTTCTTTCTTTTCATCAATATATAGCAAGTTTTGCTGTTTTTTTATCATTCGTTTTCGTCGTTGATATTGATACCGAAGAGGTGGATCTGAAGATAGCAAATAAATGGTGGTTTATAAATATTTGCACCAAAAGTACGGAGGGGGGTGTGGGTGGGTGGGTTGTTGTATAAGTCTTGCATTTTGTGTGTATTCTCAGTATACGGAGAAAAAAAAATGTCATTTTTCACGAGGAATTTATACGTGTCCCCCCGTTCAAACCGAAAATGTCTTACGAAGACGCCCTACGGGGTTTTTTTTCTGGGTGGGATTGTTCTTTGCTTCACCCATCAACTTGATTAGTCTCTATGTGACGAAGTTGCTCATTCAATGATTGATTACGTTGGTCACTACCAATGAGATGTCTAATACGTACCACATACACCACTCTCTTTCCCTCTTTATCCTCCACAAAACTCAAATTCTAATATAGCAAAGTGAATTGGTTTAGTAATTAAATTACTATTAAGGTTATTGATTGCCTTTTTGTTCTTCGATCCAAATAACTCTCAAAGCATTCTCTTCATATTGGTATGATATACTTATTATATTTTTATTATCAACATCAAATTAGTTTCTTTTTTTTTTAGATTATTCTTTATATTGGCATTTAAGGTTTTTATTATTCTTTCAGCTCAATTCATCCCTCGTATTGCACAGCAGAGAGGGGTATTGTTGAAATAAGGCTTATATAGAGATTGTGGTTCAATGTTTCGCAGGAAATTTTGAATTGCAAATTAAAAGGCTGAAAATGAAAATGTTAGAACTTTGCATATTTTGCACAAGAGAAGTATTTACGCCAAAAAATATTCAGAGGCTAAGGATTAATTAGTTTAGAGCTTTAACTGAAAATCAAAATTTAATGAAAAGATAAAACCTTTTTTGAGGTTTAAAGAATTTTATTGCACACAGACGATTCGAGTAATTTGAGAGTTTCCTCAGGCCTTTAAACTATTTTAGAATCCTTTCACATGTCATGTAAAGTTTAATAGAACTTATGCATATTTTAATATTGCTGTAGACCCTTAAGAAAACCTTTTGAATGAAAATTTCAAAAAATTAAATATATAAAAATTAAATATTTAAAAATTAAATATTTAAAAATTAATATTTAATCGAAATGAATCCTACTTCATTTTTAAATCAAATTCCTTTTTTTGTATTCTCCGTATTCTCCAATAAAATCAAATATTAATTGGTGTAAGTAATACCTATTCCGTCTCACAAAAACCTCCCAATATTATGTCAATTTCAAATGATTTAGCAATGTAAGACACACCCACCCTACGTGAGAAATTTTGTCGTGCAAAAGTGCCATGTAATTTGATTCTTACGATGCAAGAAGTGCCGATAAATGGTGAGCATTCGATCAATTTCCTTTCGAATATTCTTCCATGTCTCTTCCATCCACCGCACACACACCTCATGTCGTCAAAGTTGAATTCCTTTTTACGCTATCACCTTCACACATTCCCCCCTTTCACGACAAAATCTCCTATTTACCACCTAAAACAATATTCTATTATTTCTCTTGGCAATTACAACAAAACAAATAAACACGAAACAAGAAAAACTTCGCTGCCAACAAGAAAAAAAAAGAAGAGAACGTGGAAAAGTCGAAAGAAGGCGGGGGTGGGGGGAGAAATAAAAACATGGAAACAATAAACTTCCCGACAAATATCAATTGGAAAGAGGAGAAAAGGAATCCCTATTCTTTACATCTTTCTGTCACCCTCCACCCATGATTTTGTATTTGAGCCTCACCTTAATTTTTCCTTCCGTTCACCTTTCCTTCCTTTTTTTTGCTCTCTCTCTCTCCTTTTTAAATGCCTTGAAATGCTTTCATCTCATATTATAGGGGATAATCGTCAATATGATGACAGTAAAAAGTTCAACATCAGAACTTTGTGGTGAACAGAAATGGGTGAACAGCGCGCGCGAGGGTGGATGGGGGGGATGAGGTAAAGTTTAGTTGGACTCGAAACGAATGAAATAAAAATGAGTGGCACATAAAAATCCCGCCGTTTTCTCCTCTTTTCGATGGCAATTCATTAAATGGTGGGTAAACTTTTATCCATTTATCAGAAATTATATAGATAGATATAAATGAAAAAAAAAGCTGTTTACAACTATTGCGATCAATAGAGCTATCATTAATTAATAAGTCAATATAATAATCATTGTATACACTCCCCCATATTTCCTCTATCTTCCTCATTTTTCTTTCTTTCTTCATGTCCAGAGAGCTTTCTGTGTACTAAATGGTTTGTAACCATCAATATGTTTGACTTATCATTAAAAAAAATGTGAGAAGATTTTTTTTTTAATATATTTCAGATAAAATAAAAATAAAATTCATTTTCAAATTCAAAATAGAGCCTTTTATATTTCATCGGCGCACTTCTCTGCTTTTTAATTGATTGCCCTCCCCCCCCCCCTCCTTCCTCTATTCCCACATGCATTTGTTGTTCTCACAGCAAACATATTTTGCTACATGTATTCCACTAAATATTTTTCCTCGCCCATTTACACATCACTATTCCACATGACCGGACCAAATGTACCCTTTTCCGACAGTCCAGCTGAATGTCCTGTGCATAGAACTACTTTTTTTTCTCTACATACCTACATATATACATACCAAAATGTATTATGTATGTGAATAACACAAAGCATTATTATTTTTCCTGACTTTTCCGTTTTCTTCTCTCTTTTTTTTTTTCTTCTTGTTCCTTAAAGGGAAGACCAGATGTGCACTGAATTCCGAATGAGATACACGACTACGGGATATCTTTACTTTTCGATTAGAAGGGACAAAAGAATGGCTAAAATGTTTCGTTTTGCTTCCTTCCCCCATATTGTACCTTTTAGTCGCCTTTAACATAAAACCACCTTCACCACCCACCTCCCCCCCCCCCTTCCGCATAGCAAGGTGGCCGTGTATTTGGTTTTGGACATACATAAACAAATAACTATTCCAATCTTGTGCGTGAATTTTAAATTAATGGAAATTCAATAAATAACTAAATCTCCATTATCATTTAATCCCTATTTAATAGAAAAGATATAGCGTCTTTGCAAATATGTCTGTGTATACATTGAATAAATTATGAGTTAGAGAGGTATTTCACTCAAGGAGAAAATTGATTTACGCCGTGTGTTGGAATTATTATTATGTTGCGATGACTCTCGCCACATATTATGCAATTCCAAAAGGGTACACATATGTGCACACAAGACCACAAATATTCATTAAGTTAACCATTTGGACTTAACTATATGTTGTTGTAAGATTGCCCAGAATGCCAAATTAATAATCATTTGATGGAGACATTACAGGAATGTATATAACTTTGGAGTTAATGGGAATTTTCAATGACCCAAATAAGACAATCCTACCAGGATGAGGTATTCGTGGTTCAGGCATATTGAATATTATAAATTTTGGTTTGAATTAACATTGTCATATATATGGAATTATCGGTTTTATTAACCAATTAGGAGAATTTCATATACCTACAAACTAACTTGAATACGTTCCTTTTTAACAAAATAATTCAAAGATTTCTAAATATCTCAATACTATAAGATAAAGGAGCGTATTCGAGCTTCTATGGGTTAGGACCTGATTCGAGGAAACAATGTTGACTTGCAATAACTTTTAATCCTTTCAGGACCGCGATCAATCTAGCAAGCTCATTGAACTAAAAATAATTTTTGTGGGTTTTTTTTGAGCTCAAATAAGACATTTTTGTTAAATAAAAATTTCAACTTTTCAATTTTCGTTTTTTCGTCCTTCCTGATCCTGCGAGTCCTTGGGGATGTTCTTTTGTGATCATAAAATAATCAAGGATTCTAAAGACATAGTCTGTACTAATTTGGACTCAATATTTAAAAAATCGAGCCTTTGGGTCAGCATATGACCCAATGTACCTCAAAGGGTGAAAGAATCAAAAGGAAATAAGATGAACGTAGAAAAAAGCCGGCAGAATGCAAAAACATCCATTGGCATTGCCTATTTTATCAATCAAAAATATTTCAAAAAATTTGCGTAAATGTTTCGTCAGTAAATGAAACATTTATCCTACAGATTCTCTGTGAGAATATTTCTAAGTCTATACGTATTTTATGACCACGTTTATGTAAATAAAATGCATTTCTATCTCGGAAAAATAATTAAATTAACTTAAATTCGAACAAATAAAATGTTTCATGTTTTGGTTTGCCGTATGATACAATCAAAGCGAAACATTTTGTAGATGTTTTGGTGGTTTCTTTTTTGATTCTTTAAAAGGTAATGCAACAGAAGGTATTCCCTCGAATAAAATCCTCACCCATGATAACCCTGAATATGCTCCTTTTTTTAACAAGATTATTCAATGACAAAAATATCAAAAGAAACAAATAAAAAATAATCAAACAATTCAATAAGGCTATCTATAGTGTAGGACTAAAAGGATTTTCCACCCATATTTCATTGCATTAGACGGGAATAGGAGCAATTCTTCATAGTAGATCCCATTGGCTTTCACGCGACTTTTCAATTTCACCCACGTTGCCGCGCAAAGAGATTAATGCACTGTTTTCATGCAAAATAATTTTAAAAGGACTCCCACGTCCTCTGTGTGTGTGAATGCGAAAGCTCCACAACACGACGTTGCTCTGGAAGAAAAGTGACTCAATCAATTTAGGAGGACGACAACTTGAGCACTTTAAAAAGACATTCATTCAGTTGTGTGAATTGTCATGGATTGTATTGAGTTGGGGAGGAATTGCAAAGTTGTTCAATTTAGACAGTGGAAGTACAATTAAATGGTATATGTTGTATAAATTGTGCTTCCACACAGAGTCTCATATAATACAAGAAGCGAGGTATTGTGGTGGTTTGAGATCTCTCTCCTTATGCCTTATAGCATTTCCCATTTAGTCGGGAGGGCAAGCAGGGTGGTACTGAGGAGCCCTATGTGCAGGGGGAGACGATGTGAAAACGACGACAAAATCGACTTGTGCCCTCTCCGTGTAATAATAATTTCATGGTTGAACAAAAAGAGAAGTTGTTAATTGCGATAATTTCAGCGTTTTCGCATATAGCCCATCGTCCCCATCCACCCACACTTATACTTAGAATATTTTTCAAGGGGGGAGAGACGACGGAGGGCTCTACAGTGGTGAATTTTAAAAGGGTCTCCGCAATGGTTCTCACCACATAAAAGTCGAATTTAAATGAGAAGTTTGTGTGTTGGTACCTCCGAAGAGGGTGCGACCATCATAGTACCATCATCATAGGGTGATGGCGGGAGGTTTCATAAAATGAAAAGATTACTTTAGAGCCTATCTCTCCATTCACCCATCTCTTTCACACTCACTTTTAGAATTTATTTTACAATCCCGCGCGATGGTAATTACGAATATTCATAAGTTAGATTGAAATATTTCATTTTTCACACCAATGAGCATTATTAATATTGATCTCGCATTGTTTAATTGAGTTTGTCATCCGTATCATATTTTAAAGAAGGGGTGGGGGGATATTTTGGTGCGAAATAGCATTTCAGGATGATGCGTGGGAGGAGGCACAAAAAAAGGAGACAGGGAGAATGTCCCAAGAAGAGTAATGATAATCATTGTCATTTCGAGGGTATTTTCGCAAAAGAAAAAGCATCCAAGGAGAGAAAAGAAGACAATTGAGTTATATAATATTAAAAAAAAATTATCAAATGGATGATAAAACGCATAAATTTGTGAATTTCTTTATAATTTTATCCTTCGTTGTGTTCCTTTTCTAAACATCAAATTTCTTTCATAGACCTATCTTTTACAGAAATTGAGATATTAAAATAAATCCACAAAAAGAATTCTTTTGAATTGAGACTCAAGTAGTATCTAATTCAGACTCAAATGACTAATTGCAACGCCAAAAAAAAAATCTTAAGTGTTCACTCTGTTTTCACCGAAATTGAACGAGAAAACTCCAAAAAATTCGTTTTTTTTTTAATATCTGAAATTGAATGAGATCTTTAAAATAATTTCATTAGATAAGAGCAAAAGTTGTTAAATGAAAAATACATGAAATATTTCATTTATAACCAAGCCCCCAATGTTCGTTAAGGGGTTAATGAGAAAGTAAAGCAAAAATAGGGGTTGTTTTTTTTTTGAGAGAGATAGAAAATGTAATATCTGACTTTTACGCTGCTCATGGAAATATTTTTTCAATTAAATACAATGCGAATATGGGTTGGAAATATTGCGTGTGTTGAGTTATTATGCTTCTCTCAGAATATTAAATTACACATAAAATAAAAAGAAATGACTTTAAATGGTGTCTATGAGTGACTCAATGAGGGAGGAGGGAGTAAGTTATTATTTCAGCAATACGGCATAAGAGTGCGAGGGGTGGGATACTTAAAATAAAAGAGTCGATGCGTGCTGAACGGAATTCTAAACAACGCTGCTCTTTTGCATTTTCACCAGCCAAAGCTATAAAAGTCAAACTATCAACTCTTTCCTTTCGTCTTTCTTTTTTTTTCTTACCCCATTGCCTCACAACTCCCATTTTCAGCCAACCCCACCCTGCTTCCTAAAGCGATTCTATCTCTCAATGAGAATATTCTCGGGTTGGGCTCCCCATAAGTATGGTATGGTGTATATAGTTGTGTGAAAAGCACCATAGAGTAGAGAAATTTCCTCATTTTAACTTCATGCGAAACTTTCCCATATTTTCTTAATTAAGTTGAAAATATAAAATCATGTGTAGAATTATTTAGTGCGGTTTTGAGCTTTTTGAGTGTGAAAACATCTTGTGCTGTGGTATGTATTGTACATAGTACTTTAATAAAGTCCTCCCATATTTTTTTTCCTCTACTTCCTCATGTCCCTTCGTCTTTTTTCCAGCATATACCTCTATATAAAATGTTGATGGCAATTAGATGTAAAGATTTGTATTTTCTGCCACATCACCACAAATCCAGATTTTATGAGGGAAAATCTGACAAATTAAACGTTTAGTGTGGCGCACTGAAAAATCGTCAAACATTAAAATCCAGGCACAATTCGTTCCTTAAGTAGAAAAATTTTTCTAAGGGGTTTCCACACGCAAAGAAAACTGTTGATTTTATTTCTTTTTTTCCCCCCTCTTTAGGTAGGTACTTTAGGAATGAAAATACTCGTCTGCATAATTAAAGGGTTTGAAAACTTCAATTGCATTGAATTCTAAAAGTTAATTGCATGTTTCACAAAATAAATGCAACTTTCTTCTTCTTTTCTTTTGATGAGCTTTCCTTTTCTTTAATTCACTCTAAACCATTATAGGTAGTTTTACATCATTGCCATTCAACTGCGACGTTATACTTTATTTAAAAATTGTTGTATGAATTATCTTAAAATCTCTATAGGGTAGATTATTGCAAGTTAAGAAGATTAATTCTTTAATAATAAAAAAATCTTTATATAAACATTTAATTGAAGGCAGTTATTGTTAACAAAATATAATCCGTGGTATTAACCCCTGTGAGATCTCAATGCGAAATCTCTGTTCGGGTCAACGAGAAACCCCTCAATTTTCTCAATAAAATACTGTGTGAGACTGTGGGCCATGTGGGAGGGGAGATTGGTTAGAACGAGTGGGTGGGTAAATGTGGAATAAGGCAAAAGCGAAAAGTATGGCATAGAGGGCGGCAAGCGGGAGTGCTTTAACGGCAAAATTCAACGTACCAAGAAGTCGAATGCTTATTATTGTAAAGTAGATTGTACATGAATTCCTGTGAAAAATATACAACTAGTTGGTCACGCTATTTCCATCCTTATTTTAACTGCGCGACCCCTCTTACTCTCTTTCTATATTACCGCCCAATCTCATTGAGTGTGTGTTACTAATAAAATAAGGAAAAAGCAAAGCACTATATGTATGTACAAACATATGTACATATATAGTCGTCGGATGGGGTTGCCTTTGGAGTCTCGAAAAGCATTTTACGTTATATTTGCGTGATACTTTTACTCTATAGGGAGGGATATAACATTGTGCATGTATCGAGAGGGATTTATTCCTATAAAAAGGAGAATCTCACTCAAGTGGTATAAATTTTCCTTGCTAGCATTCCTATTTTTTTCTTGTTTTGTTTTCTATTACAGCCACGCGTAAACATTGAGTTTTAGTGCCATTTTTTCCCACCATCCACCATCATGTTGAGCACCCACCATTCACCATTAATATCGTTAAATATTTAGTGAAATATTTTTGAAAATTGTTCAATAAAATTTTTATTGTGCATCAATGAAATTTTCTGGTGGATGCTTTTTAATTGATTCATCTTTAATACCCCCCAATATTCCTTTCATTTCGTGTAAATTAAATACTTATTTTTATGTGTCAGGGGATTCCCTCTGTCTCTCTATCGCCAACAAAAATGATACTGCTTTCACCATTGAAGCCACAATGATGACACAATGGAAATTTTTTTTAATTCATTTTTTTTTAACAAAAAGTGATATGTGAATATTTTATGTTTAATTAAAAATATAAAATTAATAGAATTTTCATTTAAATGCTGATGAATCAGGAATAGGGTGAGAGTTCAGCTGAATATTTCCAACCCCAAATTGTCACATTTTATTCATTCACTATATGTGATATAAAAAAAAAACATGAAAGTCTCTACATACATACATATATTTCTTACGAAGAAAACCCCCTACTTGTATTTCTTCATGCATTTCAAGAACATGTTTCAGTGTGCATAGCGGCAATAGGTGGGTATTACATAGAATTGTATTATATGCTGTAACATGAAACATTTCTCATACGAGAGCTGTGTCTTTCCACTTCTTCATACAACCATTTCCCCCCGCTCGTCCCCATCAATTCCTCCAAAAAAAAAAAAAGAAGTTGAGAGATGGGTGAAGAGAAAATGTTGGGTGTGTGTGTGTGTGGAGAAAAGTGGTGAGAATGAATTGTGAATAGGGAATCACATTCATGTTTCGTGAATGAGGAGAGACACTTTTCCCAAGGATAGTTGTGTATTCGCAATTTTTATTTACACTCACTTATAATTCACGCGATGTGAAGTTTGGATGAAAATTCTCCACACCACAGAGATGTTGAAGAAGTCACCATCAGGAAATTTGCAAATGATTTCTTGTGGCCGTAAGAGAAGGAGAGAAGTTTACAAGAGAAAACTTCACCAGGGTGGATTAAATTAATTACAACACCGTGTTCCATACAAATAAAATAGCTTGGAGGGATTCTTGATGAAAGAAATATTTTTTTTTCTTTTTACTTTGTCACTGCAGTTAAATCTCTTTTAGAATGTTCTTCTTTTGCTTAGATATATGTACATATGTACCACAAAAAATATTTTTTTCTTTACAAAAATTTAACAAAAAACGATAATTTTTCAATTAAATTAACTCTTGTCTATTTACATGAATCCCAATTAGTTTGAAAAGAGGAAAATTTCCTATATTTGTGCTTACATTTGTACCGTTACCCCAACTATACCCCGAATTACTCCCACGCTATGTACCCTCACATGTTGGTATCTATTGAAAAGATCAGTTTTTGGAGCACCACCAGTCGAAATGAAAATGAAAATTCCACTACAATTCCCCCCGCCATGAGGCAGAGAAGAATTCACCCACAGAAATACAATTCACTTAATGACTTTCTGTGGTCTTATCCTCTTTTTTTCTGCCCAACCCTCTCTCTCTCTCTCTCTCTCTCCCGTTTCGACACGATATATATGTATCCCGGAAAAGGATGAGAAAAAAAAGCACCAAAACAAAAATACATTTTAAGCATGGTGTGTGCCTAATTTTAATTAAATACTTCTAACAAACTATTTACATTACAATCCATGAGATAATTATAAAATCCTTAGTGTGGTGGTAAAAACCCTTTCAGGAAGCACTCGGGACTCTCTACGGGGTGAGGGGGATGGGGGGAAATGTGCACGCAAAATACAAAATAGTGCTTTTCAAGGAGGAAGTTGCCCAGTATATCCCATCTCTAAGAAGAAATTTAATTACGTTTAAAATGCTCTTCGGAAGCTGCAGAGGCGGGGTGGGGATAAAAATCTACTGTCTTCAAATAGTTTTATATACACATCTTCAAATTATTTTCCACTTAATACAATAATTAGGAAAGTTCCTGTGGTGGGGCGGGCGGAAACTTTTGAAATTCGACTTGGATACGTGAACGGGATGTGAAACAATTTTGATTTTGTCTCAAATATTGTGGGAGTTAGGTATTGCTGTGCTTACTGTATGTATAGGATATATGTATGTATATAGGACTAACCGATACTTTAAAATATATAAAATTTTAAGGATTATTATTATTTTTTCCTTCTTCCTGGGTATCCCTTCAATCATCCCTGTGCTATATACAACCCCTCCCTTACAGTCATAGCGCCAAACCATGAGAATGTTCTTCTTAATTACTCTTCCTTGGAGCATTCATGATGGAAACTTGAGGAACAAGCAAACTATATATAATATGAGTAAGTATATATATAGGAAAAAGCGAGTCCTCTCTTTGTTAAATCATCTCATGCCAATTAGAAGTTTAATCGTATTCAAAACTTTATCAACTAATCTCTATATCTCCACACGTTCTTCCCACTCACATTATACCCCAATGGAATAGATATATATCTAACGTACTAACATTTCGGAGGGGTGTGGGTAGGGTATGGTGCGCTTTTGTGGGCTTCTTGTGTGTGAGATTTGTGGGTGCAAGTTGGAAAATTTGTTCATTATATTGACTCTATAATTTTACTCTACCACATACACAACACCACATGTCATATATATAGAACAAAATAGAAAGCTCGTGATTTAGGCTTTGTTTTGGTTGTTTTTTTTTTCTTTCTCTCCATGACACGTAAAACGCATATGTATGTATATTTTCATATAACAAAACTGTTATAAATACAGCAACATTTTGTATGAAATTATATTGAAAATTCTACCATGAGCTTTTTCCCAAATATACCCCCGAAAATCATTTCAAAATACTACGTATAATGTATGTTTCAATATGAATTTTCCAACCGCAAATTTCGTGAATTTTCATCGTTATTTTTGAAAATAGAAAGTGGAAAAGAGATGGTAAAATTAGTTTGTGTACAATGATTCTTTCGTGATTGGATCAAATTGCGTTATGTACATTATTTCATGCGAAACTAATAAAATGTGCAATTAATTTCAAACAATGTTCACGGACGTTGCATGGCAAATAAATTATCTGCTAAATTCATTAAATGGAGTAAAGTGCAAGCAAAAAAATCAATATTGAGATCCTTTTGTAAATAGAATTTTGTTTTCAATTTTAGCTATATATCGTGAGAGCTTTTTGCATTAGTTTTGAACTCTAGGTAATATATGGAAATTAAAATTAAATTTAGGGACTTTTCTTTTAGGAATTTTGATATTTTAGACAATCCTTCCGGTAGCGTCGACAGGAAAGCTAAATATCAGTTCAAAGGAAAAATTAAGCTTTTCCGGAGCTTTCGACCTTCTCTATGCCTACCTCAGTGATCAGTGATCTTCTACTCCTTTCAAAATTCATTGAATATTTTAATCCTTAATAGAGATATTCTAAACGGTTTAATTCAACAAAGTTCTTCCACATATCTGATTCTATTTATATTTTTCTACCGTCTAAATAATTGATTTTTCTACACCAAATTACCCACAATCCCTTCTATCTGGAAAAATAAATCCCCAAACGTGAATTCCTTATAATTTTTTCTTCTTCTTGTACCCAAATTACATTTTTTTCAGACGATAATATTCCCTCCATCAATCCCATATGAAAAACCACCCGTCAGCATTTTTGTATATACCTACATAAAAGTATATAACAAACCCCTCCGTCAAAATGAAAGCTCAAAATGAAAGCTCTTCAATATAATTCAATTAGATGAACACATTATAGTCGATCGTTATTAAATATGTAAACCTCCATTCTAAATGTCATCTAATATAAATTAATGCTATTAACCCACTATAAATTAAGTGGTTCACTTGAGTTTGACAGCAGTAATCATTTAATTAATTTATATTTACTAAAATTCCATAACAACCACACATACAAAAAAAGTGAGATTATTGCCTCACATTCGTGTGGCTTTTTTGCACAATTCTCTCACTCCATTAATACCCCCTCTGTATGTGTATATATGTATATTTAGTATGTGGTGAGGATAAAAGCTACCACCCTCCGACCACCTCTCGCAATTATATTGCTTTGTGTATTATTGAATAAAAAAAACTGCGGGATAAAACTGCGGAAATATACAGCCCAATAATAATTTTGAGGAGAGCTTTTTACCAAAAAAAAAAAAACTGTCGGCTTATCATTCGTTTAATGGAGAACTTTCCATTTAACATCAAAAAGCCATCCCTCTCCCGCTGCTCCTACTTTTTGGGGTTACCCCCAAAATGTAAATGCTTTTTGAATGTAAATCATCTTTTTACCCACTTTATGCTTGCATTCATTGGGAAAGCTTCATCGCGCCGGTGACCGGTGCGATAAAAGAGGAAGTTTAAAATTTAATTAAATTAAATTTGCTGTGTGCAACCCCGGAAAACGTAGGGGGGTTGTCCACATATTTTGTTCTCTCATCACACGGGGGGTACCCCGAATGGATTTTAATACTTTCATTTACCCCATTTTACATCGCTCTTGTGTGTCCACTACAATACAACACTAAACACCCCATCAGTGTTCGTATTATTTGATGTGTTTAAATACAAAAAAAAAGACGATTTAATTGGGTCTCGCACAACCCTCATTGACGTTCAGTTCAAATTCAAACCAAAAAGGGGCTTTTTTCTCAACTGTTGCTGGATTATAATTATTACAGCAAGCAATATTTTTCATAACAATTAATTATTTTTTAATTTACAAGAAAGAATATTTCACATTTTTCTCTGGGAGATATTAATTATTCAAGAATTTATTTACTAAAATATTCCTGGCAAATTTAGCATAATTGTGTATGTTTTTCCTGATTCAGAGAACTTTCTAATAATTAGTTTTTAACGAAATATTTCAAAAATTAAAAGAAGTTCTTTTTTTTAACTTTTTGTGTAAAAGCTGTAAAAGCTAATAAGTCTGTGTAAATGAAAATGAATTTATCCTTCTTTTTTCCCATAAATTGAGTTACAAAACTTTGACTAAAACGAGTAAATGTTAGAGTTATATATTATGGGAATCCAGGGGGTTTGCTTTCAATCATCACTCAAACAAATTGACGCACGTTGATGTCCAGCAGTTTCATTAGGAACGTCACAGAGAAATGTGGTCAATTTGTTGAATATTCTTTTTCCAATAAAATAATTCGGTGCGGGCACCATAAATAAGTAAGAAAATCAATTTTGTGGAAATGTGCCAGTACTCTGCCTGCTATGTACAACAATATTCAGCCCTATGTTGGTTTGGAGTGGGAGAGGGTGAGGGTGTGGAAATCCCCCGCATTTTGAGGGCTGTGCGGAGTCCAAAATTGATAGTCTCGCAGGCAGCACCATCAACAATGAGTGAGTTCATTGGCACTTCGGGGGCTGCTCACAAATTGTGGATAATGAAGTAAATAAAGCTCCTGATGTGGGGCGGGAAAGGTAATTAAATTTTTCTACTCACGAGATCCATAGATTGGCTGTGTCCATATCAAGAGGATAGAGAAGAAAAGTGCAAGCATGGAAAATTTCGATGTCGTCGCTTGGGTGTCAAGTAGAAGATTCCTCATCCTAATCCAGCTCGTTAGCACCCTCGTTTTGACCTCTTGTTCTCTGCTTTTTTTTCCTTTTTTTTCTTTTAGTGCGCTATGGTGAGATGCTAAAAAGCAAAATGGACCCACACACACAGGAACAATGTTGAGGATTTTCTCCGCACCACGTCTACCTGCTGGAAATCCTCCTATGTGCCTAAACAATCAAATTTATATGGATTTTTCTGTGATTGCTGCTCAAAAGCGCACAATAGAGAGATTACATCGTGAAATGTGCTCCAGATAATAATTAATGGAATCATCATTAAATTTAGAGAATTATTCCCTTATTTTTCCACGCTATATACTTCCTTTTTTTTTGTTAATGCTAAACATATATGAATAGGGTTGATTTTTTCTTTGTTATTTTCGTTGGGAAAAAGGAAGAAGATATGATTGGAAGGTTCAGGTAATTCGTTTTTTTTGTTCAATTTTTTTAATTTCTTTTTTTTTTAAACCACGTAATGAGTTGTTTTTTTTATTCTAGAAGTTCGTTCGTTCGTTTTTTTTTGCTTCTTAAATTTCAGCTGAATTGAAAGCGAAATAGAAACTCCGCCATAGGGAGTTTAAATTTAATGAGATATCATAGCTTTCAGACACTTTTCACATTTTCCTCCCCACACATCACTTTGCATTTTGTGTGTGTGTGAGTTTCTGTATTTCAAAAATTTTCAGCTGCGTCTGCACCACATCACACGTCACACATTTTCCGCATTCCTTCCTTTGGGGGAGGGCACATATAGTAGGTATATAACATCAAACGGATCCAATTTCAAATGCATTAACTATCAGGGTTCATTATCGGTTGTATAACCTCCTCCACAAATGTAACAATCACGACACAATTGCATTAATATATACAGTGCTACGGCGGTGGAGGCAAAATTCAAAAATTTAATTAACACAGTCTGGTTTATTTAATGCACAGCTATGTGAATTTAGTCTCCCACACAGCACCGTGTTGACTTTTTAGTCTTTCTCTGATTTGGATGTTCTTATTTTTTTCTCTCTAAGGGGTGGGTTTTTTTTTGTCTATTTACTACGTACACTCATTTTCACCACATTTATCCACATCTGGAATATTTATTAAATAAAGAGAGAAAAGTTAATAAAGCTCTCTGTCGAAAGCTTTTCAATGGATACCACCAGTTTTTCTCAATTTTCTTTTCATCTTTTAATATTGAGGAAATTTTCTTCTAAATTGATTTTAAAACTGTAAAAAAAATTCTTTAAAATATCTTCTAAAACACTTTTAAAACTGAGAAAATAATTTAATTTTCGAAAAAGAATTTTTAAACTAATAAAAAAAATTAATTCACAATAAAGACTAACATGTTTTCTTCCTAAATTTATATATTCAGAATACGAAGGATAATTACATATATTTAAGCAAAAGTAGTTAAAAATAACAAGAGTCATAACCAGCAACTTTATATTCCCAACTACGTATTGTGCCGCATAACCAATGGCATTTTCTGTAGGTACTTATCTAAAGCATATTTTTATTTTATTTTAATATTCACTTCTTCATTACTTTTTTTTCACTCTCTTCCTTTTTTGATTCAATTTTAATTTACATTTCCTTTTTCACGTAATAATTTAAATGAGGCAAAAATTCTGAGAAATTTTTTCTTCTAAAAAAAAAAGGCGGTAGGTATCTCATAGAAAAGCCATACAGAAAAAAATGATAATGCTTTGCATACGAAATAAAGAGTGTTGTGGATTTGCGTACTGATTTCATTAAGGTCTCTTCACAGCACATATATATGCATCTCAAAATGCATTTCCCGCACATAAAGAGAGATGTAAGGTTTTTAAGAAAACTTTGAATTTAGAACTACCACTGCGCACACAATGAAATAAAACCATTCCTATAATATTTATCTTTCTCTACATCTCTCTGGTTTCCTTCTAATGGAGAAAATCTTTCTTTGCAAATCTCAGTGTAGATTACATTTGAAACACATGCACTGCTTTTTTTTATTTTCTCTTTTAACTAGGAAGTCTTTTGCACAAGTATAAGGATCCCCTTTATTCTCATTCACATGAAATTGGTGTAGTTTCGTGGTAAATAAGACGGCACAGAAGCATATTTCAGCCGTTCATCCACTGCATTAGTCTTGCACTTCTCTCTCTCTCAATGTGTCCTATATACTTATATAGCTCCTTTTTCACCTACATACCCCATACACTTTCTATACATTCGCACGCTATACATCCTCACAGGATCCACGGACAATTGACTACATCTTTCCCCGACGACTTATCACTGGAGTACTATCAGGAGTATGCTGAGGCACTCTATAAAAGCCTTCTCTAACAAATTCACTTCTTTCCGACACAAGTCGATGGGAATCGACACCATCCGACATTTTCCAAGGAAATTTTTCTACCCCTCAAGGGGAAATTCAATTTTATCCCATTTTTACCCCTAAGGTTTGAATATTTTTTTCAATTTTCCCTCAATTTATATTCCAAATTAGGGAAACTTTCAAAAAAATCATTTTCTCTCAAAATTCCTAATTAGAAACTTTGGTTTTTGAAAAGTAAACACACCACCCCTATTTTGGTCACACCTGCGCACTAACTAATCAACCCCTTAGTACTCCTTCTGAACGTTATCATTCCCCACATTTTGGAGACTTTACCACCCCGCAAATACTCCTTCCGACCAACATCCTCCACACTAGACCATCATTTTTGGCTTCTGGCGCTATATGAAGTTATGCTGAGGACCAGGACGAATCAGTTTTTTCCCGAACATCCATCACAAAACTATATGTTAGCGTTCTCGGAAATGTTTTCTCGAAAAATTCTTTCGTAAAATCGTTTGTGTATCCTCCACACCCTTTCCCTTTTTGGGGGTTGAGTGGAGGGTTTGTTTGCAAAATAGCACAGAGCTACCCACACAAATCTCTAAAGTGTTTTTTACCCTCTTGTTGCTACATATATAATTGCGTACATTTTGTATTTGAGACTCCAACAAAACTCGGACAAAAAAAGTGCTTTTGAGATTCATCGCAATGTCGCATTGGATAAACACATTGTAAGTTTCCTGTGTCCATTTTAACATTAACCTTACTCAATAATTAAAGCAATTCACCATAGTGCGGAAGCTTGGGCATTTTTTTTTGTTGTTGTTGTAGTTAAAACATTTTTGTAGAAGGGAACTTCCTTAAGAAAAAGGAAAGCAACTCATTCACAGAGGTTAATTGCAGGAATTTCTCAAGAGATAGAGTGAGGAAAAAAAATTCAAGATGAAATGTTAGTTAAACATGCAATTGCAATCATGAAAAGCTACAATGCAGACCATCCCCTCACACTTCTTTTCCTTTTTGCAATGGGAAAAGCATTGTGTGGGGGTGTGGGCACACAAAAAGGCAAAAATCTCCTCAAGAAGTCTCTCTCCATCAGACAAATGGATGTGATTTAGGAGTCCGGTGTTTTTCTTTTTTCACTCTTCCATGTCCAAAAAAAAAAGAAGAAGAAACCCCATGCAATTTTCCCATAACACAAAGCTGTGTGTGTGTGGTGGAGAAAAAGTGGCATGAATACGGATAGGGATAATGGTGGAAAAACAGCCCCAAGTTGAGGCGAAAAAATATCAATGAGTAAAATTCTATATCCGTTTTAGGGAGGTTTTTTTACGGGAGGGTTGTGCCGAAAATTCCAACAATATGCTATTTATTTTTGGTAAAGTACTTTTTGTCTTCTTTTTTTTCGCACTAACCTTTCGTGGAATTGAACAAGTGCTTTTAGGTTAAGCTAATGAAATCCCAGATAAGCTTAACAGAGCTTTACGCTGAAATTCTTGCAAGATGATGGCTATTTTTTTGACCTTTTTGCAATTTGAGTCATATTTTTAAAAATGTATTTTTAGGCGGAATTTTAATGTTTTATTAATTTTTTTTTTATTTTAACTAGATATTCTGGACAATTTGAGTTCCTGAGGAAGGACTCAGATTGCCCGAAATATTGGTTTTTTTTATTAAAATTCTTTGATTCTATAATTTTTTACCTTTTACTAAACCCACTAAATTCGACCATAATATAGAATTTCCATACAAATTTTCTATTTTTTTTTTCGGAAAATTTGTATATTTTGCCTATCAATGACTAGATAGAAGGTTCTATTTTTCTAAAGAATATGGGGGAGTGTTCAAACTATTTATTCCAAACACTAAGTAGTTTAAAAAAAAATTATAAAAAAAGTAATTCTAAATATTTTTCTCCATAAAAATTTCGCAATCCTTCTCTGCAAAAATTTGCGGTGCAACCTCCGCATGCGAGTGAGGAAACCCTTGTAAATTTTTACTCATCTCCATCTAACCTGTAGCAAATATATCTCGTTTAATACACGAAAGCATTGACTTACACCGTAGCGGTGTATATTCAAATTATGTGTAAAGGTGGTATGCTTATATTTGTACATAATATTCTCGAACAAAACTGTTGAATAAAACATTATGCAAGGAATATGGAGGAGATACAACCACAAAATACCGGCCCCTCCAACCTCCCCACTAAAAAGGCCTCTAAAACATATACAAGCAGCATTTTTGGGTGTTGTTTGGGTGAATATATGAAAAGCAAGACTAAACATCCAGTCAGTGCTAAAAGTAAAGAGTTGGAAAACCGCTTTTCTTACTTCTTTTTTTTTCTTCTTCTTACCCTCTATTCTTGCCTCTTCGACAACCCACCCACCACCCTTTTTTTACCCCAAGTTGCCACACTTTTCGCCTTATACCTTATACACGAGAATATACAACAGGAAAGGCATATATCCCCTCATACTGCTGTATAATAAATATCCTATTCAGAAATCTGTCCATCATCCACACAATTGGGAAGATGTGTGAAATTATTTGTAGACTTTTCACCCTCTCTACCTACTTCCACAACCCCCTTTTTGGTATTTTTTTCTCATATGATGCTCACCTTCTCTTTCACCCCCCTAAACCTTTGCTTATGTATAGAAAAGCCCTGATATTAAAAAAAAAGAAATCTTTCCACTGAGTTGCGATTTTTTTTCGACGCTTACGTTATCAAAAATTCTATTATAATATGTATAGGGGAACGTGGCCCAATTGCGACCCCCTAAATTCTGTTTCAGAAGGATTGGAAAAAGTCCTATAAAAAGGAATTAAATCTTCCCAAGTGTGGTACCATTGGAAAGGTCATTTAATAGGCTAACTTTGTTCCATAGATGCAAACATTCTAACTCTTACCTGTTCTGAGAAATAATGTAATTAAAAAAAGTTGCTAAAATTGCACTTTTTCACCACGGTGTTCTAATTGCGACCCCCCGAGTGTTCCAATTGCGACCCCCTGTTTTTGCCGTAATTTGTGGGTTTTTCACTAGTAGATCACTTTTATCACTACTATAAATAGGAAAAACACCATGAATTACCCGGAAAAGCCGGAAAATCAAGAATTTATTTTCATTTTTCCCCACATTTGTTTTGACATTTCGCCCTTGAGGTGACTACACCCACTTTCACACACACCGACAATTGCGCACTCACTGACGTAATTCGCAGAAAATCCACGAAAATTCTTCTAAGGAATGCGTAAATTACACTAACTACACTCCCCTTTGGCTTTAGGAACATTTTCACTGCGAAAAAACTTTCAAGAAACGTGAAAAAATATTGATTTTCCCGAAATCAAAACACAGCGCGGTCTGTGTGAGAAAGACACTTCCACACCACTACACGCATGCGCGACTGCTTTACCGTGGTGAGTGGTGGAAATAGACGGTCCAAATTGGAACATTTTGGGGGTCGCAATTAGACCATTCTGCATGTATAACATTTTCACTTAATTATTTAATATACCTAAAATCTTTCAAAAAATTGTAAATCAAGTAATAAACTAGACCCTCTAAACTACAGAAACGCGGCATAATATGAGACATAATAGTGGGAAAAAAACTCATATCAACTTAGTTTCTAAAATCAGAAAATGTCGGCCAAGTGCTGAAAATGAATTTTGATTTTTAATTCGTCCTGTTGTGTACCAAATTAATTTATTTTAGGCGCTAACATTACCTTACTATAATATCTTCATAATGTAGTGAAACTAATTTTATAATATTTCGTCATTTACGAGAAAAAAGGGCGGTCGCAATTGGGCGGCGGTCCGAATTGGGCCACGTTCCCCTATGACTATTATGCATAAATATCGAATTATATATTTTTTCCTCCTCCTGACATATTACGTCATACTGCGTAAGAAGAGTGTTATATTGGAAAAAAAATATGTTGTACATAATGTAGATAATTTTAATATTGAGTTAAACAGTGTTATGCGGGGGGATAAAAAGGTCCTATACCCGGTGTGTGTATTGCTATTGATTTTAATGAATTAATTTTGATACCTACATATGTATATAAATTTTCACTAATTAAACCCATTGCTTTAATTACTTTTATACAGGTGTTGAATTTTTCCAATCAACCTTTCAATATTAAAATAATTGTGCGTGGGAATTTTTCTGTTAATTTCACCATTGCAAATATTTTATAAATATTTTAATAATTTTTTTTTCACTGAAAATGATTTTTTATTTAAATTGCAACTAAACCAAGTGCCTACATAGTGTGTTAAAAACACATCGATTAAGCGCATCGTCTCGTTCAATTAAGCATAATTTTTTTTTCGGAGGTAAACCTTGGTCGTTCTACTGAGAATCACACCAAATTGCTTTTCCCTCAATAAAATCACACACAGAGAAGGAAAAAAAAAGTTCCCAAATTGAGGATCATATCGATAATCATTATTCACCCAGACATTTTGAGAGACTTCCTGAGTGGAAAAGTGAGTTTTGCAAAAGTATAGGAATTTTAATTCTTTGTCATTCCCTCAACTTTCAACTTTGCACGGCGGGAGGATTTTCTTCCTCCCTCTAACGCCAAGGCTCTTTAGCATATTCCGTGCTGGGAAATTTTCAATCATACACATTTCAACTGTGAGCCAATGTTCGCACTGTCGATGGGTTTGGTGGTGTAGTGTTGGGGGAGGGAAGCAAGCAAAAATTTTGACGCACCGATTGTATTTTATATCTCCTATAGCGCAAAACTTACAAATTCCACCACCATTTGCCATACAATGGGGTGAGTTTCTTGAATTCGACAAATAACCACATAACATTGGTGAATAGCAATGTGTCTCACACGTAGCACTTTCTTCCTGTATTTCCCAACCACCCACCCATCATACTTCTTCCATATGATAATTTACCCTCCTCGCTCCTCACATTGAGCCCACCCCCACTCTTAAGAAGTCTCTGCAGCAGCACCAAAAAAAAAGAGGAAAATAGAAATAGAAAAATCTTAGCGACATTGCGGCACAAAATGAAATATATTAGATCTATTGCACACAAGTTGAGGGTGAGAGAGAAAACTGGGAAAAAGTAACGAGATACATTATTCAAATTTTACTTTAGAATTGCCCAATAAAAAGTTGATGGTTGTGGCAGCTTTCGGCACATTCGGGCAATGAGAAAAGTCACCAACCGTCGCCCCGCTAACAAAAACCAATGAATTTACAATGCGCAATGTCCAAGCAATATGAAGGGAAATGAAACAACTTATTCACATTTATTCCACTTCTTATACTCTTAGGAATTTATCGTAAATTTTTTTTTGTTGAATATTACTTTGCAATGGTACTTGCGTCATAGGGCATCAATTTTGCAAAGAATTTATTTGTCTAACTTTGTGTCTACACCATAAGATGGGGGTTAATTCATTGAAGCTTTTATTGGGTAAAATTCCCTTTTTTAAAATTAAATTAGCATCTAAGAGAAGTTTTTTTTCAAGTAATATTTTCTTATTTTTGAAAAATAAATATCAGAGCTTCCAAAGCTCAAATTTACAAAGAGATTTCTTTACAACTGATCATGAAGCTTAAGCTGAGAAACTATCAGGCAGGTTCTTCTTGACCTCTGACATTACCTGCACAAACGCCGACATATTACCTTGGCTATTTCAAGATCAGAAAATTTTCTAATTAATTCTGTTAAAAATTCCAAAAAATTGCTTAAATAGAAGATGAATAAAAGAAAAATTCCACTCTCTTTTTGCAATAAAAAAAAAAAACATCTAAAGCTCCTCAACTTAATGTTCATTCCTAAGACGACAAAGTACAACCTCAAGTAAGTTGTCAAGCTAGGGGCATAGAAAAAAATGCAGCAAAAAAAAACTCTCAGAGAAGTTATGTGGGATGTATTTAAATGCAATTATTCTCATTTCACTTATTTGATTCTTTTTACAACTCCAACTTCCCTGTGTTTTGCAATCCAAAAGCGTGAGCTTTTTCCCATCCTTCCCAACTTTCTCACACAGCATGATACTTTCTATACATATATATGTACATATTCACCCCTGGTGGGCAAAATTATGTGCATTTTTGAGTACATGTGTCGAGGGGCATGGGGGTCGGTGGGTACCAAGAGGAAGTATAAAAGAAGACAAGACCACCCGGGTGTACACAGTTCTCGGAGAAATTCTCAGAGAGACCAAAAATATACATACAAAACCCCCTTTTCCTCAGGCACACAGAGAAACACTTGAAAATATTTACTTGTACAGTCATGAAAACATTTTGAAAGAGAAATATGTCGCGTACTGGGGTAATTCTTATATAGAGAAAATGGGCGTACTGTGGAGAGAAAAAAAAAGCTGCTGCTCTTCAGAGCAAAAAAATAAGCACTAAAAGCAAGCAAAAGAAACTTAATTATGTTTAGAAGGTTGAAAGCTTTTGCAGCTCCATCTTTTTCCATTTCTCAGGAGTTATATATTCCCTCATCCCCCTTCATGCGGTGGTGCACCCCCCCATAACTCCCGGATACTATCTCACTCATACTCTAAAAATAGTTTGATGCTTTGATATAGGTAGTCTCGGAGAAACACCAGAAGATCCTTTTACACTTCAGCACAACTTTTCCCGAAGGAGGGGCAAGGGAAGAGGGGTTAAGGGGTAGGTGTATACAGGAGGGGTTTTGTGTATAGTACATCAGCAAACTAAATTATCAAATTACTCCCAAATAGACTTTGTGTGTCTCGTCACTTCCGTCTTTTTCTACCTTTAACCCCAGCCGTAACACTTCAACTTTTACCTTCCATTCTGTACACACAACTTTTCACCCACATTTTACACTGAGCACAAAAACCTCGTGTAAAAAGGTGATGTTGTTTAGCATAAAACGAGGTTGATATTTTATAACCTCTCCCCTCAATAATACTGATTTTTTTCTTCTTCTTTCCCATCCAACGGAAGGCCAATATATCGCCCTCCCGTACCGCTTCTTCCCATCAAAAATTTACCCCCTAAAGGGCCCCAACAAAGGAATTTACAATCAAATCAATTTCCGCACTAAAAGCATTTTTCAGATCATTTTTTTTTCTCTCAGTGCGTGCTATTTCATTTTAAACACCTCACGCACGCCCTCATATGAAATTTTGCCTTCCTCCCCCCCTCACACAGAAAAAAAGCCACATACACACGATTCTGCATATGCTTCACACCAAAAGATCTCACAAGAGATTGAAAATGATCCCTCTTTCATCCATTTATACGTCTCCCCGCTTCCCCCCCAAAAATTTCATATTGACGTGGATCAACACGGTGAAAAAAAAAAGCTACTCACCCCCATGCCAAGGGGTGTGTGTGTGTGTGGTGGCAAAAAAGCAGCACAAGTGAGGGTAAATTGTCACCTTCGAGAGATAATAATTGAATTGGGGGCTGAATTTGAAACTTTCAGCGAAGCTTTAATCCACTTTTAAGCCATATACACCTTCCTCTTGCTCCGTCACAACCACCCCCATCTCATTTTCAATATTATATTTATCCTCGTCGACAAATATCATGTAACATAGCGTCGAAAATTGGATGCTCACCGCCACATTGAAATTTAAGAAAATTCTATAGAGCCACCTGCCATTTTGTGATATGCTACACTAACCAAATATAAAATGAAAATACACCAAGGGGTTGTGGGTGGTGGGTGTTATTCAACACTTGAGTACATAATTCAAGCATTTTCACGTGCAGCAGATCAAGGGATTCTTTTTTTTCTTTCTTTGCTATTGAGCACACCTTTTGCAGCAATCATTTAGCACGAAAGCACTTTAGTTGATTGACATAGGTTAAGATTTTCCTCCTCTGTTGTGGAGGAGTCATGAAGAGGAGTAGTAGTACTACAATTAGAATTGATAGAGAAAGAAGAGATTGCTGTTTAATTTCAAAAGAAAGCTAAAAACAAATATCAATGTATAGAGATAATTGATGCTATATTTCCACCAAAGCTTTTAAAGATGATTAATTTTTTATTTTACAAAAATAAGAATATTTTATTTAAGGGGGCTCTTTTGAGAGCTGGTGAAATTGAATGTTTTCATTTTTCTTGGGGTTTGTCTTAAACTTGTGATATAAGAAAATCGTTTTCCGCCATCTCAGTTGCGACGCCATTTTGAGATTTTCCTCAAAACACAAAGGTAGGTTTTTCTCAGGATCTACTGGATGGATTTTGATGGGGTAAAAAGCAAATGAAAGAGGAAGCATCAACTAACAATGTACCGGAACAGATTTTGGAATTTCGACTTTGAAGCTGAGAAAAGTAGAAAAATATTCTTATGCCCTTTTCATAGCTTCTGAATGGAAATTCAAATATTCGTTCCGGTACATGGTTCGTTGATACTTCCTCTTTCATTTGCTTTTTACCCCATTAAAATCCATCCGGTAGATCCTGAGAAAAACCTACCTTTGTGTTTTATGGCAGTTCTGTGGAAAAGTCGGAAAATCTCAAGATGGCGTCGCACCTAAGATGGCGAAAAGTTATTTTCTTATATTTCAATAATTATGCTACAAATCGGTAAACCAAGTTTAGGAAAAATTAAAAATATGTCAATTCCAATAATTTGCCCAAGAGACTCCCCTTAATTGATTATACGTTTCAATTTCAACCCCTAATGCCTTTTTTATTTTAATTTCTTTTAAATATTGAAACGTAAAAGGCAAAAAGTCACCACATTGCACAAAGTAAAAATTAATAAAAAAAAAGCTTAATGCCAATAAAAGTACCCATGAAAAGCTAAAATCCAGACGTAGACCATTTCAACACACAATTAAGGCTATTTATTTAAATTAGCAACATTCTATTGAATGAGCTTTCGTATATAATCATAAAGTTATTCTATGTGAAAATTACCTTTCTCTCAATTTCATTGAAAGCTCCAAATGATCTCAATGAAGTTCATTTCTGTGTGCCCCTAAAAGTCCCTAATGCCGTAGTTTAAATGCAATTTACATAAACACGTGCCCTATTTTTTTCCTATATTTGCGCGCCTCCCCGAGAAAAATATATTACTTTATTCACTTAACACCGATCTCTTAGCATCCCCCCCCCCCCGTACGCTCCCCTTTGAAAGAAGGTGGCAAGAGTAAGAGAGAAAGATGTATCAGCCACACTTCATCATGGCTATATAAAAATGATGTATAAGAATGTAAGTGAATAACAAAACATGACATAAAAAAGGAGCTTACAATCCCTAAGGCGTATACAAGTTTTGCCTCGATCAAAAAAGCTCTGGGTGTATAAAAATTTTCTCTTTCGTCCCCCGTATCCACCATGTCACCATATATTTTGCTAAACTTTCTGACAAATGTTACAAGAATATCAAAGTACTCTTTATGCTGAATATTTAATAAATAAATAAAACTTTTATGCTAGAGTCAGAGTGAAAGAGAACGCGAGAGATGCTAAAGCTCATAACTTGGCGATATATAAACTGGGAATATACCTTTTTTTTCTTGGTCTTGCCATCAGCTACAACCACCACTCCCTCCTTCCCCACTGACTTCATCTTCTCATCCACCTAAAAATGGGGCGGCTCTCTTCTTGCTCTCTTTTAGAAACTTTTCATCCTGATACCACGAGGTCGTAAATCTCAGTGGAAAATTTTCACCTCAATATCGTGTGCCACCACCTCGGTATATAAAATAATGAAGTAATTCGAGTAATTGCCGACAGTATCTAAAATCTTGGGAGATTTTAATCTCCAGATGCTACACACATATCTGGCTGCACCATTAATTTTACAACATTTCACATATATAGGTACATACACATCTCTCCTCATATTGTATGCCATCGTGTTTCCACGTGTTTTACATGCTGCAATTATCGCTTATACTTTATTTAAATCACTTTAATATCCCCTGGTTCTGCAGTGGGTGATATTTCTCCCACACCCCCCACTCCCTCCCCATATATACGCCCTATCATATATAGGTACCTACATATAATATAAAAATCCCAGTATTTTTGAAAATGATTTCTCTCCCTCTCTTGTCCATGGTTTCACGTAGGGAATAACGAACGAGAAAACCTAGAGTTTAAAAAAAAACATTCAGGGATGTTACATAGGTTATATGAAGCTCGTCTACCGCATGTTACATAAACCCAACTATGCGCAATTTCTTTTCGCTCTCATGCTGATTTGGGTGCCACCCCCACACACCCTCCTCCCCATTCACTAGGGGTCCCTCACCAATATTTGGTGCAAGTATGACACTTTAATATTAAAATACGACAGCTATATACTGAATTGTGTGTGAAAATTTCAATATATAAAATATGGTATCATGCTGTAAAATGTATTTTATGCTGCAACCAATGGAAGTCAACACCCGCTGTTTTTATATTTTATACTTATTATACCCATAGACATTAAAACACACAACAACATTATGAAAAACCTCTCCCGTGACTGTGTGAAGCCAAAAAACCAAGTATTAATAAAACACAGTAAAATATATATATGCCATAATTAAAAGTATATCCGTACCATATTCTTCCTTCTATGCACCATCCCAGTAGATATATAGGTATACATATCTTCCCGCTCTCTCTCTCTCTCTCTCTCCCAGAGAAGAGGAAGCTTTATTAGAATATAAAAACACCCCGCGGGTAGAGGTATTGTTAAAGGCCACAGTGACTGTTGATTTTTTAACCATTTGCTGACCGTTGAAATTTAAAATAAACGATTACATTTTTTTTTTAAATGCTTTAGAGAAGCTTGATTTTAGCTGTGATTCTTTCGAAGAAAAGAATAGCACAGCTTCTGTGTCCACTCTAAAACTCAAGGTCGTCGGATCGGGCTCAAACTTGGTATGAGCACGAATTAGGGTCCCCACATTTCGAAAAACGTATGCGCCGAAAAACTTTTCCGGCCGTCCGTCCGGCCGTCCGTCCGTCCGTAGTTTGAAGCTCAATTACAAGAGAACGGTAATAGATAGAGACTTGCGGTCAACGGCAAAGTTCAATTATCGACTGGAAGTCGTCCAACTATGATATCAAATTCGACCCCCCACCCCTGCATCCGCCATTTTGAATTTTTTTCAATTTTGTTTTTGCTATATCTCAGCCCCTATTATAGCTAGAGGTCTGAAATTTTAATATGTTGTAGGGGCCTTTAAGACCTTTTCAACAATACCCCATTTCCAAAAATCGGACAAGCGGTTTAGCAAATATAGAGTTTTATGGAAAGTCGGCCATAACTCCTAAACCGCTTGACCGATTTGAACCAAACCGGTTTTGAATGAAAGAGCTCAAGAAGGTCTACAATTATCTATATATAGGAAGTTTCAAAAGCTACCACTAGAGGGCCTACAATAAAAAACAAAATTTTCGATGAGTTTTCGACCAGTTTTCGATTAATATCTCAAAAACTGGACGATAGATTTCGATTAAATTTTAGTATGTTATAGGTGATAGGCATACCTTTTAACCAAAAAAAAATAAAAAAAAATTATGTCGCGGTTTCAGAGATATAGACCAAAACAGGTTTCCATATGTACCGATTGTTGTAATATTGCTTTATATCGGCTTAACGGTACTTGATAGAGGCTTTTTGATTGAAGTTTCATTAGGTATAGTGGGTAAGACCTATCAGATTTTACTAATTTCAAAATTCAAAATGGCCGCCTTATGCCATTTTGTTACATCAACAATTACTTTTACCTACTCATATATATTTTAAACAAATTATTTGGCGCCCCGCGAAGCGGGGCGCCTTTTATATACATAAAAAAATATATAAACATATAAATATATATAAACCTATAAATATACATATTGTTACGACGGGGTCCATTCCTGCACCCCCGTCGTGGGATAGCCCTGGAGTTCGTGTAGCCGACAGACTCGTGGAAGATTGAAGAAGTCACTCTCTTTGCTAAAATCTAATTTTATTTCGACTATTCTACAGTAGTAATACTTAATGTTTCTCTTCGGGGGTAATTTTCTGCTGTTTCTTTCTCTCTAAGGTCGGAGATGAATTCATCTGGGCATTGATGTATTTCTGCTGTTGTCGTAATCACAATCCCTTTCATCTCAGGATTCTCATCTCGATTGTTCTGCGCAGTGAAGATTAGTGATTCGAGCGGCTGTGGGGGCTCCTCTGGAGGGTTTCTCTAGCTCCGCACTTGTGAACCCCTGGCACTTTTATGCCCTTGGGATCCTTCTCTCTATGAGTCCTTTTGTTTTCACTCTTATGTTCTTGCGTTTCCGCACTATAAGTTCTTTTTCACTTTATGCCCTTAGGCTTTTCACTTGTGAGTCTCTGGCACTTTAACGTTCTGGGACTTCTTCCCGCTATGAGTCCTTATGTTCTTGCGTTTTCGCACTATAAGTTCTTTTTCACTTTATGCCCTTAGGCTTTTCACTTGTGAGTCTCTGGCACTTTAACGTTCTGGGACTTCTTCCCGCTATGAGTCCTTATGTTCTTGCGTTTTCGCACTATAAGTTCTTTTTCACTTTATGCCCTTAGGCTTTTCACTTGTGATCGAGGTGCTCCTGGAGAAACTCTTGGGGGTTGCTCTTCGATCTTGCTCTGCTGAACAGAGAGTTCTCCTTCAATGCGGAGCTCATCCGCTAGTGGCA
Source organism: Lutzomyia longipalpis (assembly GCF_024334085.1). NCBI lineage: Eukaryota > Metazoa > Arthropoda > Insecta > Diptera > Psychodidae > Lutzomyia > Lutzomyia longipalpis. The sequence goes on from NC_074708.1 coordinate 1,163,526, forward strand.
ATCCGCCACACTCTGTCCTCCTCGACTGCCCCTTCCCAACTGTCCATCTTCCACCTCTTCTGCTGCTCTTGATGCTTTTTCTCTGCCAAATGTTGCACACGTGTGAGCGGCTGGAGTTCTTCCTCAAAGGGGTGTTTTTCTTACGCCGCCTTGGGTTTATTAAGGGTAAGCTCGTTGCGCATTCCTCCCTAATGGATCTTCTTTGCGCTTCCCCTGTTTACCCAGGTGGTGTTATTGCGCATTCCTCCCCAAAGTGGTCATTCCGAGAGCGTTTATGGCGCCTTTTCCGCCCTTCGGTAATGGATGCCACTTTGGTTGGCGCGGCCCTGAGAGATTTTTCCCACAGCTGTGGAACATTTGGCAGAATGCTCTATTCAGCAGTCTCTTCATTTGGGGGGGGGGGGGGGCATTTTTAAATGCCACCGTAACATTCCCCCCCGCTTAAGCGTGATCGTCACGATCATGCAACTTGTATGTCGTCTGGAGGCCTTCCTCCCAGGGGTTCATGGCGTTCTTTGGGAGTCCTACCGGGTCGTGCTTTTTGAATGATTTCCAATTGGAATGTTCCCGTATCCTTGTAGGGTGCCTGTGCATAAGGAAGTCTTCGCGTCAGACTTTTGACTGCCTCCTTTTCCCTGCGGTCGGAGATTAGCGATTTCTGCTTCAATCTTCTTTCGTGGTCTTCGTTATGGTGTAATAGTTGCTGTTCTGGGTGAGCTTCCTCAAATAGAACCTCCAGATTCAAATCATCTGGAAGGGTGTCCTTCCAGGTGACAGATGCTTGTCTGGAAAGCTGATCCTTAGCGCGAATTGATTCACTTCGGATTCGGGATCCCTCCATGATGTACTCAGATGGTGCAGCATCGAAACACATCTGCGCGTGGGCGGCATGTGGAGTTGAAGGTCTTGAATCCTTCTCCTCAAATTGTTCACTTGGGACTGCTTCGTCCGAGAATTGGTCATCCGAGAATTGGTCATCGGAGAATTGGTCATCCGAGAATTGGTCATCGGAGAAGGAGTCGTCCGGGAGTGGGTTGTCCAAGAATTGGTCGTCCTGGAATGCGTCCTCCGGGAATAAATTGTCTGGAAAATGGTTTTGCTTCCTCAGGGGTGATCTTCTATAATTCGTCCTTCGCCCATTCCATCTTCTTGCGGGTGGTGAGTTTGGGTGTTGTTCTTGTTGATTTTCACGTGGTTCTCTCCAATTAGAATCAAATCGGCGAGGATTTCTCTGATTTGGTGAACAATGTTGATCTTCGTTTCTCCAATTGGGACGTGGGAATCTCTGTGATTCCTCGCATTTCCTTGATGAAGCCATATAGGTGTCCGATGGTCTTGATGATCTTGTAGCTCGTAGACTTGCCTCAAATTCCATGGCGATGGCGAGAGCTGAGTTAAGTGAATCTGGTCGATTCATTCTTACCCAATACTGAATTTCATGATCCATGATCCCATCTAAGAACTGCTGCATGGCGATTCTGTCCTGGGCGCTGAGTGGGCATTCAGGAAATGCACTTTTCACAAGCTTCTTCAAAGCGGTTGCAAATCCTGAAAGTTCTTCCTGAGTTTTCTGCTTCCTCATCCTGAATTCGACATGGCTCACATCACGTAGATGTTCCTTTCCAAATCGCAAGTTGAGCGCTCTCGTTAGATGAGTCCAATTCATTTGCTTTTCGGCTGGTAAAGTTGCCATCAAAGATAATGCTTCTCCTCGCAATGATGCTGCCAACATAATTCCTTTTTGATCGATATCCCAGCACATGGCTGACGCTACTACATTAAAGTGTAAAATGTAGTCTTCTACGCATTGGCTTCCATCGAAGCGTTCGACTTTAAGTATAGGAGAACGAGGTAAATTGTCGCTTCGCTCCAATTTTCCTCGCCCCGCTTCGCGGGGGGTTTTGCGCTTCGCGCAAATTTTAGAGAGAAAAAATTGTGATGATTTATAAGTATGATTGGGCACACCTATCAATCCCAAAGAAAAATTTGCAAAGAGAAGAAATCATTTTCATACAACATTTCAGGCGCCAAATTCAAAAATTCGCAAAAACTGCATGAGAGTTATATGGGGGCTACCTGAAGGGGGGCTTTGGGGGGGAAATGGATACGGCCACTCGAAACCGCCTGATATAAGGAGCCTCTGTACCAAATTTCATCACGATTGGTCAAACGGTGTAGATTTGTATAGCCGAACACGACTGATTACCAACAAACAGACCTTTCTTTATTATATAGATTATTCTCCTGTATTCTCACGGGATTCATTGTGGGTGTCATTTGTGGATTTCCTCTTCGTGTCCAGGAAGTTTCTGGTAGCATGGTGTTGACCTGGATGCTGTCTCTGGCGGTATCGTGGTATATCGGAAATCCTGGTGGATTTGAAACGTTCCACAAATGAGTGTTCTTTGCTCCCCTTGATGTCATCGAGAGTCCATTAATTTCTTCGCAAACACTTCCTTTCACTGGATGTGTGGGTTGCGAAGCTGAGATTTCTGAATGTGCTTTCTGTAGCAAATATTCAACTTGTAGTGCGTTTTCACTACTGGTTGCCTCAATTTTTCTGCATTTCTCTTGAACACTGACACTGCATTCATCAATTTTCTTGCATAAGGCATTTTTTAATCCTTCAATCAATTGAGTCACGTCTGTAGGTGACTCCATCTTTGGGCTTTCTTTAATCCCACCGCTGCCACCAATTGTTACGACGGGGTCCATTCCTGCACCCCCGTCGTGGGATAGCCCTGGAGTTCGTGTAGCCGACAGACTCGTGGAAGATTGAAGAAGTCACTCTCTTTGCTAAAATCTAATTTTATTTCGACTATTCTACAGTAGTAATACTTAATGTTTCTCTTCGGGGGTAATTTTCTGCTGTTTCTTTCTCTCTAAGGTCGGAGATGAATTCATCTGGGCATTGATGTATTTCTGCTGTTGTCGTAATCACAATCCCTTTCATCTCAGGATTCTCATCTCGATTGTTCTGCGCAGTGAAGATTAGTGATTCGAGCGGCTGTGGGGGCTCCTCTGGAGGGTTTCTCTAGCTCCGCACTTGTGAACCCCTGGCACTTTTATGCCCTTGGGATCCTTCTCTCTATGAGTCCTTTTGTTTTCACTCTTATGTTCTTGCGTTTCCGCACTATAAGTTCTTTTTCACTTTATGCCCTTAGGCTTTTCACTTGTGAGTCTCTGGCACTTTAACGTTCTGGGACTTCTTCCCGCTATGAGTCCTTATGTTCTTGCGTTTTCGCACTATAAGTTCTTTTTCACTTTATGCCCTTAGGCTTTTCACTTGTGAGTCTCTGGCACTTTAACGTTCTGGGACTTCTTCCCGCTATGAGTCCTTATGTTCTTGCGTTTTCGCACTATAAGTTCTTTTTCACTTTATGCCCTTAGGCTTTTCACTTGTGATCGAGGTGCTCCTGGAGAAACTCTTGGGGGTTGCTCTTCGATCTTGCTCTGCTGAACAGAGAGTTCTCCTTCAATGCGGAGCTCATCCGCTAGTGGCAATCCGCCACACTCTGTCCTCCTCGACTGCCCCTTCCCAACTGTCCATCTTCCACCTCTTCTGCTGCTCTTGATGCTTTTTCTCTGCCAAATGTTGCACACGTGTGAGCGGCTGGAGTTCTTCCTCAAAGGGGTGTTTTTCTTACGCCGCCTTGGGTTTATTAAGGGTAAGCTCGTTGCGCATTCCTCCCTAATGGATCTTCTTTGCGCTTCCCCTGTTTACCCAGGTGGTGTTATTGCGCATTCCTCCCCAAAGTGGTCATTCCGAGAGCGTTTATGGCGCCTTTTCCGCCCTTCGGTAATGGATGCCACTTTGGTTGGCGCGGCCCTGAGAGATTTTTCCCACAGCTGTGGAACATTTGGCAGAATGCTCTATTCAGCAGTCTCTTCATTTGGGGGGGGGGGGGGGCATTTTTAAATGCCACCGTAACATTCCCCCCCGCTTAAGCGTGATCGTCACGATCATGCAACTTGTATGTCGTCTGGAGGCCTTCCTCCCAGGGGTTCATGGCGTTCTTTGGGAGTCCTACCGGGTCGTGCTTTTTGAATGATTTCCAATTGGAATGTTCCCGTATCCTTGTAGGGTGCCTGTGCATAAGGAAGTCTTCGCGTCAGACTTTTGACTGCCTCCTTTTCCCTGCGGTCGGAGATTAGCGATTTCTGCTTCAATCTTCTTTCGTGGTCTTCGTTATGGTGTAATAGTTGCTGTTCTGGGTGAGCTTCCTCAAATAGAACCTCCAGATTCAAATCATCTGGAAGGGTGTCCTTCCAGGTGACAGATGCTTGTCTGGAAAGCTGATCCTTAGCGCGAATTGATTCACTTCGGATTCGGGATCCCTCCATGATGTACTCAGATGGTGCAGCATCGAAACACATCTGCGCGTGGGCGGCATGTGGAGTTGAAGGTCTTGAATCCTTCTCCTCAAATTGTTCACTTGGGACTGCTTCGTCCGAGAATTGGTCATCCGAGAATTGGTCATCGGAGAATTGGTCATCCGAGAATTGGTCATCGGAGAAGGAGTCGTCCGGGAGTGGGTTGTCCAAGAATTGGTCGTCCTGGAATGCGTCCTCCGGGAATAAATTGTCTGGAAAATGGTTTTGCTTCCTCAGGGGTGATCTTCTATAATTCGTCCTTCGCCCATTCCATCTTCTTGCGGGTGGTGAGTTTGGGTGTTGTTCTTGTTGATTTTCACGTGGTTCTCTCCAATTAGAATCAAATCGGCGAGGATTTCTCTGATTTGGTGAACAATGTTGATCTTCGTTTCTCCAATTGGGACGTGGGAATCTCTGTGATTCCTCGCATTTCCTTGATGAAGCCATATAGGTGTCCGATGGTCTTGATGATCTTGTAGCTCGTAGACTTGCCTCAAATTCCATGGCGATGGCGAGAGCTGAGTTAAGTGAATCTGGTCGATTCATTCTTACCCAATACTGAATTTCATGATCCATGATCCCATCTAAGAACTGCTGCATGGCGATTCTGTCCTGGGCGCTGAGTGGGCATTCAGGAAATGCACTTTTCACAAGCTTCTTCAAAGCGGTTGCAAATCCTGAAAGTTCTTCCTGAGTTTTCTGCTTCCTCATCCTGAATTCGACATGGCTCACATCACGTAGATGTTCCTTTCCAAATCGCAAGTTGAGCGCTCTCGTTAGATGAGTCCAATTCATTTGCTTTTCGGCTGGTAAAGTTGCCATCAAAGATAATGCTTCTCCTCGCAATGATGCTGCCAACATAATTCCTTTTTGATCGATATCCCAGCACATGGCTGACGCTACTACATTAAAGTGTAAAATGTAGTCTTCTACGCATTGGCTTCCATCGAAGCGTTCGACTTTAAGTATAGGAGAACGAGGTAAATTGTCGCTTCGCTCCAATTTTCCTCGCCCCGCTTCGCGGGGGGTTTTGCGCTTCGCGCAAATTTTAGAGAGAAAAAATTGTGATGATTTATAAGTATGATTGGGCACACCTATCAATCCCAAAGAAAAATTTGCAAAGAGAAGAAATCATTTTCATACAACATTTCAGGCGCCAAATTCAAAAATTCGCAAAAACTGCATGAGAGTTATATGGGGGCTACCTGAAGGGGGGCTTTGGGGGGGAAATGGATACGGCCACTCGAAACCGCCTGATATAAGGAGCCTCTGTACCAAATTTCATCACGATTGGTCAAACGGTGTAGATTTGTATAGCCGAACACGACTGATTACCAACAAACAGACCTTTCTTTATTATATAGATTATTCTCCTGTATTCTCACGGGATTCATTGTGGGTGTCATTTGTGGATTTCCTCTTCGTGTCCAGGAAGTTTCTGGTAGCATGGTGTTGACCTGGATGCTGTCTCTGGCGGTATCGTGGTATATCGGAAATCCTGGTGGATTTGAAACGTTCCACAAATGAGTGTTCTTTGCTCCCCTTGATGTCATCGAGAGTCCATTAATTTCTTCGCAAACACTTCCTTTCACTGGATGTGTGGGTTGCGAAGCTGAGATTTCTGAATGTGCTTTCTGTAGCAAATATTCAACTTGTAGTGCGTTTTCACTACTGGTTGCCTCAATTTTTCTGCATTTCTCTTGAACACTGACACTGCATTCATCAATTTTCTTGCATAAGGCATTTTTTAATCCTTCAATCAATTGAGTCACGTCTGTAGGTGACTCCATCTTTGGGCTTTCTTTAATCCCACCGCTGCCACCAATTGTTACGACGGGGTCCATTCCTGCACCCCCGTCGTGGGATAGCCCTGGAGTTCGTGTAGCCGACAGACTCGTGGAAGATTGAAGAAGTCACTCTCTTTGCTAAAATCTAATTTTATTTCGACTATTCTACAGTAGTAATACTTAATGTTTCTCTTCGGGGGTAATTTTCTGCTGTTTCTTTCTCTCTAAGGTCGGAGATGAATTCATCTGGGCATTGATGTATTTCTGCTGTTGTCGTAATCACAATCCCTTTCATCTCAGGATTCTCATCTCGATTGTTCTGCGCAGTGAAGATTAGTGATTCGAGCGGCTGTGGGGGCTCCTCTGGAGGGTTTCTCTAGCTCCGCACTTGTGAACCCCTGGCACTTTTATGCCCTTGGGATCCTTCTCTCTATGAGTCCTTTTGTTTTCACTCTTATGTTCTTGCGTTTCCGCACTATAAGTTCTTTTTCACTTTATGCCCTTAGGCTTTTCACTTGTGAGTCTCTGGCACTTTAACGTTCTGGGACTTCTTCCCGCTATGAGTCCTTATGTTCTTGCGTTTTCGCACTATAAGTTCTTTTTCACTTTATGCCCTTAGGCTTTTCACTTGTGAGTCTCTGGCACTTTAACGTTCTGGGACTTCTTCCCGCTATGAGTCCTTATGTTCTTGCGTTTTCGCACTATAAGTTCTTTTTCACTTTATGCCCTTAGGCTTTTCACTTGTGATCGAGGTGCTCCTGGAGAAACTCTTGGGGGTTGCTCTTCGATCTTGCTCTGCTGAACAGAGAGTTCTCCTTCAATGCGGAGCTCATCCGCTAGTGGCAATCCGCCACACTCTGTCCTCCTCGACTGCCCCTTCCCAACTGTCCATCTTCCACCTCTTCTGCTGCTCTTGATGCTTTTTCTCTGCCAAATGTTGCACACGTGTGAGCGGCTGGAGTTCTTCCTCAAAGGGGTGTTTTTCTTACGCCGCCTTGGGTTTATTAAGGGTAAGCTCGTTGCGCATTCCTCCCTAATGGATCTTCTTTGCGCTTCCCCTGTTTACCCAGGTGGTGTTATTGCGCATTCCTCCCCAAAGTGGTCATTCCGAGAGCGTTTATGGCGCCTTTTCCGCCCTTCGGTAATGGATGCCACTTTGGTTGGCGCGGCCCTGAGAGATTTTTCCCACAGCTGTGGAACATTTGGCAGAATGCTCTATTCAGCAGTCTCTTCATTTGGGGGGGGGGGGGGGGGCATTTTTAAATGCCACCGTAACAATATATAAGTACAATGATGGTCCAGCAGAGTAAAGGGAATGTACTGGTAAGTTTCACTTACGGGCTGTGATTCTTCCTTCAGATGACAGTCCAAGTGTGGTGAAAATTGAGGTGGATAAATTTTTAGGAAGGGCTTTCTCACGCATCGAATCACAGCCAACGCGCATGAGTAAGCCTTTCCCCAGAATTTACACGCGTTGGCTGTGATTCGATGCGTGAGAAAGCCCTTCCTAAAAATTTATCCACCTCAATTTTCACCACACTTGGACTGTCATCTGAAGGAAGAATCACAGCCCGTAAGTGAAACTTACCAGTACATTCCCTTTACTCTGCTGGACCATCATTGTACTTATATATGTATATTTATAGGTTTATATATATTTATATGTTTATATATTTTTTTTCAATAAAATTAGACTTTTCTTTCTTTTTTCAAAACAATTAAAAGTTAGTTAAAGTAAATGTTGTGTTTAAATAATTTTTCTCACGAGAATGAGTTTAAAATTCAGCAGTAACGTAGCCAGAGAAGGTAATTTAGTGCCTAAACAAGCTAAAATTTCAAGCAGTTTAAACAATTTAAAGCTAAAATTTAAATATAATAATTTTAATAAAAGGGCTTTCATTTAAACGATAAAAAAAAACAGTTTTTGTCAGAGTTTGAAAAAGAAACTTCATACGTTTGAATAAAATACGTTAGAAGAAAAGCCAATCATTAGATAAATTATAAATTGTTCGTCAAATGATAGATAAGAAAGTGTTAAACGTTAGAAATAAAGAAAACATTAAACGTTAGAAAAAACGACAAACCTTTTAAAAAAAAGTCAAATTCTAAGTTGCTTCTTAAAAAAATTGTGTCCATTAACACTTGGAGGATCGAGGTTTCTAACCTCATAAGTTTGACCTTAATTTTCTCTCAAAAGAAAATATTTTTCCAAGTTTTATTTCGACGATAATGAAGTAATGAAATTTCCCTATACATAAAATGTAGAACTTATCAGGAAATGTTAAATAGATTTAAAATTTTGGGGTGATTGAAAAGTCGAATTGGCCACTTTGGCCAGCAAAGTCCTCCAAGGGTTAAATAATAAGAAATTACAATGATTTTAATCTTAAAACATCCTCCAAAAAATGTCTAACGCCCCTAAAAATATTAGATGATTTTTTTTGTTTCAATGAGAGAATTTTTTTCTATGCTTTAAATACACCAACAAAAGATAGAAAATTGAGAAAAAAAAACGCTTCCGTTTGTCAATTTTTAATCAACCCCATATTTTCACATCAAGATAAACATCTGGGGAGTAAAAGCTTTACAAAATAGGTAAGCACAAACATAATATTTCTCTAAAGTCTCACCAGCAGGCATTTTATCTTATAGGTACCATTATAAATTCCCCAGAAGTATTTCATTTCCCCGCTGAATTTATAAATACCCCCCTTTCCCTCCTTGTGTGCGCGCATCTTCTGAGCGGAAATACATACCTACCAAACTTTTGCTCAACATTCTATATAGGCGTGATTATTTATTAATTGCAAGATAATGTGTTTTATATTCTTAATTCTTCTTCTACTTCATGAGCATAAAAGTAAGGGGGGGGAGGGAGTGCACAGAATGATGCGGGTGAGCGCGAAGGTGGTTGAGGGAGATGAAGTAATGGAGTTAAATTGAGTTACCTTTACTACCCCCATTGCGACGTTTTCAAATAATCCCCCACGCGCCGTTGAACTTTTTTTTTCACTCTCTGCAAGTTACCACCTCACTTCATCCCTTCTTTTATGTATAATTTCCATCATTATGTATGGTGTGTTGAAGTTTGACGCTCGCTCTTTCCTTCCCGGATCCCCAATAAATTGTCAAGAAATTCGCATTAGCCATAAATAAGAAAAACATTTTCCTTAATTATGCACTTTTTTCTGCTCTCTGCTCTCCACTTTACCACTTGGCCGTTTCCGCATACTCGTGTAGGATACTTTGCCCCTGCCACATACAACATTCAAGGGCTGGGGGGGGGGGTGTGGGACCAGTTCTATGTGGTGTTGTGTGCTTATACTAATAAAAAAGGGAAATGTAGCCTAGGTGGACGACGCAAAGAGTGGTTGTTCCGTGGGTGAAAATATTTGCTCAGGAAGGGCATAAAATGACCAAGAGAGAGCCCGAAAAAGAGGCAGAGCACCATACGGAGGCATGGCCAAGAGGCATTGCCTTCTCGTTATATGTGAAAATACTATGAATTGTTTGTGTGCATCGCCTTTATTCTTTTCCCTCATCATCATTGTCCAGTTTTATGTATACCGGATAAGGGGGAGGTGGTGAAAACCGTCAAGTTAAGTGCCACAAAACACGATGATTCTCTATAACATATCCTCCTTCTCCCTCGTCACTCTTATTTACATCCATGCCATTTAGTTCCTCAAGCGTAATGAACACTTGCCATTTTAATACAACACACTGACTGTGGAGTTAGACTACAAAGCAGCATACATACAGCAAACCCCATGCTTTCCCTCTCTCTCCCCCCCCCCCCCCCTAAACCTCTGTGTGGCATTACTACATATAGCATGGGTGTAGTAGGTATATATTCCCTCGCTCTCTCATTCAGCTTATATTGTATTTAGAGTTAACTTTGGGGCATCTCGCCAGCCCACACTGTGCGGATGCATGTGGGGAATGAAATTTATGTTATACTCATAATAGTTTTGCGTCAAAAGTTGCATAAATGAAAAAGGCTTATTGGATGAGAATACTCTCCTGCCCCCACCCCCCCCCCACATCCCCCAACCCACCCCCTCATTCTATGTGGTGTATTTGTGTGTTTAAATTAACATTCTGACATCGTCAATTCGTGAAAAGCTCTGCCACGGTTGGAAACACCAATGTTTAACACTCACTATTGCCACACAGAGTTGAACGAACAATCCATGGCAGACATTATAGCCTAGGCAAAAGAGGAAAATATATTTCCGCATACACACACACTACCTTTTGCTTTCCCAAACCCCAAATTAGTGGGATAAATAACCACCAAAATTACCTATTTACACTAAAATTTGCAATGGCCCAATTGTGTGGAGAATATTTTACCTTCTATACCATGCTACTATACGCTCCCCGGAACATACAATGTGAAACCATTAGATAGAACTTTTGTAACTGATACTCTGATTATATCAAGATGTATTCTAGGTAGATAGGTATAGGTACCTACTATACCTTTTGCCATAGAGGTTTTGCTTTTGCAAAATATATGTACGTGCTTCTCAATTTTATTGAGGGGAAAACTTTGAAAACGCTCCAACTAATTTTATTTTAGAAATTTTCCAATTAATTTTTTTTTTAATTTTAAAAATTAGTTAAATTAGTTTTTAAAAAAAAAATTTAAAAGCGTTGTTTTCTATCAGTTTTAACGATTTTAAGGGTTTTCTCTTTTGTGGAAATTGTTCAGAAAAACATTTGAAATCTAGCTAGAAATTTCATCAAGGAAGATTCTTTAATTTTTTTTTCAATCAAATGACACTAAAAATGGTTTAAAAATAACGTTTAAGAAGCAGAATTTTATGAAGATTGAAATTACTAAATTATATAAACGATTTTTGCAGTCAAATAATTCTAACACAGGGGAATCATCAGCAATGATGGCAACCCCTTTATCAAATAAATAAATAAATAATTCTAACGTTTGAAATTTTCTTTAAACGTTTGAATTTTTTTCTGACGTTTGCCGTATCTTTCTAACGTTCGCCGTTTTTTTCATAAAACCTTTAATGATTCTGTTATGTCATTTTTTTTTAAAGTTTGACATTTCGTATCTAAGATTTGACGTACATTTTCCAAACTTCCTTTTCTAACTTTTGACATCACTTACATGCCATTTATTTTCAAACTTTTGACATTTCCTATCAAAAATTTGACATTCCTGTTATGTCATTTATTTTCAAAAATTTGGTATTTATTTTCTAACGTTTTACATAGGTACAATCTTAATCTTTTCTGTTCTAACGTTCACATTTCTTTCTTCTAACTTTTGACGTCACTTACATGTCATTTATTTTTAAACTTTTGACATTTCCTATCAAAAATTTTACATTCCTGTTATGTCATTTATTTTCAAAAATTTGACATTTATTTTCTAACGTTTAACGTTCCTGTTTTGTCATTTATTTTTAAACACCCACACATTCTTCCTACCTTCTTCACTGAAGAATGGATATAAATAAATAAATTCGTTGTATACAAAATAGGGACAAGGATTTCACCTTTTCATGCTATAATACCTAAAACACAAATCTCATTAAAAAACCCATGTTGTACATATTGTTCGAAATTTGCTATTGTTTAGCATTAACCATGCCACAAGTGCTCACCATTATCCTTCCATTAGAAAGAAAATGCATAGAGGAATTTCCTCGAGGTTGATGATTTTATCCAAGAGGTCCACACACACACAGCATCTTCCTTTTCACATTATTTTCTGGATTTTGTGCATTTTGCAATAAATTCGGAACTTTTACTGTGGCTTTTGAGGCGCTTAACCTCCTTTTAGAAAATAATGTGTGTGTGTGAAAATCCTCCATCTAAATTATTACCAACTCTACACTTAATACCCCCTTTCTGTGTGTGTTATCCATAACATTTTCACCCGCAGTGCTGGTCATTTTCAATAATATAGAAGCGATATGGAGCATGGGGTGTTATACTACTACTAAAAAAAAGATGTAGCATTAAAATGTAAATTTTTCCTATACTCCTGGGAGCTTTGAAGAGAGCAGGGAAAGAGAGATGGAAGGAAAAAGGAGATGTAATGTTAGGAAATATTGGTGAGGCAAAAATTTCCATGGCGGGAAGTGAAAATATACCATCTTTATCATATTTATAAGAAACCATTTGGCATAAAAGACACATTTTAGCATTTGTGACACGATATACGACCTTATACCCTTTTTCACAGCTCACACTTTCTTCTCCCTCCCCCTCACTCCCCTATTTCACCCGGAGCTCCCCGGTAGAGCACATCATTCGTGCTCGCATTATATAAATTAAAGTGGGGTGTGTGTATTATGTGTGTCTTGTAGGATGGTGCGAGGAAATACATCACCTAAGGTGTTCATTCACTCGCATATGCACAATTTCACAAATTTTTGTGTGAAATCCTAAGAAAATGGCGTACATTCGTGTGCAAACTACGGTGATGATCCCATGATATTATCATCTCTCTTGTCCTTTTTGGCTTTTGTATGTCGTCATGCCCAGCAGTGAAAGCGATGAAATAATATGGAGAAATGTTTGGCTATATAGATACGTGAAGCAATGAGCTATAAACGTGACAAAAACCTCAAATATTCTACTCTTTTGCTCAGCGTCCTACTGTGCTGTCTCCCCTTTCCTATCCTCCCCCACAACTGTCCACCTTCCTCCTACCTATCCTCCCCTCCCAATCTGCTTGCTTTTCACCTATCCATTACAATATTCCAACGTGCTACAAATACCTGTGTGCACTGCCAGCAGCGCATTCCCTATGCAGAGTAGTAGCACAAAATTCTAACTTGTGTTATCATAACTTCATAATATAGCATTTCAATACTGCAAATACATCTCGCTTCGTCGTCGTACCCCGCACCATGTCATCCCTCATTGACTACAAGGTACAAACACGGTAGAAGAGAGTGAGATGGTTATTGCATAAAATACAAGTAATGCTCTCGCGCTATTTGCTCTCTCACAGTAAAAGAAGGAATCCTTCGCATATTATATTGTAGCTTTTGATTAGATTTCCTAGGTTCATGGAGGGCGTATATAGCGACCTTTTCTTTTTCTGAAAAGGTCGGATTGTCTTGAAATAATATTTCTCTAAATTATTCATTTTCTTGGAGCACATTTCAACGGGTGCGGGGGGGCAACATTTACCTTACCTTTAAAATATTCTCCACACCAAGACACCAAAAATCCAAAAGCTCACTGTACCGGGAAGATGAAAATCAACAGTCAAACATATACGGGAAATATTGCTTTAGTAGAAATTTTTATGGCAGCCACACAAATATTGTTCGATCTGAAAAAAAATGAAGAAAAAATAAGCATATGGTTAGTATTTTTTTGAATATGTATAAAAGAATATTTTCACATATATGGAATTGCCAAAAGTTTGTTTAGTTATGATGGAAAGATGTGGAAAGAACTTTATGCCTTTCTGATGTAGCTTTAACTTTTCCTTCGATTTTCTTTCTCGTTAAAGTCAAAAATAAATCAAGAAAAACTTTTTTCTTTGCCATTGAAACTGCATTCATACCCTTTTCTCCCAATAATATGGGGGAAAATGAATATAAAAAAGTTTTCTAACGCCTAGAAGGCAATACAGTTGCAAAAATATTGTAAAGAAGTTAGTTACTTTCAGGAAATTTTGAATTAAACGGATTTTCAGTGGAATATTTGATTAATTATTTGTTTTATTTAAAGACGACATTTCAGACTTTAAAAGTCCTTCGTCAGAGCATTAAATCAACTCATTTTAATCACGTTAAAAAACAACATTTTGCGTACAGATTGGCACCCGATGATGAAGGGCCACCGATGACAAGTCGTGTTGTAAATGTATAGTAAATAGTTGATTTTTGACGTGTTTAAAATTAGTTCATTTAATGCCCTGAAGAAGAACTTATAAAATCCGAAATGTCGGCTTAAAATAAAACTTAATTAACAAAGTATCCGACTGAAAATCCGTTTCTTTTTCTCAAAATTTTCTTAAATTAACCAAGGCCGTTTACTTTCTTATTTAGTTAGTTCCTCTCAAAATATGTAATATATCTTTAAATAAATTCAAAATTTAAATCTCAAATTTTGTAATATAGCAAAATATTCACCACCACCATCATAGAATTGGAGAATTTAGTATAAAGCTTAATCGATGCTTTTAGCCATCAAACATCCTTAGTGGATGGGAAATATTCCCCTGAGGATGGCCTGAGGGTGGTTTATTAGAAAATATTGCCTAACCGTAGATGTTCTGGCATAAGATTCAGGGTTAAGTCTTCACCACCCGCATCGTTGTGTGACTAAAATACGAAAAATGGATGAGGTAAATAGGAAAATATGGGATGATATCAAGAATGAAAAATCTCAACTGTAGAGTAAAGAAAATTATTGATATGAAGTAATTTATGTTGGATTTTTTTTTCTTTCTCAGGCATATAATACACATTTTGGCTTTTTCAAACGTTGAAAGGTCTATCAAAAGTGAATGTTTTTCCTTTTTTTTTTCTCTATACTCCACCATCGTAGGAAGTATGAGGGAGAGACCGCGTAGGGAGCAATGTGCGGTGTTATATGAAATCCTGACAAACGTGTGTCTTTTTGGGGTGTGGGAGCGCAGTGGAGGGCACAGAACAGTGGGGGAGGGGCGAGCATACGGAGCTTTCAGCCAGAGCATAAAGATGCGGGGGAGGGCAAAAGTGTGTGGTGAGAAAAATAACGAAAATTAATGAGCAAAGCAGTCTTAGTCGCTCTTTTATATTGTGCTGCGTGGTTGACTGAGGGATTGGAAGCAATATTGTGCTTTTATATATGTGATGAGATTTAGGTATAATATTTAAGAAGCCGCCCCCCCTCCCTCACCCGTAGCCCACAAGACTTTTCTCCGCAAAAGGTGCAAGGCTATACGAAGTATGTGTGTGGTGGTGGTGTTCCGAAAGGAACAAGAGGATGGGATGCTTCTTGGGGAGGGACCTCTCGAGTGCTTCATCCCATCTCTTAGGGCTTTCTTGTGCTCCCAAGGATGTAGGCAGCAGAGCCTTATGCGCGCGTGGGGTTAGAGTGTACTATGGGATTATTCAGGGATAAAATTCCACGCTGTGGTAAATCTAACCGCAACCACCAGAGGATAATGGTACCGTAGAATACGTAAACAGTTGACACGATGAGGGAACCACCTTGTTACTTTTTTTTTCATCTTCTCCCATTGTCTTCCTCTTTTGCACTTGTCTTCCTCTTTTTTTTCCTTCTTTACTTCCCCCTCAATGGGGCTCAGGGATCTTCAAGTTTGGAGCCACTGAGAATTTATTCCGCTATGTTTACTGGAGGGGGGTGGGAGTTCTTTTTTTTTTTGCTACGTGTGTTTATACGAAAGTGGCAAAGTGCTTTTATAAGATTTATGAATTATTGCGTCGACAATATGAAATATGTAAGCATTTACCAATATTCTCCAACGGAGAAGATTGAATCTCCAGGAGAGACTGTCAATAGGTTATAAATTTTATAAAACATACAACACACCATACATATATCTTTCTGCAACACAACTTTCAATATCACATACATATATCCCATGCCACGTGAAACTTCTCTCAGTTTCGCATACCTTTTCTTCTTCTTCTTCTCACACAACACGAAGACTAGGGGATGATGAGAAGGAGGAGGAAAAAAAAGTACAAGCTTATTCTTCTTTAGGACCGCGCCAAGATGAAATGAGGGTGTGAATGCGTGGGTTTGAGGGGTGCTGAGCATGAATTTGATAAAGCAAAGCAAAAAAAAAAGAAAGAAGAAGAACGCGTATAATGCGGGAAGATATATGAACAACGATTATAGAGTTGAAGTATATTTTAGCAGATTCCAACCCCTGAATCCTCAGTTTTTGCGCGCATGAGGTTTTGAAATTGAATAGATTGTGTAATGTGTACGAAATGTGTGTTTTATGTATGTTGTGCTGAATGAATTTAATATTATTGCGGTGGCAAGGGATGAAATGACTGCCGTGAGTACAAGAAAATACTCCGAATGCCACACACTTTGCCCACAGAAGGAATATTTTCTGTATGTTTGTGTGGTTTTCTTAAACGCACCATATACCAATCTGGGTGGATGTAATGTCTTATGCTCAGTCTTATGTATCTATGCTGAATAAATGCCACATAATATACCGAAGAATAAAACAGAGTGGAGGCATTTAAATACATTTTACTTATTTTTTTTCTTCTTGTACATTACCACATGTTCTTAGCCTGGATTCATATATTTCACTATTAAAAAAAATTCTGTTAATTTAACAGAAATAATTGTAAAAATAATTTTCATCAATTTACTTTTGCCAAAAATTTAGTCATTTTGACTATACTCGAAAGCTCTGGCCCCTAAAATTGAAAGGATGTGTTTGGGTTTACCTACCGTCCCTTGGCTGACGCAATCGGAAGGATTTATCCTAAAGCATAAAAAAAAATTTTGACTATAATTCGATTGTTGGAACGATTGGAAGATATTTAACAATTTTATTTAGTCAAAGGGAATTTTGACTAATCCAAATGGTGGAAGAATTTTGTTTAAAATGCAATTTGACTGAATAACTTCTGCTCCTTTGACAAAAATTGACGTTTATTTCTCATGCTGAATAACTTCTGCAATTGTGATTGATAAATTTCCGTTAAATCGACTGAATTTAATCTGCTATTAGTAACTTTTCACTGAATTACTTCTGCTCTTTGAACTGTTTTATTTTATTATTTTATTAAAATAATTTTTGTTAATTTGACTGTTTCACATCTTTGACTAAATAACTTGTCGTTTTGACTATATTTTAATTCGTTTTTTTTATCCTTTCCTTTAAAATTATTATTATTTCTTTTGGAATAAATTAACCAAAACACTCTTAAAAGAAATTTTGTTAAAATAACTAAAATATTCTGCTCAAATTCCCTTTTCACTGATTACTTTTGTTATTTTAACAAAATTTCTTTTAAGAGTGTTTTGGCTTAATTTATCCCAAAAGAAAATTAATCTGGCAAAATAACTCAACATTAAAAATAATTTCTTGCAAATTGTAAAACATTCTAAAAATATGCTACATAAAACGGCTATAACAATTTGTTTAACCACTCTATTTTGTGGAGATGGGGAGTACATCCACCCATGACTAGGAGTGAATAAAATGAATGGCATGCTTACTAAATGTGGATTTCATCTTGGTATAATGTTTATGTCGTTGGCTCAAATGCAAAAGATGTGTGGTGGTGATTGTTTCAAAAGACGAGCTAGTATTACCGTCTAGCTAATTTATTTAATATTACATTTAGTGGTAGGATGGAATGGAGTGTTGGCACATGTTTCTTATTATATGTGTTGTTGCATATGACTTAGAATTTCTTCCCATTGTCTTGCCCAACAATTAAACCAAAAGACCAGACAGAAGATGAAGAGGGGTGTGGGGGAGGAGTGGATTGAGTGGTGGAATGGGAGTCTAATTGAGTGAATAGAATGCGATACGATTGTTCGTCCCTTCTTATATGAGCTACGAACACCATACAACGGAATTTCGATAGAGCTCTTCCTCTATTTGGCTCCACCACACATAGTATTTCGGCAAAGTGAAACCATTGTTTCCCATTCGTATGTGAAAGCGATATTTTCACCAAACCCATCGCCCAAACACAATGTGTGCGATTTGTGAACGTTTGACACACCCAAATGTCTAAAGATAATTAATCAACGCTCCTATAGTTTTGGACTAAGAAATGCACCACATAAACCATTCGATTTGGAAATGATTTATAAATGCGAGATCAAGAGGTTGACTTTTTGGTGTCTATGTGTTTGTAGTATGCATGGCAGGGGGGGCGCAACATTGGTGGTTTGAGGGATGATTTACTGATTGCAATATTGCATTATTAACTTGGGTGCTGAACGTTGTTGTTGGCCCACTCATCACACACAAACCCACCCCCTCCTATTCCCCACCATTTATAGAGGAGCATCCTTTTGGGTTAATGTTGGGTTTAAGTTTTAATAAAATAGACCATCTGCTGGTGTACTTTTATCCAAAATAACACCCCACTCTGTTCTTTTCCCACACCACCCCCATTTAGAAGTATCAGAGTAATTTTGAAACTGCATCTTCTACACTATAAAAGAAGTTCATTGTTGTAAACGCGCGGGATGAGAGAATATAGTGTTGGGGATGTGCTACAGAAGCGCCAAGATGGCTAATTGGTTCTTTCTTTGGAGCTTTAAATTTCAAAACAAAAGCATGTATAACCGTAATGACTTATATAGCATCTACGTTTTTTTTGTAGGTTCTAGAAAAGTTCACACTATAGGAAAATTCAAAAGTTTACAATTTAGATTTTAGGTATCGGCCTAAATTAACTCTTTCAACCCTAAATATCCTAAAGTTTTTTTTTTGTTGAAATTTCCCTTTAAGTTAAATTTTTTTTCTGAATATTGTGACTACCAGGCGTCTCCATCTTTAGATAATATTGTGATCAGAGGCGTTTGAAATAAGAAAAAAATATACAAAAAAGATTGCTAATAATTGAAAATCAATTATGATTTATTATGGTTATGATTAGCCCCTGATATTTGTTTCATAGTGTTTGATGTTTCTTTTTTTTTTAATGTACGACAGTTTTATTCCAAAGTTTGACAATTCTTTTATAATATTTGACATTTCTCTTTGCAACGTTCCTTTTCAAATTTTTTAATCTAAATTATGCCATGGAAATAATATATTTTGATCTCTAAAGAAAAGCCTAAATTGTTCTAACTTTCAGAGAACTTTAACTCTCTCTAACAACGCCCCTAATTGTGACTGACTGAGATACAAAAAAAAAAAAGCTAACGAGTCCTTTACAAAGCTTTTCATAATTTACTAAAGCTTTCATATCACATTTCCAAAAAAAGAAAAGATAATCTTAATCTTGTGAAAAGCTGGAAAATTAAACTGTCAGAATTTCTTCAATTTCGTTGGTTTTTCATGATAAAAAAAATTAAAATTTCATGCAATCCTTTTGAGCATTTATCATATTACAAAAAAAAGCTTATCTAGGATGTTGAAAAAGCTATATGTGTGTGCACGTTGTACATCCTCCGCATGGTGGATCTATGACGTGGAAAAGATGCTTTATAATAAATTCATAAATAATAATGTAATATAACTTTTCCATTAGATGTGCACGACTCCCACGTAGACGGTATTTTCATTTTTAATTCAACAACATTAAATGCGATCAGTGGACTTTATACTGGAAGAAACTTGTGGGAGATATATAAATTAAAGGTCAAAATGGGAGTCAATAGACATAAATGGGTCCTGAATAGTGGCATATGTATGTACATAATATACATGTGTGTTGTGACTGTTGCTAGTTTTCTGCAAAATTGCTGATGCGTTTAGAATACAGGATGGTGTACAAAATGGGGAGAGAAAGAGATTTGAAGAAGAACATGGAGACTTGTGTTGGTTTTTACTCTCTGTGAGATAAAATCGAAGATTTCCAATGGATATTGGGGGTGTGAGTAAAAGGTGTTTTGTATTGTAAAAGAATTCACCTTCTTTGGCTTTTTATTTCCCTCTTCACATACTTCTTCTCCCTCCACTACACACGATGGAACCATCAGGTTAAATTTTCCTTTTTGGGGTAAAGAGTAAATTTTGTGCAAAAGGGAAAATTTTCCTTTTGACACACTATCCAAGATGAATTTGTAAGGAGGAGCAAAGAGAAGTTAAATAACATACACGATAGTACGTACACAGTCGTTTTTGTAGGGTTATACCCACCAAAAACACACACGATTGAGTTTAATAGAATGAATTTTGGCACAGTAATTAAATGCATAGTTTCGTGGGTTTGTTGAGAGAATGACATAGCATTTGATGATACTCTTTGTGTGAGAAGAAGCAAAGGCTCTCTCTCTCTCTATATTTGTGGGTTGATTCAACATTATAATCTCTCCAACGTACAATGCATGAAATTGGTATGAATTTAATAAGAGATATGAAAAGCTCTCATTCTAATAACTTCACAATACATTAATATTTATTTCATTGCTATATGTAGGTAATATGCTTTTTTCAATAAAAGCTCCACATCTCTTTTTTAATTTACTTGAAAAGCTCCTCATCGTCTAAAGTTATTCTCTTTATAGGTATTTTTTTTGTTGATAAATTGAAAAAAAAAAATGAGAGTGGCTACACCAATTTTCACTTTACTTTGAAGACTTTTCAATCACTTAAGTTAATCCCTTGAGTGTTTCAAATATTTTTGGAACGTCAGCCCCTTCGCAAGTTGATACAAAAAAAATTGAACGAAGCACAACCCCTTGAGACAGAAAATTCTCAAAATTTTTGATGATACCCCAAAGCTGGCGCAAGAGATATATCTTAATGAATGGGTGTTTATAGTAAATGGGAAATGATACTTTCATTCCATTTTAATGTACTGTCGTCCCAATGTAATTCTATAAATGTCAAGAAGAGTTTGTTTTGTGCCCCCTTTTGTCTTGACATATGGCAAGATATTTTCTTCTTCATTCACCATTGCCAAGTAATATTCGGTTTTGGCTGGGGGTGGCGGGGGTGCGATTTTGATGGAGGAAGAGGGTGAAAGGAGCTCCCAACAAGAGTGAAAAACATTCTTCTCCTCGCACACAAAAGCAGGGAGGGGGCGGGAGTGGTAAAATGTATGTATAAATACAGCAATGATGACAATTTTCAAAGTGAAGTTGGAATTCTGAGTGTATGTGTGTTTTTGTGCCCCATCTTAGCACAACATTGTCTATGATAGAGGGGTTGGGGTGGCAAGCATAACACATCAAGTACCTTATGTTTACAGAATGTTTCATGCGGGGTAGTAACACACACACAGGACAAAACAATTTCTCTCATTTGTTTTACATCCCACAAGCAAAATTCCCATACAGTATACCATTTTCAGCATATTAATTTTTTATCTCATCTTCAACAAAATATGGCAGAGCACCTCATTTTCTCCCACTCATCCCACCCCCAAGTAAAACCTTTTGCCCATAACATCCGCTTCTGCATCACCGGAATTTGTCTTTTCATCGAGCAATCCCCATAAATAAGAGATAATACATCCACCACCCCTCTTGAGAAAAAAAAATAAAGGGAATGAATTGTCTTCGAGGGGGTGATTTACCGAAAAGCTTCCAACATTACTCTCAATTGAAATACATTTTTTTCGGTTCTTGTACGTGTGCGTGAGGAAGAATAAAACAAAAGAATTCCCCATATTTTCGATCGTTGCTCCAAGGAGGGATAATGCTTTCCGATTTGATGAGCAATTTTGAGAAGTTCTGTCTCAAAAATCTCCTCCTCCTCTTATTTTAGAGGGGATAAAGAAACTCCTGAGATGATCCCGCAAATGAAGAAACACACATAAGCTGAGGTTTACATGACACGACTTAGCTATATGTATGTTTTTTTTGGGGAATTTGCAAAAAGAGAATATATTGAAGATTAATTAAATTCTTTTTGACTCTGAAAATTGTACATACATAGCGAGCTTTTGATTTTCTTTACGAGAATAATTTATTAAGTTGAAGCATCCATATACATAATTAAAAATATGAAAGCTTTTTTGTATATGGCTATTTATAGGCACGGATGAAATGTACTTAATCTCAATTTTTTTTAGAATAAATCAAATTAAAACCATTTAAAATAGGAAATTATTTATTTTTCATTCTTTTAAAGCTTTTGCAATTGTGGAATAATTTTTTTTTTCATAATTTATTATGAAAGAAAATAAAGAAAAATTAATTAAACAAAAATTAATCATATTCTAATTAAATTAATTAAATTAATTATCTCACAGATTGAGAGGTAATTATTTTGTGCATTAAATAACGCCCCCCACCCCCTCATACCGCCTCGTTCTATGAAAATTCAGTTAGTTACCCAAAGTATGGAAGAATAATAAATGCTTTTAAATGCTTTTTCACCACACTTTTGCAATATATTGGGGGTTAGTAAAATTCCCTTTAAAAAGACATCCCATCGTGTATGCTCTGGATGGTAAATCCCATTGAAAGCGCAATCATAATTAGATGCTAAAAGCATTTAATGGAAATTAGCGGTAAATAAAGCATAACAAATTTCCCTTTGATTATCACATAATACGCTACTTTCACTCTAAACAATCCCCCCCCATCGCCCCTTCACCGCAGCAACATAGCAGTTCCCCCCTAAAATACACATGAGCATTAGACTAGCAAATACTAGACATATCTTAATTAATCGCAAATTCAATTAATATATACAAAAGGTGAAGGGTGTGTGTGTGGGAGTGAGGGTTGATATTACAACTTATACACAGTGGGTGGTTTATTTTTGCCAATTAATACCAATTAAATATATGGAGGGGGGGTGGGGTGTTGCTGAACCACCGCTAGCGCACCTGGCGGTGAAGTTATCCAACAACCTGCTGTACCCAAAAAACTATTTAATGATGCTACCTCAGCATAGAAATACCTCCAATTTATCTCCCAGTATGTAGGCGATGTATATTTTCACTCACCGCACCACCCTCAGGGGGCACAACATCGTAATTTTAATAACAATTAATAATAATTTACATTTTGTTGTTATACATTACATACATATATTTTTTGTTTACTTTCTACTGAGAGGCCAAATAATATTATAACGTAAAACCATTGCAATGTGGTGGGCCGCAAAACGACGTGCGCGGGGGGTTAGGAGGGGGGAGGGTGGCGGTATACCCACTTGGGGATATCTGCAAAAGCAAAATGCCCATTATGATTCTCTAATAAACAGATGTGCCTATTTCATTCATTTAAACATAAACACACGAGTCCAATTCTCCGGCTTTGGCCATTTCCCCTTGGTCTGCTGCCCCCAAAATGTGAGAGAGCATTTAAATGTGAAAAATCCCCACTAAATTACCATTCATAATATTTTAACAGCATTTTGAAATAATTAATGGAATTTCGTGGATAAAAAAAATTCCTCCAAAGCAGTGCTATATGTTAGGAAGATCCTTTTACCGTATACCTATATGTATACAATACATATACATTTTTTTTTCACCCCACAACATCGTATTCACGTGGCATGAGAGTGAGAGAGAGATTTTGTGGTTCATCTTTGGGCAATTTAGAATCCTGTGGGATAAACTCCTACAGTTTGTCTTCATTTTATTGCTCAACAATCAACTTAAAGGTATATAAAGGGAAAAAAAGAGGCAAAAAAAAGGGTGTGTGGAGATAAAATACGCAGATCCTAACAATCTGTAATGATTTCCCAGAGAAACGTGTGTATGTGTGTGTGGCACGTTTAAAGTAATTGAGTGAAATTGCAAAAAGGTGCTATTTTCCCAGAAAAGTCCTAAGCACGTGCAATTGCTGAGAGATTAGGATTCATTTAAACTGCAGGAAGTTGGGTAAACACACTGAGAGAAAAATGTGATTGGGACAGAAGGGAAAAAAGGGGTGTTTTTCCTGGAGATGGAAAAAGGTTTTTCCGTTTCTATAGAGAAGTCAATTGAGCAATTTTAAAATCCATTATTTTAAGATAATAATGAACTCAAATTTGTTAAATTGCTTTGAATTAACTACTTAATTTGACTTAAACTTTTTTTGACGTTACTTTGATAAATTTATAGCAAATATTGTATTATTTTGACAACTCTTAAGTTAATTTCAAACGTGAGATTACTTTGACAATTCTCTGATAAATGTCAAAGGGCAAATATTTCTCCATTTTTTTTAGTAAAATGTCTAACGATAAATTACTGTGACAATTGTTTAATAAATGTCAGTAACATTACTTTGAGAATTCTTCAGTAAATGCCAAATATGTCATTACCTCGACAAATCTATAGTTATCAACAAATATTATATTATTTCGACAAATAATTATTACATTGTATAAATATAATTTATTTTTTTATTTTTCAAACGTGCGATTTCTTTGATAATTCTTTAGTAAATATCAAACGTGACATAATTTTTAGACAATTTTTTTGTAAATGTCTAACGTTAAACTACTTTGACAATTCTGTAAAAAATGCCAAACGTATCATTACTTTGACAATTCTTTAATAAATGTCAAATGTAATATGATTACTTTGACAATTAATTAGTAAATGTCAAATGTGACATTTTTAAAGATGACAGTTAAAAAAACTAATACAAAAGACCTCAATAAATGCATGTAGAAGAGTAATAGCTATGTATAATGTATGTGTATTTGAATACAAATTTAATAAATAAATTCATTTGCACCCACCCATCTCAAAGTAGTTCACTTTGAGGTTATTGGCCGTCTGAAATTGCCCGGAAAATCCACAGACTGTCAATACAAAAACCTCTCCCAACTTCCAAAGTGTCAGCTTCATTTCACATCTGTCAACTAATCAAACGTGACAGACAGAAGAAGGTTGATTGACACAACACTTTTCCCGAGTCATCGGAGTGCACCACCATTTATATATATACCCCATCATCCCTTACTCACTGGAGGAATTTCTGTGTGGTACAGGAGTGAATGAGGGTGGAATCGAATGATTTAGTATATATCGAAAACAGTGACGGAAGATTAAGATTCCACCATGGATGAGACGATTAATACGGTTATACATATACGGAGGAAGATGTATTCGGAAATGGTGAGAATGGCACAGATGTTTGCAGAAGCTCCACAAATCCCCACCGATTATTTCATTTATTTTTCCTGTCTTATCCCAACCACCCTTGCGCGACAATGGAAGGATTAACCCCCGAAATGTATAATCATTTGAAACTTTCAAGATTCATTCTCCCTCAACATATACATATGTATATACCTACCCAACCACCCTCGCTTTCAGCCCCATTCGCGCGCGTGGACTTGTGTCCATAAAACCACAATCTCAACCACAAAATTACTCATTTATTGTGTCACTGTGCAATGTTGTAAAAGGGCGGGAAATTGAAGAAAAACATTTTTATAAAATAGAATGAAAAGTGAAAAACGCCGTGAGATAGCAAAATTGGGATAAAACTTTGTCTCTCTTTGACGAAGAACGACACAGAATACATACACAAAATATCCTCACGTTCTCGAATAAAACAATTTAGTGGTATAAAAAAAACTTGCAGAATTTTTCGCTTCTCTTCGCATTTTGTATGCCTGAAAAATGTGTTCCGTATGTGCGTATATATGTTAAAAAATTTAAATTGGCAGAAATATATGGGATGGAATTGCATTTACATACATACATATATTGCTCTGAATACGATAGCGAGAGGTATAATCCATTATAGTTCAATCCCATACTCAAAACTCATATGTTTAAAAAAAAAAGTAGTTGTATAAACAAAAGGGAATATCAACATAGAAATATTAAATCGATTCGACGTCATTTGTTTTATTTTACACAACAACTTTCCATGGATGGTTTAAATAAAAAAATAAAAATATATATGTAGGTATATTTGTAGGTACGGTATATAGTGAGAAGGGAAAGGTGTAAACATCGTTGATTCCATATCCGGAATTCAAATCCTCTCTCTCTAAGCTTAATTTCAAAGATAATAATAAATTTCCATCGAAATATTCGCATTTTTTCTCATATCCGTACTACAACTAAATAAATAAATGCAGACAGCAGGATAGAGATATCGACAGATGAAATAGGTTAGTCTGAAAATTCATAACGTTTTTAGAATTTATAGTTAAAGAAAAACACTAAAAGATATTTTATTTTATAACTTTTTTTAATTTGTGATAAATCACACAAATCTAAAAAATTAAATAAATTTTTTTCGCCCAAGGCTGCTAGTTCCATTGGGATCATCATTAGCAGCTCTAGGGGATTGTTTGTACCAAGATGTCAAACTTTAACGAATTAACAATTTTTTTAAAATAATTTTTCAACACTTTGGAGGACAGAAGTGGAACTTGCTATCAATTCGACTATTTTGAACCGTCACAGAATACAATCTATTCCCTTTATCTTGATAAATTCTGAATCTGACTTCAATTACTACGAATTTGTCGAAAGAAAATCTTAAAAAAAAAACATTCCCTTACTTTATAAAAGAATTTTAAGGTCAAAGTTTGAGGTTAGAAATCCGTGTCCTCCGAGTTTTAATCAAAAACTGAATAAAGTAACTAAATTAATTGCCTATAAAATCTGAAAATAAACTTCTTTTTTGTAATTTTACCTTGTCTCAGAACTTAGGACCTAGAGAGTCTAGAAAACCCTTGGGCTAGTACTATCAAGTCTACGCTCTTTCCTAGCGATTTCCTTACATTCTCCACGATAAAATTCTTTCTAACCCTCTCTTCTGGGGATCCTAGGTTAAAACAACTAGACAAATGTCGTAAAAAACGTCTAGATTAAGTACCCTAGAGACCCTCTAAGCAGCAATCTTTTCCCAGAACTTTTTATTCAACCCTGTACACAGCACTTTAGCTGTATGGGGATAAAAATCTGCATATAGGAGTTATCTTGCTAATTATCACGTTTATCATATTTTACTACACCACATGGAAGAGGTGAGCAGAGGGTGAGGGTGGAAGCGGGGAGCAAAGGCATATAGTGCAACGTTAGATATGTGTTTTCCGCCGAAAAATCTTTTGGAAAGGAAGCACACACCAGCATTAATATTTTTTTACAAATCTGTCACAGTTTATTTGCATTTTAGCATAGCGACTGCGCTTTTTACCTCCCAACACACATATAAATATCCTTCCCTCCCCCCCTCAAAACCCCACGGTATCCTCATATCCAAATATACATATATGCAATGTACATTACATATATGGTGTGTACACACCAGCAGCAAACGTGAACGGGTAGGGTAATTTGTCACCTGAGACACATCAGAAACATCCTTGTCCTGGGCTTCCACTAGAGATTCATAAATTATTAACATTTTCCGTTATTTGTGTACTTGCAGCATAAAACTAACACACTCAACACATGGGAGATTGATAAGTTAATTTAATTCATTTCTTTTTTATTTTGGACAGAGGACCCTCTTTGGCCTATAACCTCCACTTTACCCTCTTTCACTCTAAAGGTTAAACTACTGTGAAATTGCGAACATAAAGCAAAGGAAAAAAAAACTGCCAACATTGTTCCAACAAAGTGTTCAATTGAGGATATTCATATTTCTCAATCTCAATCTCATTGTCGTATATAATTCGATGAAAATTTAAATTTCCTTCCTCTCCTATTCTCCTTTTTCATTGAGCAGTATAGGTAGGAAGATACCTATATATAGCAACACCCTGAAGAGAAAACTTGTGTAACCCTTCTGTGTGAGAAATTTTGCCACCTCTTCGTCCCCCCCCCCCCCCGCCCCTGCCAAAAACCAGAGGAATATTTCATGAATGAATGTGCAACATATAACTATGTACTAGTGATAACACAACTTTGCTTTTAATAGCTCTCACGATTCAAAATAAAATTATACTACCCTCAACTATATATCTTACAATAGATAGAAAGTGTGAATGCTACACCCTTAATTCATTTCCTCTCTCTCACACTTTACCTATACATAACCCACCCAATCTCCGATTTATTCAAAAGCTCCGGTGTATGATATACCATTAAATGAATCCCACAAAGGGTTTCCAAATCACACAAAGTGTGACGACATTGTGAGCCCCTTTTCGATATATATACAATTCACTTTTCTTCTTCACCCTATTGACTTGAGGATTTGTTACCTCACTCCTTCTCTTGCAAAACATTCATCAACCCGTCATCAAACATGAGAGAGAGAAAAAAATGTTCTCTCCCCAAAAAAACTTGCTGGGAATTTAGCATAGAGAGAGAGCATGCGGATGTAAAAAAAAACTTTTATGATTTCCTCTTTTATTTCCACTTAACCTTTACCTCCTTAAAATATTTGTGAAAGAGGTCATATAATTTTTTTTCTCAGCAGAATTATGAGACAATTTGTCACTGGGTTAGAAGGCAAAAAAATAAAACCTTCTCTTTGTGAAATTTCAGAATTATACGGGAAATGGAATGCATTTTGCCGAGAAGCTTTGCAACCCTTAATTTTTTCATGAGACTTGAAGGGAAATTATGTAGAATTCAAAGGGATTTCTACGTATATGCACAACATCTCCCTCTCTACCCTTCAATTAAAATCACATAATTTATAATGTGTGTATGCGTTGCTTTAAGAATATTCAAGTGAATAATTTTTGGAAATTTAATTTACTCCCACACTTCACACGCCAACGCATTGCTGTGAATTTTCCACCCAAAAATTCTCATCAAAATTTTACTTTCATCATCAACACATACATCAGCATTTTCATCCATTGAAACATCAACAAGGGCTAACATCGCATAGCATATTAGTCATGCAATGTAGAACATGACAGTAGGCAAAATGGTCCATTTTGTGGAAAGAATGGATGAATGTGAGGTTTTTGGGGAGGAGAGGGCGTTGCTGTGTAGATGGGGTGGGAATGCATGTATGTAGCACATTTGCAATGATCAACAGATAGAATTTTCCGGGTGTATCAACCACCCCCGTAACCCCCACTCCCACCCCCCCCCACACACACACACATACACTAAAATGTAATTAATGAAACGGGATGCAATTTACATTAGCTGAATCAATTATCATAACTAATTAATTGATTGACTTTATGTAATCTTCCCATGCAATTATTGGTGCAATTGCGTATCATACAATCATCTTTCATTGCTCACGGGGTGCATTTAATACGATGGGACAGGCATCCCAACCTATACCTACCCCCCACCCAAATACCTCCTCATCCTACTCCTCTATTCGCATCCTAATCATTTTCACTCCTCTATATGTATGTATGTGGGAAATAGACTCTGAAATACTAATATCATGCCCAATATCTGTTCAGCTGAGTGGGCACATTATATAACACGCCTGCCTGCCTGTGCCGCATTATTATCAACACCGGAGAGAATGTCATATTGGGTCTCATATAATGAATAGAAATACACAAACATTTCAACGCTTTCACTGTTTACCGAACGCCAAAACACCCCAATGCCATTCTTGCATACGTTGCACCATCAAACTACATATTATATAGGTACTATATATGTATATGTAGTATGTTTTGTACATTGTATATATGGATATTCATGAAATATACATACATAATGCCACCTTTTGTGGTTCTCCTTTGACATATGGATATGCAAATTTGTCCGACAGCCGTGTGTGTGTGTGTGTGTGATTTCATCAATATTGTCAAGGATGGGATGCATGGTGTCCCATGGATATCGGAGAAATTGCTACTGACCTGCATTGACCCATCTACTATGCAGAAACCTCTCTCACAAAACATCCAGTGACACCATCAAATATCAAGACATTGAGTATGTGTATGTGTGTGTGGTATGAAAATAATTAATTATTTAATTTGGAAGACATTCAAGATGGATTTTTATTCAAAATGGATTAAGAAAAAAAATCTTTAACAAATAAGCAAATTTTGTCAATTGGTTTGTGCAAATTACAAAGATTGACATTTCTTTCCTAACGTTTGGTGTTTGTTTCTTGCAATAATTGACGTTTAGTCTAATTTTTGACGTTCCTTTTCTAACATTTTACGTTTATTTATAAGCTAGATGTTTATTTTTAAGTTTTACATTCCTTGTCTAATATTTAAGGTTTTCATCTTAAGATTGACGTTGCTTTTCTAACGTTCATCGCTTATTCTGGCGTTTGACATTCTTTTTGAGATATTTTAGAGTCTATTATTATATTTTACGCAAATTCTAATTATTTTCGTTCTTTGAAAAACATTTTAATTTCTTTTTATAATACTTCACGTTTGTTCTGATCTTTAACGTTTATTCTTATGTTTCACGTAATTTTTCAACGTTTGATATTCCTTATTTAACATTTTGATCGGTTTTCTAACGTTCATTGCCTATTCTGTCGTTTGTCGTTCATTTTATAATAGTTTAACGGGTTTAACGTTTATTCTTACATTTTAAATAATTTCTAATATTTTGTCGTTCTCATGACTATTATTTGATAATTCTTGTCTAACATTTGACGTTTTTTTTAATAATATTAAAAAATCTCACTTTTCTGAATTTTTAATGTAATTTAGGCCAAAAAATAACTTTTTTTTTATCCCTACAAAAAAACTGAATTATATGAACTTTTATATGTGTAGGTGTGTGTATGTTTCAAGCTAAGAA
Organism: Lutzomyia longipalpis; assembly: GCF_024334085.1. Lineage (NCBI taxonomy): Eukaryota > Metazoa > Arthropoda > Insecta > Diptera > Psychodidae > Lutzomyia > Lutzomyia longipalpis. Next base: position 1,193,917 of record NC_074708.1, read on the forward strand.
ACTGCTACTTCTTCATACTTAACAGCGACTCTTCGCTTTTTTTCTCATACCTTTTTTTATTAAGAAAATTCATTAAAAAAATTAAATTTAACTAAAAATAATTCTTGTCTTGCTAATGTTGCGATATCACTGATTATAACATATCGTTGTAAAACCCACCCAGTATAGCCAACAGATTGTCTCTCACCATCCTAAGCATCTCTTCTACACTGGTAATTTGAATGATATTCTGATGACCTTTCGATGGGCAACAGCATATTAAACCATTTACTACACACCCCCGCTCACATTCAACCCTTGCCTCATATAGAATAAACCAAACACAGCCAACACCCCCCCCTCTTCCCCGCACTCATCGTTGCATGTGAGAAAAGGTGACTGCATTGAACCTCGTTGCTATCCACACTCTGTCAAAATTTTGCATCATTTTCGCCAGACACGCATTTTCTCCCCCCAACAACTGCCCTCTTTTGAAAATGCAAATTTTCCCACCAACGCGCGCACCAAGTCACCCAATATTGGTGATGTTAGTTTGCTAAAAATCTATACACATTCAACCCCATCCTTCCCTCTATTCTCTTGCAGAAATCAATGGGGCAAAGGGCAGTCTTGTGCTATATAGCAGAGAAAATCCCCAACAAATTTTGCGGAAGGATCAACAGCGGAAGGTAGAAAATATTTTGAGAAATTCACAAATTTTAAGCACATTTCACCTTCCTTTTCGAAGGGGCATTTGCATGTACAAATAGCTTTCAGGAGGTTTGAGAGTTATTTTAAAATTCATTGAGAAATATTATTTTAATTTTTTCAAGAAAAAACATTCACGAGAGTTTTTCCCGGAGAAACCCTTATGATGGTGAAAATTAAAGAAGATTGATGATTTAAATACTTTAAAATTGCACACACTTTAAAGCTATCTCATAGCTGTATCTTTAAAGAGTCATGCATCGTGTTTCTTTTTTTTCTTGTTTTCTCACCACGTAGCAAATTGATGCAATTAATTATTCTTATAGATGTTAAAAAAAGCAACAACAAAATAAGCAACTTCTTGCGTTATTTCAAGGCACTCGGAAATACGATATCGCGCATTAAAAAGATATTCGAGAGTTTTTCCATGGAAATCTCTCTTGAGAAAATTTAATGAATATCCTCGCTCAAAGAGAACTTTATTAAATTCTGCCATCTCCAGAATTGTACGTTATGTATAATATATAGGTAGCATACAAACCCAAAAAAAAAAGTCTTCAATGTGATAACATTGAATAAAAAGATTTTGAGAAAACTACAAAATACAGCCAAAAGAGATCATCTTGAGTGTTGCTTGGAGCCACACAGCAGTGTGGTGAAAAAAAGCTCAAAAGCTCTCCCCAAGTGCTGCGACAGAGAGAGAATTTCCGGCAAAATGTGTAGGAAAATTTTTGTGAAGACATGAAAGGATGTTCCAGCATCACATCCTACACAGTTCTTGCACTCTCTCTCTCTCCCCCATACTCCCTTTTCATTGCAATACCATACGTACAACATTGAGAGAAAAATCCATCACGAAAGGTGGAAGTTTCGGTCTCATAAAATCACATTGAGTTTGAAATAACGCTTGAAAATCTATCAAATCAGACGCATCTTCTTTGGATGTGTTTTCTACCTCGGGACTTGCCGAGGCATCTTCTTCACACACACACACACACACACCGAAAGGAGATAAATCGCCAAACAAGATGTGGGTGTATCAAATATACAACATAGATTGCAGAAGAAAATTCTAAAATATAAGAAAATGTGTTCTTCATCAAGGAAAACTCACAATGTTCTCTCACATTGAATTCCCCCACGACATACTTCTTGTCGCGCGCGTATTTCAGCTCTTTGCTATAGCTACAGAGAATCTCTTACGAGGGAATCTCTTCTGCTTTTTACTTGGTACCTATCCACAAAAGTCATCCCCACAAGATACAACGTGACATGATATTTGTGATTAAATTTCAAGAGAAAAGGATGTATTTAATGTGAGACAAGTACGAGAAATATTATTTTAAAGTAATTTTTTAGGTTTATATTCATCTTGTGTTGTGATTGTAATTTAAAAGGAGCTTATACAGGCATATAAAGTGAATATTTTTGTATTTTTTGGGTAATCTTTGCTGGCTTTTTTTTTTAAACTAAATTTTCAATAAATCTCTATGAATTTTCTGTATATTTTCACAAAAATTTTCGTTTATTTTTTTTTAATTAAATTGTTTAATAAAAAAATATCAAAATAAATTTATTCTAGTTTTATTTGTTAAATTTAATTTTCATGTCATTTTGAAGCTATTTGGCTACTATTTCATCATTAGAAAATTTCATAGTTATTAATTATATTATTGGTAATCACCACAATATTACGCTTTAGACCCTTTAGACTGACTTAGAAAAATTATGAAGCTCTCTGAATAATCTACAGTTTTCGTACTTTTTACGGTAAAAATGAAATATTTTACTCCATTTATAAGAAAGTGTTCAAAAACACTAAAATTTTACTTTATTTAAAAAAAAATCTAAAGGAATAATTTATTTAAACAAAAAATCTGGGAAATTTACCGGTTTTGCGTTTAAAAAAAACAAATTTTTCCCAAATATATGCTTGAATAAGCTCCTTTAACCCTTGGAGGATTCAATATTTCTAACCTCACACTCTGACTTGAATTTTCTTACCAAAAGAAAATATTTCTTTTCCCAAAATTGATTCAATTTATCGTGAAAAGTTAAATAGTTTTTATTTCTTTGCGATTTAAAAAAAAATCAATTGCTAAATTGATTTTTTTGGATGATTTTTTAGTTTTAATATTTCTTTTTGTTTGAAATATTAAAACTAAAAATTCAACAACAAAAAATTTAATTCAAAACTTTTTGTGACTTTTTGCTTTTTTTTGTTGTTGTTAAATCAATCTTCTCTAAACATTTGAGTTAATTTAGGAGGGACACAGCGGTATTTTGAAACATGAGAGGTCCCTTTAAAATGTTTATTTTTTTCTGTATTCGCTGGGAGGATGTATAACAACAACAAAAAAATATATAAATGCGGTGGAATTTTGAGGCTTCATTAGCGCTCAATTTGGAGCGACTATTTTCTTTTAATATCATCCCTCTTGATGAAAAATAACAACAGAGACTCGGAAAAATGATGAGATTGTGGGACTGTGCCACCCAAACACACCCCACACTCCTCTAACCCCATTCATGATCCCATGAGTATGAATGAGGCACACTTTGGGGGGTAGCCCCCCTCATATAGTCAGCCTGACGAGGATGTATATCGTGCAATTGAGGGTACAGCCACCATCACTCCCCCAAAAATGGGAGCTCATCATTGTCCAACTCACACAGAGCGAGTCCTCCTCGGTACCGCATTCTAACAAATTCCATTTAACTCTACATTTCTAACGACATCCTGCCAAATAGTCAACCCGAACTAGATAAATCTCAAGAGAGTCCTCCCGAGAACAAATTTCCCTCTGACACTTTTCCCAGCAAGCCTCCGTATCCGGGGCCCTCTGGAGGAGGAAAAGGGTTACCACCCCCACCCCCCATTGCTTCTCTCCCTCAAACCCTCTAGAGAGCTTCTCTACTCAAAAAAATTGCCACAGCTATTGACAATAATTTTCAACTGAATTATTATCCCCTTCTTTATGACTGTTTACTCTTCATCTCATTGCTCAATTCCCCTGAAAAGATTTATTTCCCTTTACGCTCTTAACATTTTGTTGAAAATAAATTCACAAACTCGCCCAAAAGGATCTCTGATAAATTCACCACAGCTATAGAATTGAGCAAAGACAAACAGGACGCCCTTACAGTTTTATTTTCTTGCAGTTGCTCTGAGATAATTCGAAAACCAACCAGCAAGGATATCGAAAGGAGGATAAAACTTAGCAAGAACAATCTATCCAAGAGGATATCAAGGATATTTGTGTCCTAGTTGAGTAAATTTATCAAATACACACAATACAGGATACGTAGGAAAGAGAAAAGTCGTCGAAAGGGTCACAGGATAAATTGTATCCTTGCTCAATTCATTGGGAACAGTACATCCCTCCTGTGAACTCTCTAGTCGAGACACAAAAGGTCAAAATGATTGGTTATAAAAAAGTCTCCAAAGGCATACATTCCAACATGAATCATATTTGATGAGAAATCATTGAAAGAAGGGGAAAGGAAATAATAAAAGAAAACTTACTTGAAAAATCAGAAGTCGTCCCCTTGAGGGATTTTCCCATCAACTGGCAAGACTCGCAAGAACTAATGAAGAAAAATTGAAAAAAGTATTTTTTTAGAGATGATTTTTTAAAATACTTGAGTGCTTTTTCTCTCTCTTACCTCTCTTGTATTTACTTCATTTTCATCTTCAAATGATTTACTAAAAATAGAAGAGAGTAGAATGGAAATTAACTTTGATTAAAAATAAAAATGATTCATTGGGAAATTCACTAAAAAGATGGAGATTTTGCATAATTTAATGACTGCCAGGGAAAGAATTTATGGTATAGAGACGATAGAAACTATGTAAGACTTAAATGGCATAAGTGTTGTGTGGCTGTAGGGCTTCATAAACTGATTGTGAGCAATTAACGTTACAGTGGTGCTTCGCAGTAACGTCTCTAAGATGAATTTGAAGAGAAACAAAGAAGGGGTCGATTCTGATAAAAATCTCTTCTTTTCTAAGAAAATAAAAGTTGTAAGATTTTCACAGCTTTGGTTTTTAAATCGTTCTTTAACCCTTTAAGGTTCATTGGGTCATACGCTGACCCACAGGCTTTATTTTGAAAATGTATGTCATTTTATAAAATTTTTTTATGAATATTGAGTCCAAATTAGTACGAGACTGTGTCTTTAATCCCTGATTATTTTATGACCACAAAAGGACATCCACAAGGACTCAAATGATCAGGAAGGACGAAAAACCGAAAATTTTTGAGTTGGGAATTTTTGCCAAAAATGTCTTATTTGACCTCAAAGGAACCCATAAAAATTATTTTTAGTTCAATCAACTCGCTAGATTGATCGTGGACCTTAAAGGGTTAAAAGAAAAACAAAGAATTCGCTGTTCCAGAAAACAGTTAAAAAAATCTTTAAAGAGCCTTAAAACAGAAATTTTCTTTCAAAACCACAATTAAAGACAGGAACAAACTGTCAAAATCTTTTAAGATTTTTCCCAGAATACCAAAAATCTTTTAACTGAAGATTTGTAAAAAAAGAAAAGATTTTTAACAGAATCTACTCCGAACTTTAAACTTAAACTAGGTTAACTCGGAATTCGGATTTTATTTGAGGTAAATGTGTATAGTCGCTTTCATCCCACTGCAGCCTGTAAGGCCTATTGTGAAAGGGTCCTCGGTTTCTTTAATCGTCACTATCTGATATTATTTAAGATCGATATTGCCCAAGCCGAACAAAACAACAGCTTGTGGTAATTTCTTTCCTCATTGATCGTAATTGATTACCAAAGCATAGGCAAATGTTTCCATTCACCCTATCACAGCATCAGCAAAGACCACATTACAGAGGGTTATATTTGTGAAACTGGATTTGTGTACAGATTGGAAAGTCATCTTAGTGTTACTTCCGCTTTCAGTATTTTGATGCAAGAGGACCATTGTCTTTTTTTGTGAATACGCGTGCATCTCTTTCTCTCAATCCAACAATCTAACCAAAGTGTACCACTATGGATCCAACGTTATCCAGCAGGGGTATTTTCATCTCTGTTTATCGGCGTTCGCTTCCGTGTGCCTGAGAGTCTCAAACCTTTATTATAATAAAGTTCGTAACATGAAACCCCACTGTAGTGTTTTGCCTCGACCTTTCTGACACACAGATTGTACAAAATTTCAAAAAAGGCAGATTTCTTTTAATTACGACTAACTAAATGATTTTTTTTATATTCCTCGGAAAATCTTTGCTTTTTTCTGTCCGGAAATAATTTTTTTGTGATAATCCTGCCCACAGCGCTATGTATATTTGTATACATAAACATACATAGCAAGTCGATATTTTTTCTTTCAATTTTTTCACCCAAAATTCTTGAGAAAATTGGAACAGAAAGTACCCAAAAGTATTTCTACCACCTAAAGGCAAGGGCAGGATGGGACATTGGAGGGAAACTGAGTCATTTTGGGGAGACATTGCCCAAAACATGCCTGAAGATTCACAATAAACAAAATCAATAATCACCATGGAGGGCGCTTTGGGGGTGACAACTGAGACAACACACGCACTTTTCGCGGCTTTAATTACCTTCTATCAGTTTAATTTCACCACCTACACCTTCGTGGGCATGTAAAGTCCACTAATGCGGAAAATACAAACACTTCCGACACCTCTTTGTGGGTGGAAATTGCACTTTTTTCGCTGCACCACCAGAAAATCCGTGTTTTGACGTGCCGGAGTTGCGAGAAGCGCGAGAAAACGCGAACATTTCCGAAGGTGGCGCCGTCTTACTTGGCTAAAAGACAATCTCTTATTTTTGAACAGCAAAACCGTTAATCTCTTACTGGCCCAAATAATAAAATTTGGACTTTAACGAACATTTTTTTTTGTTTTTCCAAATTTTTGGGCATAAAACGCATTTTAGTAACTCCTGGGGCACTTACGGGTGCTCCAAAGCTTCTCTGTGCCAAAGATTCTATAGAATAAAATGCAATTTTGTTAGATCACAGCTTTAATTTCTACTTCAAACTTTCTTTTATTTTTACACACATTCATAAATTTTTTAGGTGGTTAGTTGAATCCCAAATTGACGACCTACACCATATTTTGCAGCTGTTTGAAATTCTTCAAAAGAACACAGCTTCTGTTTTTTTTTTTTTTAGTATACATTTGTTGCAATATAATAGCGAAAAAAAATACAATAAAAAACGAATGCAACAGCATCCGTCAATCTATACTCTCACAAAGTTTTGTGGATAAAATTCTATGTAGAAAAAATAATGCTAATTTTTTAGGCACTTCTAAAAAGGCTCTCGATCTGTGCACGCACACAATTTCAGCCCCAGCTGAGTCAATTTATGAATAAAAATTTCGAGAAAGCACTTCCTATGGCTCTGAGCATCATCAGGAGCTTTTTTTTTACATTTTGTATTTATTTTTTTAGTGGCGTCCAACTTCGCGGAGCTCACGGTTCCCCATGGGTAGTGGTGGACGGTAGTTGTTGATAACCAGGCCATTCGTGAAGGAGGTTGCTGTATCTTCGCAAACGTCGTGACAACGTAGCTTGCGGAAGGCATTGAGTTGATCCTCAGACACCTCAATGGGTTCCTTGAAGACGATCCAGATGACCGACTCAGAGCATGGAGGAGTCGTCAAGGAGCCCAGGTAGGTCCAGTAGCCAGGAGATGTGGCTGGCAGGAAGGTTCCTGGATCCAGGGGAGTGGGAAGAGTTACCTACAAAATTCAGAGAAAAGAAAATTCCTTAGAAAAAATCCTTAATCTTTAAGAAATTTTCTTAAAAAAAAGGAAAGAATTCCTTACTCTATCGCCTTTGTGAGTGATAAAGGGCATCAACTGCACGATCTTGTCCAGGTTCGAGTGGTGCTTTCCGCGCTGGAATTGAAAGAAATAAAAATAAATCATTAGAATCCCAAGAAATGCAGTCGTCAAGAATTTTTGCCGCCAGAGAAATTCCCAGGAAGAAGAAAAGATAAAGAAAAGATGATGAATGCATTTTTCTGACAAAAAAGAATTTCAAGCCATGAGATAAGCTGGAATTTCTACGTGGTGGTCGTGATGTCTCTTCGTTGCAAGGCATCATTTTTGTGAGTCAAAGAATAAAAGATTTTTGCTTAATTAATTCTGACGACTGTGAGGAAGTAAAAATTCAACAGACTGGTGCAATTAAACTGCTTAAGAAGGAAAATATTATTTATAAGAATTTATTAATGAAAATTCATTAAAAAAAATGATAATCAAGGGGTATTTTATTCGGATCTTCGTAAATATTCAGATAATTTTCCAGAAAAATCAGAAAATTCGGCATGGGAACATCTAAAATTAGCACTGAAAAGGATGAGATTGAGGATCAATAACCTAGAAAGTACTTAACTTAAACTAAAGTACTAAATTCGACCGTAAAAGTACTAAATTCAAGCCTAAAATACTCAATTCAAACATGAAAAGACTAAAATTAAGGAAAAATCTAATTAAATCCCAACAGTACTAAATATCAGCCGAACAGTAAGTCCTAAGCTTAGGCTTAACAGTACTAAATTCAAGCTTAAAAGTACTAAATTCAAGCCTGATAGTACTAAATTCAATCATAAAAAACTGAATTCAAGCAAAAAAAAAAGCAAATTCAAGTCTAATAGTACTAAATTAAATGTCTAAAAGTACTAAATTCAACGTTAAAATGATTAAATTCAAGCCGATTTTTTAAAATAATTTTCTAGCAAGGGGAATGAATGAAAATATTCAGATTATTCTCCAATATTCGGATAATTCGCCAAAAAAATTAATTAATGTTTGGCAAAAGCCCCTTGATGTTAATAAATAAAAGAAAAGACGCTTCACTCTGTAAATAGGCAGTTTACAAAATAATAAAGAAAACTTTGTCGTCACAATAAATTCCCCAAAAATATAAACCAGATTTAATTTCCCCAAGGTTTGGACAAGAAAAACTCCAACACTAAAATTCATAAAACACAGCAATTAACATTTTCAAGATCAATAAAAAATAAAGCTTAAAATTGAAATATGTATAATTCCAAAAACCTTAAAGGGCAAATGAATAAAAAAAAACCTACAAGTTCAAGAACTTTCCCATTAATTTTCTCCCTCTAAATTTAACTTCCTTATCTACGCATCGTACGAGTAAAGAGGCACGAAAAAAGCTTGTTATATATTTTTTTTGCAAACTTATATAATAGTATGGTACGAAGGACGGCGTGTTATCATTATTTTCTCTCGCTCTTCTCTCAAGTTCACGCATGAGACCGCGTGTAGGCCAAAAGAGAGTGGTGGAGCTTACAAATTGGCGGGAAAATGTGCGATATGTGTGCACGCAGAAAGGTCAACTTACTTTGAGAAATACTGCCAGGACAGCTAGGCCATCGGGTTGACGAGCAGCCTCATCGAATGAGGGATACTTGGTTTGATTCCAGTGCACAAGATGCAATTCTCCAGCATACGAGAGCCCATCAACGGTGTGCTCAGACCCTTTGTTATCGGAGCAACCCCAGTGGCAGTGAAATTGCTCCAGGACGTACTTATCGCTCCCCAGGGGACCCCCGGTTAGTTCTGAACCCTTCCCATTGACATCCACACGCCAGCAATAGCCAGGATTCACGAGACTCCGCGTATTCTCCGGAACATACTTCCAGCGCAGTGGTTGGGACTTGAGATCACCATCCTGCTTACTTGCCGCCGTGGTGATGTTGATGGGTGATTGACGATGCCCAGATGCCGATGGGAACCACTCTGGCCACTTCTCGGGACCTTGAAAGATGAAGATGAAAAAAAAAAAGAGCCCCAATTATAAATTGCAAACCACAAATATCCGGAACATTTGTATATAAATTGGCATCATCAATTTGTCGCAGCAACAGCTTCATCAGAGCTCATTTGGACAATTGCGCATTCCCGCACTTACCCCCCTACGCCAAAACAATTTATTCAACATTCCTCCCTGGCTCTACGGAGATGCATCAATTGAAGGGCATTAAGAACAATTTAGTGATGAGCAGTTCAAATTGCAATTATTCAACTGACTTTCTCAATTATTATGCAAATTTTTGTAAAATTGTTTCAAAGCTCCTTTTTAGAAAATTATAATGAAAAATTCAAATCAAGCGATTAATGGAGAGAATTCCATAAAAGTACGAGCAATTATTATTTGTTTAATTCATAATAAAAAACATAACAAATGAATAAAAAAAATTTAAATAATAATTAAAAAACAGATGGAAAAATTTCTAGATCAAGTCTGTAAGCTCTGTTCTTACTGAGAAAAAATAGATATATCATGAAGACGACAATGGAATTCATGTAGGAGGACATATGGCATGACAAAAGAATAAAGAATTGTAAATTTTGATATTCTCTCAACAAATAAATAGAAGATAATGTACTCGCACATGTGCCTCTCATAATGCTCTATATTAAGAATGATTTGGAACAATTAACTCACAATATGTGGTTCACTAAAACAAGTTGAAATTAATTAAGCAAATGAGTAGTTTTATTTTTGAATAATTATTATTAAATGTTAAAGGAGTTTACCCGATTCAATGCGAGAATATTTATTAGAAGAAAAAAATCGAGACATTATTAATCTTCTATGGAGAATCAAAAAGTAATAAGAAATCGCCAAAATTATTCATATTTTTATTGTATTGTATCAGCTATTAGAAATCAATAAAGATTTTCCCAAAAAAAATGCAAATAAATGACGTCATTCTGAAAAATTAAATTAATGACTAATTGTTGAACATTAAATTTTCTTTTGCGAGAAGTTTTGGATATTTCTTTTGGTCCTATATGTTTGTTAAGGAACATGTTTACCGCAACCTAATGAAGACATTAAAACCCGAAACATTGTTGATCAGACAAATAAAGCATCTGAAATAATTTCAAGACTACTTCCGAGTCTCGTACGTTTGAATTTTATCTGTTTCAATACATTAAACATTCACGCTAATGCTTCTTTGTTGATTTTTAGCAAGGAATCTTAATGTTTCATGCATTGAAACAAATAAGAAACATAATTTTGACGTCATTATATGCATTTTTGGATTAATTTTTTCTGACTTTTCTCATCTATTCCCAGAAGGAAATTCTGCGTTTTTTTTTATTACAATCTCCAAGATTACGTCTGTTCTGATTTATTTCTTGAGAATTTTTTTCATGCATAAAAACGAATAAATTTCTTTCTTAACATTTCTCCCGACACAATAAAGTAAATTTTCAATAAAAAATAATCTCAATTATATTTGTTTTATTTTTCATTGATTAAATATTTAGCGCAGTTATCGGAAATGGATCAAGGTGTGTATTTTATAATATTATCTATTAATCTATCAATCATTTTCTTTACGTCTGTCGACACACTAAACTCCATTCTATGTATCCACAATGTGTGATAAATTGAGAGACAGCGATGATGGGAAAAATGTGCTGCAAATTGATTGAAAATGCAACAGAACGTTTTCAATCAATTACAACAATCATCTCAAAGTTCTCAAAGTAAATAAAATGTAATTTCCCGAAGGAATTTCCTTGTAGAACTTTGGAATTTTTTTTTGTTTCTTTTCAAACATATAGCATTTCCTCAATTCACATAAATTGATAAATAAATACATATTCCTTTGTATCTGGTCTGATAATTCACTTTTTTGTGTGTTCAAGTCGACCCTCTTGCTGGAGATAATAATTATGCAAGGGGATGGTATAACCTCATTTTCAGTGAAGAAAAGTCACTTTTTGTTGAACAAAATGTATGAGGAATTCTCGAATCTCGCTCAATCTCGACCGATTCCCGAGAAACACTTTAACTTTTTTTATATCAATAATGTTATTTCGATAATGAGATAGGGATCAATCGAAAGCTAATTAAATGTACTTTCGATTGCAAGTGGAATTGTGCAAACTGATCCCTTATTTTGATCGGAAGAACCTGCTGCCTCACTAAAAGTACTGATTTCTCGGGGTTGGGCATCCCCCTGTAATTATGTAATACCATAATCAAGAAAAAGAAAAGAGATCAATTAATGTGATATTGGATTGAATATAGCTTAGCAATGGGGGTGTATTAATTTAATCAGATACTCCCGGCGTGTGTGGATTGATTTATCATGCCCCGAAAAAATTGGTAGTAAATAATTTTAGACGCTTGAAGTATGATTGATTTGCGACAGACTAAAAGCCCTCATTGGTGTTTATCGTGGAACTTTATCAGAAAAAAATACTTATCACGTGTTTCCTCACGAATGGGGAAAAAAAGAACAAAAACTATGTGTGAATGAGATAGCGTCTTCCGAATGCATCTTATCACACATCCAGCATTTAAAGCCAATAGAGCGATAAGGAAGTTCTCATCGCTTTTTATTTCCACGTACAACGTCCACCTTTTTTCCTATTTGTTTCCACATTATTTTGTTGAAATTAAACTTTAAAAAAAATCCTCCATCATGTTGATCGATGGAGACGCCAGGTGTGCGTGGATGCTGTGCAAATATTCTCTTTAAAATGTTTTAAGTAAATAGGTGGAGAAAACCCATCATTTGATTAGCATGTGACGTAATTCTTCCCACCTGAAATACACATTCAGTGTTTTTACTTTGAAAGCTTTGAGATGTACAGTAATTCACGTTTTTCTCTATACATAAAATCGCACACAGTTTTCCCCATCAATGGGCGACCTTGCACTTCTGCCGAGAATTAATTTAAGAGCAAGTTTTTTTTTTATTTTATTTTCTCCATTCAACAATGCTACCTACAATGTACACATAACTACATATAAACTACATATACAATGTAGAGAGTATAGAGAGAGAGACCTAAACGTCTGAATCACGTCAGTGTTTTTCGAGAATTCCTTATGAATGATACATGTATGTAGAAGAAAAAGCTCTCTTGATGATCCTAAATTACACAATAAAAAGAACAAAACACTCCGAGATCATTGCTCAATTACGCAGAGATCCTCACACAATTCTTTGCTCGTGTCTTTTGTCAAAATCCCCTCGTCAAGTTTTATTTATTCACCTCAATTTGTACGGAACTCGTGACTCCAAAGAAGATGTCACGAGCGGCGTAACTTCATCATTGTTGCCTCCGGATATTTATTTGATTAATCTTCCACCTGATTTATGGTGGAAATTTCTAGAATAATAATAATATGATCGTAATGAGTGATTTATATTCAGCTAATCATTTTGGGAGATTCGCCAAAAAAAGCCATCCTATTAATTCCTCATTAGTCTGGCCTGGATAGTGGCGAAAAATAATACAAGGTGTCCCCATGATGAGGTTGAATTTAAAAAACGCATACGTTTTTTGGAATGTGGGGACCCTAATTCGTGCTCATCCCAAGTTTGAGCCCGATCTGACGACTTTGCATTTTTGAGTATACACAGAAGCTGTGCTTCTTTTAAGAAAGAATCACAGCTAATATATATAAAGCGAAATATTGGGATAGATTCTGATGAAAATCTTTCCTTTTCTTCTCTTAAAATTCGTCAGTTATAAGATTTTTGTCATTCTGGGAAAAATCTTATAAGATTTTAACATTTAATTGTTATTTTTTTAATCGGATTTTTAAAGGAAAATTACTTAAGGGACTTAAGGGCTTTTGAGAGCTTTCTAACAATAAGTGTTTTCTAGAAGAAGAAATCCTTTGATTTTTCTTTTATGGAGCGACAATAGATTAATAATTTAACTGTCAAAATCTTACCAAAAAAGAAAAGATCTTTTCAAAATCGACCCTAATGTCCAGAATCTATTCTAAAAATCAAACTTTATATAAAACTCTCTTTTCTCTGAGAATGAGAATTTCCTAAAGAAAAATCTTCCAAGCACATTCCTCAGAGAAATATGTAAAGGTAAAAATCTTCACAAGTCACTAATTCAATAAGAAAAAAAACGATGGAAACATTTATTTTGTCTCAATTGCAAAACTTACAATGAAATTGCCATTTTCTTTCCCATAACTAACAATTATTTTGCATTCCTAAATCTCTCTCTAATCGTCATTTCGTGACTATTCTCAAGTATTTATTTTTTTCTCCACTCCGTACACACACGTATTGTACTTCCCCCAAATTGCTTTTGCTTTGCTTAACCGCAGATTAAAACATTTTTTTTTCTTCAAGAAATGAAATAAATAAATAAACTTTTTATTATTTCCAGAAGAAAATTCATTTAAAAAAAAACACCATTTATTGTCAACAAGGTTCTTCAGTATGGTAATAAATTCTCACGTGAGACGCGTCATATGATTGAGTTTTTTTTTGTGTGGCAGGATCGTATCGATACGCGTCTTAAAGGCAAATCTTTAATTTTTCATCTTAATTTTTTTTTCTTTTGCTTTTAACTCGGCAACCGGTTAGAGGTCTCGTGCGCAAAAAACCCACAGAGAAGCTGCAACATACAGTACCGTGCCTAAAGCACGAGACACAGCACATTTGTACACTAGATATACTCAAGTCTCGTGACTTTATGCGTGATGGGACGCTTCATATATGAGGAAATATTTAATTGGAAAATATTTACACAAATTTCCCACATACTGTATGTACTCATATTAAATATCCACACACACCTCTCGTCATCGGAAGGTGACAAATTGGTGTAAATTTAATTTGCCACACACGAATTGGAGCAAATTGCCGCTGTTTAGCATTGTGCCAATGAAAAATCGTGCCCATCACTTTGGGTGATTGGCGGTGATCACCCCAAAAATCAGACTAAATTATCGAAATTGCTGGACAAAAAGCTCTCAAATAAAAAATTATTTCGCGCAAAATTTCCATTTAGAACGATAAAAATATCATATGACCAAATTGTGCGGGTGATAATTGCGGGGAGATTTCCCCTTTAGAAAAAAAAATCAAGAAAATTTCGCATTTTTTCCCTCTGTGCGCACTCGAGATTGCTTCAAGTGGAAAAATACGCACAGTGACGTGAAAAAATGTGTCTGCAGTGGAAATTGTCTTAAATTTAAACGATGCTGCAGATGCGGAGTTAATGAGAACGATGATAAGGTGAGATTATTTTATGTTTCTTTTTTTTCTGTGTAATTAAACCCCTTAAAGTGTCAGTGTTGTAATTTTATTGCACATGATAAAAAATGGTGGAAAGAAATGAAAAGAAATTGAGCTATATAGCAGCAGTCATGAGACTTAAAGTGTTGATAATTTTGCTATTTATATAGGAACTTTTATGGAATTGTATTCGTCACTGATAAAACTTCCATAATAAATCGCAATTTGTACGCAAAAGCGTGAGATTTTTGAATGGATTTAACTGTGTTAATGAATTAGTTTTTTTTAAAGAAAATATTGAATTTTATTCTTAAGAATTATATAGAAATATTCATATAAAACTACATTGGCGCAAAGGAGTTTATCCGCTTCAGAATGAAAAAAATTTTTCATTAGAAGAGAGTCAGTACATGGTTAATTTTCTAGAGGATCAAAAAAGAGAAAGAAATCGCCAAAAAAAACTTTTCTTTTTTTTCTCGTGAATCATATACAAGAAATTATTAAAGATTTGACTAAAAAATGCAAATAATGACGTCATTCTATTAATAAATCTCTTTGACTGCATTAAACACTTAAGTTAAAGTTTCATCGATGATTTTTAAGAAGGAATCTTTATGTTTCAAGTACTGAGAAAGATAAAATATCTAAAATAGACATTGGTGACGTCATCGATTATATTTTTAGACAAATATGTGCTAACGTTTTTCAGCACATCCCTGAGGAAAATAGAAAGTCTTTTATTCAGCGATTTCTTATTAATTTTAATTCTTTTACAAGATTAATATTGTCTCGGTTCTTTCTTTAAATTAGGAATGTTTCCATACAAGAGTGGATAAACTCTTTTATATCTTTTATTCCTTATTAAGTTTGCTTTCAGTGTAGGTCAGGTGATAGAATTATTTTCAATAAAAAATCGCGCAAAAATTCCGAATATTTTTGCTGATTCACCTGAACGATTCTTTTACATTTTATTCTTTTAAAAGTTTGTGAGATATATAGATTTTTCTTATTAACTTTAAGTTGACAAAACGATTTTAAAAATTCTTCAAAGAACATGGAGAATATAGCTGATATAGCTATTAAATGAAGATTAAGAGAATTTTTTAGAAGCAAGTTTCAAGGTTGTAAAGATTCAGACAAACTTTAAGACAATTTTTAATTATTTTTAAGCTTCTTGAAAAAATTATTATTTATCTCAAAATTAAGCTCAAAAATTAATCTTAATTTTTTACTCCATTTGATATGGTTTTTAACCCAGATATGTATTCCCGATTAAGTTTTTCAAAGCATAATTTCAATATTGTATGAAAACTTAATTGAGAAGTTCCAAAAATCTTTGTTTAATCGAATCTTCTATTTAAATTTTATGAAAAGAAATTTTTTTTCGCATTTTTGGCCACTCAAAATCAACACGAAAAAATTATTTACTTAAAAGCTTTCAAAAAAATCTTGAGAGCTTTTTCTTACTGTTAATGCACATAGCCATTTGCACGGGAGTGTACAAGCGAATGCCCCAGTCAATTTTGCAATATATTGATGCAGAAAACCTTGATTTTGTGTGCGAGCTTCCACCAACAAGTGCAGATCATGGCACAATAAACCGCGAGTGTCCTTATGTAATGTGAAAAAAAAAGCTCATTGAGGTGTATTGAGAAAAATAAATACTTGACATTGATTTTATGCACATTTTTCACCATGTTCAGTTCACCGTTGTCACTAAAATAGCGATTAGCCCCTTTGTGGTGATAACGTGTGCTCTTGTTTCTTTTATTTTACATTTTTCTTTTCCTTTGAATTGCAAAGTTTGCGCGGCAATCATCGCATGACAAAGTGATAGGAAATGTGCTTGAGAAGGAGAAAAAAAGGACGCCATTGGCAATTTTCTTATCATAATTTTCCTATATAGCATCCCAATGTGGTGATTAGTAGCACACAGGGTGGCATGAATGTACTGCACGGGGAATATTACTTAAGAAGAAGAGAAAAAGAATGGAGAAGAGGCAAAATTAGCTTACAAATTGCACGCAGAGAAAGAGAAAGTTCAACGTTCGAGTAAATGCGGAGTAAATAAAATGCAGTGAAGTATGTGGGGGGCGCTTTGTTGTAGTACCAACCACTTTTGCAAATATATAATTTCTGCACGTGATTCCGTGGCAATGTGCTTGGGGGAAACCCATAGTACATACACGATTAATGTGGAAATGATACACTTTTTGGCGTCATTCAGCACCCTCCGAAAAAATGAGTGAATTTTATGCTTTTTAGCTGTGATTTAGACATGCTGTGGAGGCGGGGAGGGAAATCCAATAAACTTCCCGCTGTGCTTTTTTGCACATTCAGGTCCCTGTCACTCGGTTAACATCATTAGGCATGGAGTTTAAAATTCAGGCCATGCTGAGGTCAAGACTTTTTGAGGAAAGCGCACACAACACACACACGGCACTAGGCCAGGGGGCACACGAAAAAAAAAGAAAATGAAGAAAAAGCTTTACCATTAGTTTCGGTGTAGCCCCAAGAGACGCTCATGGTTGACCTTTTTCCCGACTTTTCCGTTGATTTTGTAACTTGAGACACTTAATTGATTTCACTTGAACCACCCCGCGCTTTGGAAAAAAAATGCGTGTGGATCAGCCAACCGTCTCTCGCAATTTTCGCGCTCTTCAACTTGTTGTAAAATTTTTCTTCTGGAAACTCTCTTGGTGGAAGAGTGGCAACGATGAGCAGCAACCACACGGGACGAGACCTTTTTAGCAACTGCCTGAACACTCCGCTTGGATACTTTGAAAAACTCCGCGTAGCGATTTCTATGCCACACGAGCTGATGAGATAACTCCCATATAGCCGACTTCCAGCACCTCGAGGCCCCTGCCCGTGCCCCCTCGGGGCTCAGCAATTGCCGAGAAAGCCACGAAGTGCAATTGCGAAGTGAAATTGCGTGGCCCCGAACTCTACATAGCTGAACCCTCCCCGCGGGCTAAAAAGGTTTAAATTGGAGAAAATGAAGAAGAAGGTTTAACATAAACTGAGGCGCATGATTTTTGGATGAAAATATTAAAATAATTCATCAAAGAAGAATTAATATTAAGGAAAAGTTAATTGAGAGGATATTTCTTGTAAATTTTCTTCAGGAACTTTTGAATTAATTAAAGATTCATTGGAAATATTGAAGATGATCACAAAACACACGGTGTCCCAGGTAAACTGCAATTAAAAAATTTATAGATGCAGATAATTAAAAAAAAAGGACTTTAAGGATTTATTTTGAGAATATTTCTCTCCTTAAAAATATCACCAATCCTGTCTTAAATTTTCCAATTTTCGTCTTCATTTAAGAAAGATTAATTAAAGCAAAATTAAATAAAGAAGAAAAATTTTCCAGTTTCCCAAATTTAGAATTAAATTCTCTTCTGAATTCAAGGACAAAGGATGTTCTATATTTAACAGACAGGAAGTATAGCAAAAGACTTATTTTTGGTAAACAGAAAGGATATTTTCATCACACTATTTTTGTATTTCTTCTAAGGAAAGTTTTTCTTTTTTTTTTCAATTCAATTCAGAAGAGTCAATGGCAGAAGAAATCTCAATGTGATTTTTCCACAGCATCTAAATTACAGACTCATTGGAGAATATGCAATCTTTTCATCTTTTCACAAACCCATAATTTTAGCGAAAATTATGATTGCGCCGGGATTTTTTTCTCTCGTCACGTCTGATGGAATAAAACTCATCATTCAAGAGAAAAATGTTTTATTTTCTTTTCTGTTTTATAAATTTTAGTATGTAGAGAAAAAAAAATTTTTAGAGAAATTAGTAAAAAATATATAAATTACAACAGAATGTCAGTTTTTTTTGGTTTTTAAAAAATACAAATTTGACATTTAGAGAACACACACGATGGGCCCCGAAGGTGACCGAAGGCATTTTTTGACAGCACTTTTAGCGATTTTCTGTCACTTTTAAACGGTCTGGCACTTTTACTACTATTAGGCACACATTTTTTGATTTATTTAAGCCACAATATGGGATTATATTGCATTTAATCGTTATTCAGCTATTAATACGTTGATTTTTAAGTATTTCTCATTTTTTTCTGGGGTTCTAGGATGCCTAGGAATTAGGACCTTGCGCGTGAGGCTTTCTTGCTCTTATCACCCTTAGGTGGGACAGTAAGACCACTACGTCCAGCTGCCATATGACGATTGTAGAGTCTGAAAGGAAAATTAGTAAAAATTAAATTTGGAAAAAAAATTATTGGCAGCTTCTTACATCCTGTATGCTTCGGATTTAATGTAGTCCAGTACGTGACTTATGCCAAGAAGGTATTGCTCATTTATGTGTGGCACCCAAGGATTTTCTTCCATCTTCATCACTGATTTATTTCCCAGCAAGTCGAGTTTGGCCACTTCAGGTGGAAGAAGTGTTAAGCGATTGTTCTGAATATGGAGCTCTCGTAGTCGAGTTAGTTCCCCAATTTCACGAGGAAGCTCCAAAAGGTCGTTATCTCGAAGTCCAAGCTGGAAAATTATTTAAATTATTCTCCTTTTTGTTAAATTAATTAATTTGACAAGATAACTAAAAGAACTAAAAGGATGCAATTCTCTACTAAGTCCGACTTGATTATCTAAAAACAGATATAATTTTCTAAGAAGGCCTAAGTTTTTTTAAGCTCTGCTTAAGTATTTAGGATCAAGCCTAAATTTTATAGGCACGGCTTAAAATTTAAAGGTCAACCTTAAGTTTTTAATCTAGGCCTAAATAGTGTAAGCTAGGCTTAGTTTTTTAGAGTCAGGCCTCATTTTTTCAAACCCTGATTAAATTATTAAAGTCGTTTTAATTGTTTAGGCCCGGCTTCAGCTTCGCAAATCAGACTTAAGTTTATTAAACTTTGCTCAAATATTTTTTTTATTTTAGGCTTAATTTTTATTAAACCTGACTGTAACTTTTTTCGGCTAGGTCTGCCTTTTAAGATCAAGTCATCACAGATTCAGCTTGACCTAATCTTAAACTCATAAAAGCTTGATAAAAAAAACCAGGAAAACTCAAGTCTGTCTTAAGAATTCAATTAAGCCGAACTTAATTGTAAATTTCTCCCAAAGTTTCAATTTATTTCTAAAGAAAAACTAAAATACTCACAATTTGGAGATTTTTAAGATTCCCAATTTCCTTGGGAAGATATTCAAAATCATTGTCACCGAGATAGAGAGCCCTGAGGGTTTCCATCATGAAGAAATTCCCCGGAAGGGTATTCTCATTGAGGTTGTTGTACGACAAATCGAGCACTTCAATTACAGGGAATGCCCCAAAACCCCTTGGGAGTGAATCCAGGCGATTAATCGACACATTAAGTATCCTCAGCTTTGGCATTGAGGACAACGACACCGGAAGCTCCTTCAGGTGGTTGTTGGAGAGATTGATGATCTCCAAATTGGTGAGATTTGCCAAACCAGGTGGCAATTCACGGATTTTATTGTGGCTCAGCGTCAATCTTGTGATGTAAGTTAAGCTCACTGCCAGGAGAAAATTAATAAAATTGTGTAAAAATTGATAAAATAGCATTTTTCGGTGCATCTGTCAGCGAAATGGGCGTGTTTTGGTGTGTGGTGGATGTTGAAAGTGCAAAACTACTTCCAAAAATGGAATAAAATCCCAAACTGGCTACTTACGTAGGCTGGGGCATTCTTCAATGGTGGCAATATTGAGATCAACGAGATCAATCTCCCGATTTTGAGCCTCTCGAGCCTCTGCGAGGATTTTCTTCACCTTGGACATCTTGTTTGACACTGGTATACATGACACTGGAGCTGTATTCATGATTTTCTCGGTGTTGTAAAATTTTATCGCACCACAGTTAAAAAAGAAACCCAACACTCTCGCGCACACACTACCAACCGAATACTCAGAGCGGGAGCTTTTCAGCATGTACATAGCACATACATAGTGGAGCTTTCAGCGATTTCTTCCTCATTCACACGAGGGCGTTATTTCAAAAAATCAAATACTAACGGTCACTAACGGTCATTCGAATAGGAAAATAAAGAAAATAATATTAAATTATTAAATTCTTCCCAACAAGAAAATCAATAGAGAAACATTTCTTGAAGCTTTAAAATAAAAGAAAATTTACCTTGAAAAAAAAATCCTTAAAAGAAAAGCTTTACCGACGTCGCGCATTCCATTCAAATTGTCCATAAATTTCCCATCATCTAGGCCAATGTTAGACGCACAAATAAAACCCATATTAATCTTCACTTGCCCGCCCCACCCGCTCCGCTTCTCACCCAAATTCACAACAAATTCCCCAACATTAATAAAGCTGCACCGGGGGAGTCGCGCGACAGTGGAGACGCCTGGTACAACATTTTCCATTAAAGTTCAATGTTGAATTGAATGTATGTCTGTAGGTATATATTGTACGTACCTCCGCCAGCTGTTTGGAGAACTTAATCGCAACCCAAGAGTGACGTCATGAGTGAACTTTTCATGGACACCCCGAAAGGGGCTTAATAGTTTTTTCTCAAAGAATTAAATTTGAATGAAAAATATATTTTTTTTAGAAAATAAACTTGAAAAAAGCTCAGGAAGATTTTTAAGATTGTGAGAGAAATATTTATTAAATAAAACGAAAGGGTTAAAAGAAATTATTTTAACACATTGTAATTAGTTATTTATTAGTTTTAATTTTAATTTTAAATATTAAGAGTTCAAGAAAATAATATTTTTTCAAGATCTGTAGAAGAACTTGATGAAAATTATTATTAAATTTTTAGTAGAATGAATTTAAGAAACATTAAGAAATTACTAAAAGAAATTTAGTTAACACAACTTCAAAGAAAAGGAGTTTATTCATTTTATATCTTTTTATTAATTCATGTAAAAATATACAGTCAGGTATTGGTTAACGTCGCATGGGATATACTCTTTCCACCCATTAATAATAATGAGTGGAAAGAGTATATCCCATGCGACGTTAATCAATACCTGACTGTACTGTATTTTTTAAAAATATTTTTCTTTCATCAATTTCTATTTTATGCTTTTACATGCTCAAATTATATCAATGTGTTTTTTACCCTTTAGGGGTTGTAAGAAATCCAGCGGGTAGAATGACACGAAAATAATTTTTAGGGGTTTCTTTAGGCCACTTTAGGCTCATTTAAGACATTTTTTGTCAAAACCCGATCTTTTAATTTTGATTTTTTTGTCTTTCCTGATTCTGCGAGTCCTTGAGGAATGTCCTTTTGTGATCTCAAAATATTCAGGGATCATAAAGACTTCGTCCTGCATTGATTTTGACTCAAAAATAAAAGTTAAGTAGCTTAAATTCAGCAATTTCAAAAAACGAGCTATGGGTCGAAAAAGTCGTTAAGGGTTAAATCTTTATTTTAAAAATTATTAAACTTCAATTATGGAAGGAATTTAAATAAAAAAAACAAAGAGCTTTTCCCAATCAGTCTTAATCATAATTTTTAAATTAAAATTTCGTATAATTTTAACAACAAATACACTTGATTTTAAAATGATTAGCCCCTGTGGAAAATATTGATTGTGGCTGGGGAAATTCTCATGCAAAAAGTAAAACAAGGAAAGAAATTACCCTGAATATAATAAAATAACTAAAACCAAAAATTAAACTCATCACATAGCCAAACCTCAAGTTAGAGAAGGAACAACAAGAAGAAAAAAGCAACTTTTGATTAACCTGGAAAAATTTGGGTGAAGGTCTCGATCATGGGGGATCGATATTTTCAATGTCTCTGCCGACAAAGATGTGTGTACTGTACACATCCGAACTAAAGATAGACAAACTATATATCTCATGAGATGTGCGCCATGTGACGACGTCATCGTAGAGGCGACAGATTAGTCTTAGAATAAAAAAAAAATAATGCCAAGTGCAACACTAAATATCGCATTCAATTGGTGCGTCGCCCCAAGGTTACCCCTACACTGCCAACAACGCTTTGCTTGTGGACCTTTTCCCGCTGAAAACTCCTTATTGCTTGCACATGAATGTGGGTGAATTTTCCGCGGTAAAGCAGTTCCACATTAACAGTGTACGGTGCTGTGTGCATCATCAAATGCATAAAATGCAGCCGAATGACTTGAAAATGTTTACTATATTCCTCAGTTGATGGTGCGATTTGTAGGTGTCCAAGTGACACGCATTTTCCTCCGCTCGTATTTTTATTTAGAATTTTACTTTTCCCTCCCCGAAAGCTCCCAAGCCAATAAATAAATAAATTCCCTTTAAAACATCCCCCAGTGTGTGTGTGTTGGCCCATCAACTCCCTCATCTTTTTCTTGTGAATCTTCTTTTCTTTTTAATAAAATAAAAATAAAATAAAAGTCATGGATTTCGATGCGGAAGACAGTGAAACGAGTGAGAGTGAGAATGGGGAATTTATTGAAAAAGTTCTGCAATTAAGTGAGAATGATTTATCAATTAAAATCGACAGTGTTGAGTGTGAGCCAGGGAGTCGTCAGGGTGATAACTACATGTCGCTAATTAAACGTGCCACTGTCCAAGGAAAGCGTCATAATTTAGGTACATACCTACACATATATATTTATCCCGCCCAACAAAATGCAAAAGCTCTGTCCGAAGAAAAAAAAATCAAATAAAGAAAATTGCATTTGGGACGATAAAATATTCAGGAAGCGTCACAATTAATGACCTTGCTTTCATGGCAAAAAGCACCCGAGAGATGAGTTGTGTGTGTGTCTCTCAATTTTGCATTATAATTAGAAATTAAGTCATTTCGTGCGGCATCCTATGGAGTGCATTTGAACTTGAAAGCTCACTTAAGCTCTCTTTGGACACTGCCTGCCTGCACGCCAGGGCGAAGGTGGCGGAAAAACGCCAGAAAGGGGTGTTGTGAAAATGACCGTGAGCTCTAAGTTCGCGTGCAAAAGGATAAAAGAATTTCAGAAGAATTCTGAACAAAATTAAATTTCTATCTCAAAAAGGATTCAAGGGATTCTATAGATTTTTTATTGCTATTGTAAAAATCAATGAGGCGTTAAACAGCCTAAAAAAATGAAAATTTTAATTTATTGCCCTGGAGTATAGGTTAAAAATTAAAAGGGTATGCATAGAGGGAAATTTATGTCAAATTCTTCAAGTTTAATTGAAATGTGAAACACTTTTATGATTTAAGAGTTTTCTTATGGAATAGTAGAATGTTTGAGTAATATTTTTTAATATTAAATTTTTAATGATAAATTACAAAATTAAATTTTTTTGTTTAAAAACCAATTTAAATGAATCAAGACCAAGACTTAGAAAATCAGATTGGGATTTAGGAAAACCCTAAATTAAATATTTCCTAATGAGTTTTCCTGAAAACCCAAAAAATTAGCGAAAAATTAAAAAAATAATTTTCCATTTTCATCATTTTTTAATAAATCCTCAGAGATCAAAGAAATAGAAATAATTTTAAAAATAAGACTCCTAGCAAATAATTAATCAAATTAATTTAAATAAACAACTGAAAGCACCTCTCTAAATCAACGTATTGAAAGCTTCTCAATGAAATTCTCAAAATAACATCAATGGAAAGTTATTATTAAAATAAACTTATCAAATTTTATGTTCTACTCTCAAATATATTCTCAAATATGTTTATTTTCCAATCTATAATCCTCTTTAAGATCACAGAAAAACAAATAAATAATTTAAGTGAATCTTTAGCTAAATTTTTAAAACATTCCTTAGGTAAAGACTTTATCATTCCACAGGGGCGTAGTTAGGCTAGAAATTTATTCTAGGGGGTGTTTAAAACACAGCTAAAAACA
This sequence comes from Lutzomyia longipalpis, assembly GCF_024334085.1. NCBI lineage: Eukaryota > Metazoa > Arthropoda > Insecta > Diptera > Psychodidae > Lutzomyia > Lutzomyia longipalpis. The sequence goes on from NC_074708.1 coordinate 1,218,435, forward strand.
GTAAAATACCAAGTTGAGAAAATGGTCTAGAGGTAAAATTTGTCAAATTTTATAAGAAGAATGAGATTACTAAACCATCAAGGGCTATTGAATTCGAATTAGATTTTTAAAATTGATTTGTACAATTTGGATGTTTGACATTTCTTTTTCTAACGTATGATCTTTTTTGTAATATTTTACACTCATAGAACAAATCCTTATTTTATCACCGCAAAGTGATAAATACGGAATTTTTTTTATGAGTGTGTATTGTAAAATTCCGCACTTACCTTTAACATCTGACGTTTATTCTAATGATTAACCTTCTTGTCATAAAATTTAACGTTTATTCTTACTTTGAAGTTTATTTCAGCGTTTAACTTCCATTTTTTTTTACATTTGACTTTTTTTTTTTAAATGGTTCTATAGCATTTTACGTTTATTTTTACGTTAGGCACAATTCTTTACGTTTGACATTTCTTGTAGAAATATGGATAATTCTTTTATCATGTTTGAAATTTCTTTTCTATTAATCTTTAATTATGTTAATCAATCTTTAACATTAATTCTAACGTTTGACTAATCGTCACATATTTTAACGATTGACGTTTTCCAAAGGAATTTAAATTATTTTCAACACCTCAAAAGTTTGATCTTCATTTTCTCGCAAAAGATAATATTTTTAAGTTTTTTTTCGACGATATTGAAGTAATGAAACTTAAATTTTTAATTCTGTGGCGATCAAAAATTCGAATTGTCTCTTTGGCCAGCGAAATCCTCCAAGGATTAATCGGATTTGTAAAAGAAATTTCATCCTGAAAATATTTTCCTTTAATCTCTACAAAAAATATCTTCAATTTCATGATTTTTTACGGTGTAACCCAAACAAACTTCCACTTAGCTACGCCACTGGTCACACCTCATCGTTAGAACGTTCTAAACATACCTATTGCCCACTTGCAGTCATACATACTACGTACATGCGTTTATATTGACACAAGACCTTTTGCTAATTGATTTGCAAATAAACCATTTAAAATTATTTTGTAGCGTGCTTGTCGCGCAACATTCTCTTCTGGGAAATTCCTGTTAGTATTTTCCGCAAAGTTTTTTTTCTCGATTTATCATTTTATGAGGAAAATTCTTGAAAGAATTTTTGCGAGGAAGAGATTTCAATAATTTTTTTTCTGGGGATGCATTCGATGCATTTGCATATTGCAGATTACCAGAGAAAGCTCATCGTGAAGCGCCAAATATCGAGTATATCGCGTCGACAGCTCTTCCGGTGCGATGAGGCGTTTGCGAATGAAATTGCTGCATATACGAAAGTACTTCCGCATCTCCGGCGATTCTCTGGCAATCGTCTACCCTACCCCAAGTGTCTCTTTGCTGGATTTGACGATGCCGAGAAGGAGGTGATTATTTTTGAGGACCTCTGTGAGAGTGGCTTTGAAATGGAGGATAGACTGAAGGGATTGGACTATGCTCATTGTTCGCTCGTCATGAAAGTGAGATTTATTCTTATTCCAATTTCACGACGAACCTCTTTGTCTATCAATGCTAATTTAGAATATTTTTTCTTTGTAAAAAATATTGAAGGAATTGGGAAATCTTCATGCAATTTCTCTTGCAATGAAAGTCACAGAACCGGAAGTATTTGAAACAATTCGCCGAAATATATCGGAGATTGTTTACTGCCCGGAAGCACGAGAATTCATTTCGAACACATTGGAATGCTCCCTGAGGGACACCCTGGCCAGCCTACAGGCCTCCAATGGGGACAAGCACCTAACGGAGGCAATTGCTAAAATTGAACGGATGCAGGGCAGCATGTATGACATAATGTCATGCCATGTGCTGGAGAATGAAGAAAGCTGGAGGGTGATCTGCCACGGTGATGTATGGATCAATAATCTCATGTTTCGCCGCAGGAAATCAACAGGGTGTGCTGAGCAAGTGAAATTGGTGGATTTGCAGACAATGCGCTGCACATCCCCCGTGATTGATATCCTCCACTTTATCTACACGAGCACCGTAAGGGATTTCCGTCAGGCGCACCTTGACCAATTAATCACGGACTACCGTGAAGCCCTTATCAAATCACTCCACATCTATCTCCCAGCCGAGGACACCCTCAAGCGTCTACAGATGCAATTCACCGTGGATAGGATTAAGGAGGAGCTCCATCGGAAGATGCTGTATGGCCTTGGGAATGCCATGTGGCTCATGCCAGCTGTTACCTTTCACCCCAATCGCATACCCGACTTGAATGCTGTGACAATTACGGATTTTGGGAATAGTACACAAATGACACAGATGGTGACACCAGAGTACCATCGGAGGATCCGTGAGATGCTCCTTGAATTCCAAGAGGAGGGAATTTTGCAGAATTTATGATTAAAAAAAAATCAGTATATATGGTCGGTCTTACATTGGCTGGCCCAACATAACAATCAGAGCAACAAAAACCTGTGATTTTACTTTTTTTTTCGTTTAATCCTCAACTCAGAGCATGATTGAGGATGAGTTTCAGCACCTACATCAAAAGAAAGTTCTTTTAAAAAACAAATTCTTAAATAAAAATTCTAAGAAAAATGTTAAATTGTTGTTTCTTTTGACTAATAAACAAGGGGTGTTTATCTGCCGAATATTTTGATTGTTTTGGCGAATATTCCAAAGATTAACGAAGATCTGAATATTCTCATTTACAGCAAGAATTTAGTACTTCTTCTTCAGCTTGAACTACTTTCTCGTTTAGAATTTACTTTTCTTAAAGTATAATTTTTAGGATAAAATTTTGTACTTTTTAGTAATAAATTTAGTACATTTTAGGCTTAAAATTAGTACATGTGCGACTTAAAAATTTAGTACTTTTTCATATCGAGTTCAGAACTTTTTCGGTTAGAGTTTAGTACTTTGAATAATTGAATGTACTTCTTAAGATTAAATTTTAAAAAGTACTAAATTCTAGCCGAAGCAACAGTAAATTCAAGCCAAAAAAGTACTAACTTCAAAAATGAAATAAAAGTACTAAATTTTATCCAAAAACAGTAAATTCTAGTTGTAAAAAAGTATACTGAATACAATGAGAAAATGTACTAAATTTAAGGCTATAAAGTGCTAAATTAAATTTTACTTCTTTGACTAGAATTTAGTACTTTTTAGGCTTTGCTTCTCGTGGTGACCCGACAACTCTCGGTTGTACAGTTTACGAGAAAATCGACTTCCTTTTTGGCGTCGTTCAATGACCCCATCTTGACGCTCTAAGGAAGCTCAAAGGTCTTAGCCACCTGCAGGTTAAATGGATTTTTTGATGATTTTTGCAATGATCTTTTTGAGGTTAAAATTAAAGAAAATAAATTTGACCGTTACACCAATTTTTGAATTCCCTTCTTCTACATTTTCCTCAATAACTTTTCTTGTGGTGGTCGGATTGAGCTGAAATTTTTACACAACCTCCTCAGATAACAGAGGAACTTATTTCCAAAAGATGGGAACGCTGGGCGAAATTCACTAGTAAGTCGAGCTTAAAATTTTAAGTCATTTTTTTAAGTCATTCTCCTGACAATCTCCTAACATTAAAATTACCGTTTAAGTCAGATTTAAAACATTGACTTAAAGTATTAAAACCGACTTAAATTTTTAAGTTCGACCAAAAAACTGACTTAAAATTTTAAGACAGTTTAAAAATCGACTTCAATTTTTAAGAGCTTAAGAATGACTTAAAAATCGGCTTAGATTTTTAAGATTGACTTAAAAATCGACTTAAACTCTTAAAACGGACTTAAAAATTGGCCTTAATTTTAAGGATTGATTAAAATCGACTTAAATATTTAAGATTGTCTTAAAAATCGACTAAACTTTTAAGACTGACTTAAAAATCAGCTTAAATTTTAAGAACTGATTAAAAATTTAAAGTTTTTAAGACGGACTTAAAAATCGGCTTAAATTTTTAAGACAGGCTTAAAACCTTGCTTAAAATTTTAAGCTCGACTTACTAGTGAATTTCGCCCGCTATCTCTTATATTTATTGAGTTATAGCACGAAATATAGGGCTGGGGTCGTTCAACGACCCCACTTGGCCTCTAAGTGGTTAAAAAAAAAATTAAATAAACTTCATTTTTGCATTTCTTTTTCTCAGCATTTTAATGAAATCCATTCCAGAGCAACAAAAACATAAAGAAAAATATTTACGTAAAGAGAATGTTGAAAGAGAAAGCTCACTTACTGGTACCACCCCATCCGAGGAAGCCCTTGACGAAGCCAGAAATACCAGCTGGCTGCTTCTTTCCGGGTGAATCAATTTTATCCTCCAGCGATGGGAACTGCACGAAGTTCAGGGCTAAATCGAAGAAGAGTGGCTTGCACGGGATTGGCTGCATTTCCGGTGTAAGACGGAACACATTGGGGTTCTTGGTGTGCAGCGATGCATCCTCCTTGTACTCCGAGAGACGCTCATAGAGGGGTTTGGAGGATTTTTGAGCACGTTCCGGAAGGGCACCAGCCTCATCCGCCGGGTCATCTTCGAGGACGCTATAGGCATGAGCGGAATACTTGCACCCCTCAATGGTATTGATGAGCTGACGAAGTTCTTCGGTGTATGCTTCCGGAGCACTGGTGAGTGCCTCACTGGCATACTTGGTGGATCGTTCATACAGTGCCACAGCTTCTCTCCATCGTTTGAGCGCCACAAGAGTCTGGGCAATGTAGTAGCAACGGAAAGCCCGGAAAGTTGTATTCAATGCACCAATCTCATTCTGATATTCCTTATCCTCCTCCATCCCAGTCAATTGCTGCAATTCCGTGACATTCTGCAGGATAATCTCATAGAGTCTCGTCATATCCTGCGGGCGAACCTTCTTCCCACCACCCTCATTTGCGGAAGAATCCTCCAAATTAGCCTTTGCCTGCTTCACGAGCAACATATTCCGCTCCAGTGTCCGCATGAGGCGAATATACGTCAAGTACGACAGCAAGAAATGAATACCAACCACCTGACCACCAGCTGCACTAGCTCGCAACTTCGGGTCTTGCTTTATCTCATCCCTAATGGCAGTTATGGCGTCTTTGCAGTCCATAATGATTGTCTCGAGAATCTCAATCTTTGCCTGGAAAGTTTTAGCCTTCTCGATGCTCTTATCGAGATCCTGAATACTCAGCAAGAACAATCGCACCTTCTCCGGGCGCACGAGAATCTTCCGGCCACGCCATTCGGTTGTCTGAAGTGCCTCACTACTCTGACTCTTCACCTGTGATGCCAGAGATTCGAGATTCTCCAGTAATCCCTGGGCACGGAGTTCCAGTAAATCATCCATTGAGGCCCCTTCGCCAATGTTGTAGGCACAGTAGCGAATACTTGGCGTTAGCTCATCCACTTTCGTCCGGTAGAGCGATTGCTCCTCTTCCGGAAGCGCCTCTCCTAAGTTCTGATACACCAATTGGGCTCTCTTTAGATTCTCCACAGCACTCTTCCACAGTGACAGCTCAAAATGCAGTGTTCCATGGAGCCAGGCATTGTATGCCTCAATTTCCCACCGTGTCCGTGCATCGCATGCTTCAGCATTAGCCAATTCCTGCAGCTGCAGAGCATACACACATGCCTTCCGGAGTTTCCCAATTAGATGAAACTTCTTTCGTGGCTCAGTGTTTGCCTCCTGACGCAGCTGCATCGCATATGCCCAGGCACGTTCAGCCAGCATCAGGGGAATGTGCAGGAATCGCACATCAGAGCGCACTCCCTGCAGATGTGCCAACACAACATCCTTCTTCTTGTAGTGTCGCTTATCGCACTGCGGCAACTTCAAAACCTTCCTCAATCTCCCAATCCTGCGTGAACAGTAGCCACGGTAGCGCTGGTAGTCACCATGACGAAGCCCATGCTGCTGCTGAGCATCCTTAATTATCCGGAGAACTGAAAATTATAAAAATTTCCCAAATTGAGGTTAGAAAAATGTCTCAAGAATTTCAACTGTGTTCTTGGAATTTCTTATACGAATTTCAATATTTACCTTCAAGTGTAAAAGTTTTGGCACCTTCAGGAGCAGATACTTCCTGACTACTTGCATTCTCACTGCTTTTCTTTTTTTTTTTTTTTTTTTTTTTTTTTTTTTTTTTTTTTTTTTTTTTTTTTTTATTTTAAAGCTTTACGGCCCCAGCCTTTTCAAGCCACAAGGCCAAACGTCATTTGACGTCTACACACAATATACATATACTCTTATATTACTAGTTTGTTTGAATTTGAATTTTTGTCGTTGGTTTAATTTGTTCTGGTTTTGTTTACTCTTATTTAGGATAGAGTATTATCCTGTTCTATAAGGATGTATCATACCATAATAGTATATGGTAAAGTTGTACATTCTTATTGTTACTTATAATATATGAGTGTTTGTTTGTGTTTAAATGTCTATGTTGTTTTCCTTGGTGAACTCGTAGATTTCTATCAATTTGTTTGTCTTGTTCTCTTTGAGTATGCTCTGGAGGTCTGGGGCGTTGGTGATGGATTTGTATTTCCTTCTTGAGATATCATACTTTTTACAGTTTATTATGATGTGATTCGCGTTTTCTTCTGTATTGCAAAGATCGCATTGATCGTTTTCGCTTATTTTTATTATTTTAAGGAATTTCTTATCATAAGAGTGTCCGCTTCTAAGTCTATTTATTAGTTTAGTTGCTCTAGCGTTTAGTTTTTTATTTTTGAACCAGGGTTTATCTTCTAATTTGTTATTTCTTATCTGTTTGTTGTATTTACCTACATTTTCTGTTATGTTTTGATAGTCTGATTTCCATTTAACTTTAAGATTTTCTAGTATTTTTTCTTTATCTAATTCTTCTGTATTTGTTCCAGTTTCTTCAAATTCTTCGTAATTGCTTTTGATGTAGTTTATGTTTTCTAGTTCTCTATATTGGTTTATAATGTTGGGACAGCTGTCTGGCCCTTGTATTCTTCTAATAAGATGTTTTATTGTGTTTTTTTCATGTTCTAATCTAGTTGGCATTTCTCCTACGTCTGCTAACATAGATGTTATTGGTGTGGATTTTGTATATCCCATTACGATTCTGAGGGCTTTATTTTTAACTATTTGTAAAATATTTTTTTCTAATAGATTTTCCTTGTGATCCCATACTACTGGTGCAGCATAGTTGATTCTGGAGTTGATTAGAGATTTATATATCATAGTTAATGATTTTGGATGGGCTCCTCCCCTGCTTCTGCTAAATATTTTAAGGAGATTTATGTATTTCTCACATTGTGCTTTTATTTCTTTTTTGTGGATTTTGAAATTAAGCTGTTTGTCTATATATACGCCTAGTATTTTGTGGTATCTTTCTTCTTTTATTTTTATATTGTTAATTTTTATTTCTCCTTTATCTTTACTTGTTTTATCGAATTGTATATATTTACATTTATTTGGGTTTAGTTCTAAATCTAGTTTTTTTAGTTCTTTCTTGAGTGTTTCGCATAATTTGTTTGCATTTTGGTATAATTGGGTGTTATTTTTTCCTGAGACTATTAGTGTTATGTCATCTGCAAATTGTAATATTTTGCAGTCTCTTGAGTTAATTTTGTGTAGGTTTATGGTATATAAGTTAAATAGTGTTGGGCTGAGTATACTACCTTGCGGTAGTCCTGTGCTTGTTAATATAGTTTCTGTATAGCTTTCTTCGTCTATTATTATTTCTCTATTATTCAGTAGGTGTTCGAGCCAGTTAGTTATTTCTGTGGGAAAGTTAAGTTCTTTTAATTTTTTTATTAGTATGTCAATGTTTACGTTATCGAATGCTTTACTAATGTCAGTTATTATAGCTATGCTTCTCATGCCTTTTTTATTATTTTCTTTTATAGTATTTGTTAGATTTAGTAGGTAGTCTGTTGTGTTTCTGTTTTTTCTGAATCCATATGTATTACTTGGAAGTATTTTGTTGTTGTATACTATGTTATTTATTTTATTTATTAGTATTTTATGGAAATTTTTTGCTATTACATTTAGGAGTGCTATTGGTCTATAGCTTGCAATGTCCATTTCGTCTTTATTAGGTTTTAGTATTGGTATTATTTTTGATTTTTTCCAACTGTTAGGGACTTTTTGTTCTCTCCATGTTTTGTTATATATATTTGTTATGGCTTTAATGTTTTCGTCTGTTAGTTTTTTCATCATTTCATGTGATATTTCATTTATGCCTGGGGTTGTATTTTTGTTTGATTTTATTATTTCTTTTACTTCTTCGAATGTGCAAAAATCATAGTCTATATCTATAGATTGTGTTGTTATAGTTTTATATTCTTCTTCTACGAAGTTGTATTCTATAAAGTCTATTCCTTGTTCCCTAGTTTCTATTATGTTATTTTTTCTTTTGATTTTTTTGTTGTTGAATCTATTTACTTTCTCCCATATTTCTAAAGGGCTGCTCCCTGGGTTTATACTTTCTATAAAAGTAATCCATGCTTTCTTTTTTGATTTCTTTATTTCTAGCTTAAGTCTAGCTGTTATTTTTCTAAGTTCTTTAGCTGTATATTCTGTATTATGTTTTTTATATAGTTTAAATTTTTCTTTTTTTATTTTCCACAGTCTTCCTATTTCTTCAGTCCACCAATATTTTGGTATATATTTGTCATTATTGTCTTTGAATGTTTTTATATTATTGAGAATTATTTTCTTTATTTCTCCTTCAATTTCTTCTGCTGTTGTACATTCATTAAGATTTAGCTTGTTTTTTAGTTGTATTTTAATTTCGCTTAAATCTAGTTTTGTTTTAAGTTTATTTTGTTGGTTCTGTTTTCCTACACTAATTTTTATATCTATAGGGAAGTGGTCTGATCCTATCTCTGTTTCATTTATATTCCATTGTACTTTATCTATAAGGTTGGGGGATATTAGAGTTAGGTCTATTGCTGATGTTGTGTTGAAGTGACTGCTGTAGTGGGTGTGTTGGCCGTCATTGATGCATATTAGGTTTGATTCTGAGATTAGTTCAGCTATTAGTACACCTCTTCCATTGTTTATTGAGTTGTTTTCCCACATATCATGTCTTGCATTGAAATCACCACCTAAAATCACATTGTTTTTGTTCACTAGTTCATTTAAGAGTTTTTCTAGTTTGTCTTTTATGTCACTATTTCTAATTTGGGGTGGGATATATATTGAGATCAATGTGTAGTCTTTGTTTTCTTTTTTTATTTGCACTTCTATAACTTCTAGAGGTTCTAGATCATTTCTCACTTTACTTTTGCTGATAATTTTATTATTTATTAGTATACCAACACCTCCGTATCCGTTCTCACGGCTGTGTAGGTGTTTTCTGAATCCTGGGATATTAATTTTTGATTTTTTATTTGTCCATATTTCACTTAGTAAGGCACATTCAGTTTTATTTTCGTTTATGTACTGTTCTAGTAATGATTTATTTGATTTTAAACTTCTTATGTTAATTTGTGTGATTATCATTGATTAGTTGTTAGTTTGGATTTATTCTTTGTACGTGAAGAGTGGTTGATTTCCATCCAGCACGTCACGAATGTAGTCAATGGTTTCTTCGTTCGGGGTTTTGTCTGCGTGTGCCATTTTGCTTATTATCTGCACCATATCAATCAGCTTGTTGTTTTTGTTCTTAAGGTCTTCATTTAGTTGGTTGATTTTGATGATTTGAGCCATTGTTTTCTCGTTCCTGTTTTCTGTCTTGTTTGGTGGTGTGTCTCTCTCGCTTTCTTCTATCATCTTTATTGCCTCTCTATAATTGCATTTCTTTGCAATCATTTTTGTTTTTATTTTTGTTTGTCTTTTCCTTTCAGGGCATTCTTTATCATTTGTTGGGTGTTCCCCGGTCTTACAATACTTGCAATAAGTATTGCAGTCGTGTCCATTTACGTTCAAATTGGTGCAATTGGGGCATCTTTCTTCGTTTTTGCAGATTTTTTTAAAATGTCCGTAGCACAGACATTTTTTGCAGTATGTGGGTGGGGGTATAAAGAGTCTCACTCTGAAACTCGCCCCGTAAATTTTGATGGTTGTTGGGAGGTGGAAGGCCCTGAAGGTTACCTTCACCTTGTTTGATTTCTCCAATTTGTTTTCCGTCGCGTTTAATTTCATCATGCGTTCAATTTTTATGATTGGTGATTCGCATTCTGACTCCTGTATTATTTCTTTTGTGTCGAAATTAATTGGGATGTCGTCTACGACACCGATGGAGTGTATGTACGCTGATGGCACATATACTCTGTAGCGCTTGATTCTTGTAATATTTATGTCCTGCAGAATTTTGTTAGCTGAATCCCAGCTGTTAGTAGTTACCTTTATTCTTCTTGCTGAGAGTTTTTTTATCTCAACAATCCTGTTTCGTCCAATTATTCTGCAGATTTCTCTGGCAGTTTCAACTGTGTTTGCGTTGTCCTTCTCCATCATTAATATGAAGGGACCTTTGTCCTGCCTGTTGTACTTAATTAATTCTTCCGTTTCTTGTTTGTTGTTTTTTTCGGGGATCTCGTTCTGGGTATTGGTCATCTTTTGGAACATATGTTTTCTTTGTTCCTCGATTTGGGGTAAGGGTTCCTTTGTCCATGTTTTTATTTCTGTTTCCTCATCTTCGTCCACGGCCATGTTCGTGCATGGTTCGTCTATTTGTGTTGACGAGGAGGATGCGGCTTCCATTTTTTGTTTTTTGTTCTTCTGTGGGGATTTTCCAGGTTTGTTTTTTTTCTTTCCTTTGTTCATCGTTTCTATTGTTTGAATAGGGTGTAGGGGTATTTGATTATTATGTGGGTTGTCATCTCTTTTTGTATTATTTTTAATTTTTTTTTTTAGTATATTAAGTGTTTCACTGTTTATTTCTATTTCTCGGTATTTTTCTATTGTTATCAGTTCATTGTTTAGTTTCACTTTGTTCGTGCCCTTATGGGCCACTTTATTTGGGGGATAGAACCCTTTACTTCCGTTATATTTTTTTTTTCCACTTGTGTATTGTTTATTGCTTATTTGATATAATTTATTTAATGTTCGTTTTGTTTTTGGGTTTTTATTTGATTTATTTAGAATATTTGAATGGAGCTCTTTCACTACACTTCCTTTCACTTTGACAGTCCATGCCAAACCCCTCACTGCTTTTCTTCCCTGCTGAACTTTCCATTATTTCTGCTAGCCACGTCAAAATTATCCGGAGAACTTTTGCTGCGAGAGCCAACACAAATCATACCCGGCTGGAAAGCCATTACAATTTCATTTAGTATTTCGTAAGGTGAAAAATATTAGAAAAGTAAGAGATTCGTTATTTTTATTTATTTACCAATTTTAAGGCTTGGAATTATATTTTTTAAGACTTTTCTTTCCGGTAGATAGAATAAAAAAAAATTAACAAATTCTCACAATATGTAATTATTTATAATTTAATAAAATAAATAATTAATTGGTAAATGAAAGTGAGGTTAAGGATGTTAATCTCCTAAAATTATTAACTTTTGTAAATATAGAGATATGAATGAAATTCCCAGCTTGATTTATTAATTTATGAATTGTGCAAATATCCCCCATGTCTACGCCTACATCAAAGTATCGAAAGATCAAGAAAAGATGCCTTGTTAACTTCCCGAAAAAGGCGCACATAAAGTCAAAGTTAAGTGTAAACAAAAAGAGATATTCATGCGGTTTTTGACTTCATGAATATTTCACGGTCAATCAGTGTAAATTGAGTGAAAATTCGCCGAGAGGCTGCGAAGGGAGGACGTGCAAAGGGGGCAAAAAGGGTCCACATTATTATTTACATTGAGATATTCTGCGGTGGCTTTTGTGAAATCCCCCCGAAAATCGGCGGGTTAATCATTTGTGAATGAAACGGAATTAATAATTGACACAATTAATTAAATGACTCCGTGTGGTGCCGGAAAATAGTTTGCCAGCAACCCCCTAGGAAGTGTGTGTGCGTAGCTCCATGGGCTCCATGGGGATGAGTGGTAGGATGGAAGTTGCAGGATTCATGGTATTTGATTGAGTGACTCGGAATTTACTCCCCCAAGGGGCGAATAATCTATGGCTTTTCCTCACACACACAAACAGAGTGAGTTATGGACGCAGATGAAATTCTTGGGATTGCGAAGCATCACTAAGAGGTAAATATTTCGCCATTTAAGCTACCAATATTGCACGTCATCCAATTGCCAGCCTATATCCCATTTGCGGGGAATTTGGCTAGTGATTTGTCGGATTTGTCATACACTCTCATCTGTAGGAGTTACGTTTGAATTATAATCTCAGGGATAGGTGTTCCTGTAAGATGAACTAGCCAAATCCTAACGGTATGTGTTTCTTAACGTAATTGGGTTTCATCTCTACACCGGATTAGTTAGAAGAGCCACCTGTTGAATGAGCCCAATTAATTCCCTTGTGGAAATTAAAAAATCAAATGCCTTGCTGATCTAATCTCAATTTGAAGCATTAGCAAGTTAATCCACTTGGATTTATTCTAATTTAACCTTCATTTAATCAATGTAGAATAAAGTTAGACAATTTTTCTCATAAAATTTGAAAAGAGTAAGAAATTAGCTATCCCGGCCGGTCATATTGTTTTGAACCGATTTTGAACAGTTCTAAATTTAAAAGTTCAGCAGTTAGCTGCCTTTTTTGGTTTTTCCACGTAGTTCTCTCATTTATATTTCGCAGTTTGCAATGAAAACACGCTGAAATGGAAAAGCATGGTGCGGGCGTCAACTTGTGATTGTCATATTTAAATAATAAAGAGGTGCGTATAATTGGGTGTCGAGGCAAATTAGAAATTTTCCATATGATTCACATTACATTTTACATGAATACGTTTCGCGGATGAATGTGAAAATCGCGTGGATGTGGATTGTGCAAAATTCTCAGGATTCCAAATTAACGAAAATTAACCCCTATCAGTCCATGCTGGGGAGAATATGTGAAGCCACCACATGTAGCAATTTGTGGGAAAACGGTGCACCGGATGGGGAAAAACATTGAGGATAGGTAAAGTGCAGATTTTTAGAGAAAAAAATTTTGGTCTTTCTGACTATCATTTTCTTGAAAAATATTATTTTAGTTGAAGAAAAAATAAATAATATTCTTTATGATCTTAATTTTCCAAAATAATAAAAAAAAATTTGTCGAATTGACTACATACAAAAATTATTTAAAAAAATAATAAATTGTCTTCTGAATCCTTGAAGGTTCTGAAGTATAAGACTTGACTCTTGACTCAAATGGGTTAGAGTCATTTAGATGAGGGTTGAAGAAAATGTTATATAGATGATTGTCACGTATCTCCTTGAATATTTCCCAGAATTTCTTAATATTAAAAAGTAGGTACCCATTGACAATTTAGCAAAGGGATGGGGCTAAACGATCCCCAAATATGTATGTATATAGCATTGACACATTGTCGGATATTTTAGGGCGCAAAATCCCTCCAATGCCATTCGCTGTTAATGTCTTCCTCGTTTTTTTTTGCAATGTACAATGGGCGGGGAAGGAAGTGATCTGACAATCTTGGAAGTGGTTCAAGTGAATTTTTTATATCACCACGGAGAGGCACTGAGATTGTTTGAATTGCTAGACAAGTTCTTTATGCCATTGAAACTCTCCACGGATGCAGAGAATGCCAGTAATAAATTCACATCACCCATAGCGAGAATTCTTTTCCGTATAGCACCCGACTTTACCTCCCCTTTCCTCCTTGTGAATCCTTGCCACGGATGCAGTTAGGATAATACGCTGTGTATATAAAAATTTGCGTGAAATTGAAGCTGGGGTGAGACTACGAGGGATGAATTTGTATTATCCTGATTTCAAAATGCACCAAAAAAATTATTTTCCAAAATCAAGGAAAATTTTATTTTATTTAAGGGGAAATTTTCATCTCTCACATGATTGAAGCAATTAATTGAGTTGAAAAAAAATTAATAATATAAAATCAATGTAAGAGACGTGCTGTGACATTATATAAATAATTATTCATACCATCTATTTGCATGACAAATTTAAGGATCTCACTTGCATATTTAATTTGGGCGTATGCTAATGAAAAGTGTTGTATATAATTTTATATGAATTATTTATTGAATGGTGAATTCAATTAATTCAGGAGGTTATTCTTGTTGCAATGAATAGTGTGCGGAGTGGTAGGATCGACGGGGAGGATGGTATTGAGGGGGGCCGAGGGTGGGTTAATAAATAAATAATGAAAATTATGTGTTTACACGGACGTGACATTAAATCAGTTTTCAGTAAAGTAATTTCCATCAAACGCACTTGTGAGCCAATGTGAATATACAATCGTGTCAATAGGAGTGATGGAAATGAAATTTTGGACATTTTGCTCCAAGGGGTAGTGCTCCACACTACCCTCTGTATTACCCCCCCAGAAATATACAAAACGTAAATTCTATATAAATAAATCAAGGGGCAAACAGCTAAAGAAAATTAAGGGATGTTTATGTACAGAATATTTTGATTATTTTTTGGCGAGTCAAACGAAAAAAAATGAAATTTTCTTATAAATTGATTTTTTAGAAGAAGACCTGAGATTGCAATTAAAAGAATATTTTTTTCTAAATTCAAATTCACGTATTTTTATATATATTTTTTGTAATATAGAAAAGTCGAGAAGAAAAATCCAAAATTGTTCTCTCCTTTTGGGAATATTTATCAAAAATTTGCACACTTATTTAGAAGTTTCTTAAAGAAATTAATTCAAAGATTTTCTAAATTATTCAGAGTGAAAGAAATTTTAATTTTAATGAACAAAATAAAAGAAAATTATTCTTTTGAAAATTTTTGAAACAAGAATTCATCAACACGTGCATCAATTAAAAAAATATTATTTAAGCTCAAATGGAATGTCATCTGTTTGCCCCTCGTATGTACACACATATGAAAAATTACATTCAATAAATAATAAATTCAATTTATTCACCAATTTTGTGTTCATATTTTGCAATTATTGCCTTCTCAATTGTGTGATAAAATTCTATTGAATGTGTGGGTTGGTTTTTTTTCTGGGGAAAAATCAGCAGCTTTTCCCACAAAAAAAATATTGTGGGGATGCACAAAAAAATGCATTGCAATACCAATATTCGGGTCATTAAATAAGGGGTGAATGGGATGAATGGCAAATGGTAGATTTCCCAGGAATATTTTAGCTTGGTTGGTGGGTGAAGGGACTGTAAGTAATTTCTCTGATTGATCTGGCTTCGTTTCCATACCCCCCCTTCCCTCGTAGAACGCACCCCCAATATGGTGTGGGGGAGGTTTTGTGCGAGGCAGGCATCTTGCATAATTGACAGCGTAATTTGCAGATGTACAATTCCTCTTCCAATATACACACTCTTCAAAGTGATTCCCATCTGTGAAGCATTTTCCTCACAAACTTCCCACATCCACATACTATGGAGTTTTGGTGGTGTGTGGGAGCTACAACCCCCCGTCCCGTCCCATCAATACACCACCCTTGCCCCACAAGAGGAAGCCCCCATTCCTATTTCGTATATAGATCCCAAACTCTCCACCCTCTGTGCATTGAAATATTCAACCCATCGCTATGTTATAGGTTGTCTCTGTGCGATGGGAATCGTGTGTATCGAAAACACCCCCTTCACATATGTATGTAAGATTTAATTGACAGAATGCTACAATGGGGATGCTTCCAAGACGGATAACAAGTTCAACTACAAGATATATCTTTCGATACATACAACATTTATTAATCAGAGACAGGGTGTAATATGTAAAGTATTAAGCTAAACACCAAGGCACATTGCTCTATCCTCCCCATTGAGGGAATCTCGTTACTTCTCAATGCCATACATATATGTATGGAATTTCCCTCCGACACAATAAATTAGACGTTTATGTTTTGGGAGCGAGTGAATCATCAACAAACCACTCGATAGCAAATGTGAAAGGAATGCCAGAGCACTTCATCTTTTGCCATTGCTGTAATTGATTTCTAATGGGGAAGACAATTAATAATACAATCAAAAGATAATGTTCCATTCGTACGCCGAGTTTAACCCCTAATTGATCCCCATTTGCAACGATGCGGGCTGGGATTTTGCCTCAAAACTTACGACTTTGATATGTTTTATTTGCCATGCCTGTAGGTTTATTTGCTGATTTTTTTTATTGAGTTGCAAAAGTAAAGATTTAGGAACCATCTTTCGGGTAGTCCCTTCGATCTCTTTAAGAAGTTTTCCTCTATAAAGTAGTTTAGGTATTTAAAAGGAGAGTGTTGGAAGGTTCTCTATGTAGAAAATAATCGTAATCGAATGGGGTTTGCCTAAGATACTAAAAAGCCATAAAGTTTAGGTCTTGATTAAGGTCTAAGCTCGTAATTAACTAATATCTCGGGGATGAAAATTTTAATACATTAGAAGAGACTAATAAATTATATACACTACCCTCCAAAAGTTTCTGGATTAGCAAAAAAAGTTTCTTTTTTAAGGTAAATTTCAAATGGCTATATCTCTGGCTCTGGTTACCCGATTTTAAAAAATCTACCAGTTTTGGATAGGTACACTTCTCACCTTTCTGAAACTGGTAAATTTTTGAAAATCGGTCAAGCCGTTAATTTTTTATTAGCCATTTTGGTAAATCTATGCGAAATTACGTTTTCTTTTATAAAAATTTTTAAATTCAATAGTACTGCTCTTTAATACATATATGGAAAATTCACAGGGTAAGAGAGAGCTTTAATGTTCATTTCCCCCCCCCCGCCCCTCCTTGTGAAACCAAAAAGTCTCTGGCATACAAACTTTTGCGCTATAATGTCGCTTTAATTAAGAGGCATTCAATAGGAAATTTTACTTTATTATATAAAAAAAGTTTTCTGGCAACTTTTTGGTAGTTGGTCGAGAGAATAGATCAATTCACCCACTTTACTCCCACCCTCCGCTCCACCCCCCTTTCCCCGTACCTTTTTGGCTATCCCCAATCACCAGCAGAGAGTGGTTGAATGGGGGTGGATCCCATTAAGGCAAATGGTTAAATAATTGCATGATTTCTCTGACAAATGTCGAAGAAGACAATCACTAACTGTGAAGGAAGACCTGGTGGAGACACTAATTGCGATTTTTCCGATTGAGATGCGCAAAAGTTGATGAATTTTATTTTTATATCAATTCACGAAGGAGAAGAGAACCAACAAGAAAAAAAAAGACAGAACAAATTGGCTGAGATTGGAGGAAAATCCTTGGAAAAATTTCACGAACATGGCAGATATAATTTCTTGCTATGGGTGGTGGGGCAGGGGCGGAGCGAGGGGGGGGTTTTGGGGGTTATAACCCCCCCCCTCGAGTCAAATTAACTCAAGAACAGTTTGATCAAGTGTCAGAAAAATCGCTAAAATTTTCGATTTTGGGATCGTTTTTTCTCATTTTCTTTTATCTTAATATCAATAAATGTCTAAAAGAAAAATAAAACAAGAATTTAGAGCTACCAAATAGCCACAAAAATTTTCATTTTCTGATTTACTAATTAGAAAATTTTTAGAAAATTTTATTTATTTATTTTTTGCTAAGATTCACTCAAAATCCATTTGATATTGGATGAAATTCATTAGTCAGACAGACTTAAGTTTTCTTAAGAAATACTTAGATTTTCTTAAGATTTTTTTAAAAGTTCAGTTTTCTGAACTTTTTGTTCAGTTTTCAAAAGATTTCTTACAAATCTTTAAGAAAAAACAAGATCGTAAGAAAAATTTAAGATTTTGAAGCTTTCTTAAACGAAACTTAAGATTTCTTAAGTAAATCGAGCAAAATGCATTTTCCTCAATTTACTGTCTGACTAGTGAATTTCACCCAATGAGTAAAATTCTCTACTAAGTCAGTCTTAAGATTTCTTAAGATTTTTCAAGTTTTCTCAAAAAAAAAAAAACTTGAGATTTTTAAAGATATTCTTAGGCGAAACTTAAGATATTTTAATTCAATTTGAATCGAGCGAAATGCTTGTTTTTCGATGATTTTTACTAATTTAGATGCCTGAAAACAATCCGGAAAAGTCTTCGTAAAATATGAATTTGAACCGAATCAGCCTGATTAAAGAAATTCTAAGTTTCGATTGTAAAAACTAAGACAATTCTATATTTTCATTAAAAAAAATCAAAATTTTTCATAAGAAACCTTGAGTAATTCTTAAAAAAAAAGTTTTTTAAGAAAATTTATAACATTCTTAAAGATCTTAGGACAGTATGACTAATGAATTTTACCTAATGATTGGTACTGTGAGAACATTTTGTTCTTATAAAAAGTGAAATCAAAAACAAGGTTTGTAACCATTTTGGCTTTATGGATTTTGAAGGAGTTCAACAGCCGTACAATTAAAAATGAAGTAGAAGAAATTTCTACCCCCCCCCCTCCGTCGTACAATTTCAAAAGTAAAAACCCCCCCTAAAATTTGGATCTGGCTACGCCCCTGTGGTGGGGTAAGGCAATGTGCAATAATTGCAGAAATTTCATACACTATGTGGCAGTTGGAAAACTTTCTCAAATGGACAGAGTCTCTCGCCTTGGTCGCCAGATAATAGAGTTTCGCAAAACTTGGTCATACGGGAGAAATTTTTACTTATTATTTATGATTATTGCCACCATTTCATCCATGATACATATCCCCATACAATCTCCAATAAATTTGCCTACATGAAGCTTAAAAAAAAGCACGAGCCCTACACGAGGGACTCTTTTTTTTTTGCTCTCCGTGCTTTCCGTGGCGAAGAGGAAAAACCATAACATAGCGAGAAAAAAAAGTTTTGTTCACTAAGAAAGATATACGAGAAAAATTTCAATTTAGAGAGCTTCATTTATCCCAAAATTCAATGTATTTAAATCCGCCTATGCCGAAAGAATGTTGAAGCTCTTCATTTTCTCCCTTATTTATCATACATAATATGCTATATGTATTTTTCTTTTTTTTTTCAATTTCACTAATTTATCAGGCGAGTGATTCCACACCAAATACATACATACATACATATTCTTTTTTTTTTGGCAATGAAATTGTATTCCATATAATTGCGTTTCACCACACTGTTCTTCAGCATTTTCCAATTTCGGAGATACCAGCTTGTGGATTCGTTCGCTTCTCTCACAGTGTGAGGCATACACCGAGAGAGAGGAAAAAAAACAGTTCAAACGGGGGTGGTTTGAGAAGTAAAATAAATGGATCATTTTGTGGAATTTTAAGCTTGAAAAAAATGAAGGGAAAAACTCACAAAGATACTTTAGTCATTCTCCTCGTTTAAATCTCAATTTTTCATTGAATTTTAAAGCCTGGCGAGAGCAAGAGCTTTAATATGTAATCTCTCAAGTCCAAAAATAGAGACCTATATAGAATTGATGAAATATTCATTCACCTGAAATGTTTAATATTAAAAGGAATTCTTTTATATTCTTAGCAATTTAAATGAATTCATTAAAAAACCAATAGTGCTTTACTTAATTTTTCAAACCACCCCCAGTTGGTTTTTCCGTAACAGAAAAAAAAAACTAGTAAAAGCTCTCAACCACTCCCGTCACTCCCTACTAACCGTCCTCCAGGAATAAAAGAGCTTATACAAGAAAGAGTATAGTTTTCTACGGACAATTATACAATCAATATAGAGCATAATGTGCTTCAACATACCCCCACAAAAACCGCATGTTGTTTTATTGAATTAATCGGCAAAATTAAGTATGTATACACACATATATTTTTGTTAGAGTAAATTTATTTCCCATGGTGTATTTTCCACCTCATACGCCATAAACAACATGCTTTCAATGGCATAATGAGGGGAAAGTTGGGCCAAAAAATACTACTATATGAGGAAAATTCTATATATAAAACCAAAAAAAAAAAGAAAAACCAATAAACAATGTTTTTCTCCCTTCATTTACCAATTAATGTGTAGCACATTTACTGAAAATTACAACCTAAGGGATGGTCACGTTATTTTGGAAACTCGGGGACTTTCAAGAGCGATTTTCAAGCCAATTTTTAAACCAAAATTTTGAAATCTGCTTGCACTCTTGTTAAATGGCCAAATACTGATAAGAATTCAGTATTTTTGATTTAGAAAATAAATTTTTGTGCTCAAAAAATTTATTTGAAATTCTCACATTTTGGCCATTTTGTTCCTGTAGAGTTTCCAAAATAACGTGACCATCCCTTATTTATCGATATAATGCAAAGTTGATCGATTTTGCATTAATCAGAAATATATTTTCTCTCTCTCTCGAAAATGAAAATAAATTTAATTAAAGTGAGTAATTGGATATATCCTTGGAAAGCACAATGAGGTGCAATATATTCTAAGAAATTTAATTTATTAAAAGAAATCAATATTTATTTATAAAAGAGAGACAGAGAGTGAAAAAAGGTAAAGCATAAAAGCTTCCAAAGGCTTTGTACAAAAGCTCTTTTTTGTAATAAATTTTAGGGGATATGTAGTTGATGTTTAGAACTAATTGTAGGTAACCTGTTGATTTATTATCTTCTGAAAAAATAAATAAAAAAGCATTCAGCTTTGCCAAAACTATATATAGTAGAATTTTCTTGAGAAAAAAAATTAATTTAGATTAAAGGATTAACCATTCTTTAATAGATTTTTCTTCATATTTCCAACAATGACTAATGAATGAATGAAAAAAACGCTAAAACCTCTCTTCTTTGACGCTTATGAGACCCCAGCATGCATAAAAAAAAGCTCTCACATTTTTTATCGACAGTTTAAAGCTCCTGGTCCATTTTTCTCTTGTATTTTATTGTGAACTCTTGTGTGAAAAGGCTCAAAACACTTGTTGCGTCAAAAATTACTTCATTGTGTATTTATGGTCTCATATTTATATAAAATTTTTGCTGAAAGCGAATACCCTCTTTCACATACACACAACACACCCCTATTCTCCCTTAATTTATATTTAATACACAGCATATAGCCATCATACAGTTCTTTAATTTAAAATATATATACAGATAGCATATATTCTGCAAATATATAGTGATTCTTGCTATATGGCAAAAGTTTCTTTAGAGTGGGTGGATGTGCTGCAAGTTTATAGGGGGGAGTGCAAGATATTTTCCATCGTAGCACTACCGCGCCCCCAACCAGAAAGACATCCTGGACGGCAGGAAGTCAATACGTATATGTGGGGAATTTGAAGAAAAATAATTATATAATAAATCAATAAACTGGTATATTTACACAAGAGAAATCTTCCTGTTTGCTCCGCCCCGGTATAAGAGAACTTTGGTCCAAATGTATTTTCTTAATTGGGAAATTTCTGTGGGTTTTCTCAGTATATAGAAGCGGAGGAAAACATTCTACACTATTTTATTATTTAAAGTTGTGTGCCTTCCCCCCTATCCCCAACGAAAATTTCCTCATGTGCGCACACATTATAGAGCCCAGATGGAGCTATGTGTGATCATACAGTGGCAATTCCCCCATGTGGAGGAAATGCAAAGTAGAAACTCTGCCTCTATGCATAAAAGAATAATTCTATTCTACCATGAGAATTATCATATAGCACACTGTAGAATTTGTATATATTACCACTGCATAGATTACCTTTCTATATGGTGTGCTGCAAAGTTTCTCTCCTTTTCAAAGTCAAAGGGCCTTGGGAGGGGACGAGAGAAAAAATTCAGTTGAATTAGCTGAGCTATTCCAATATATATAGTGCTATAGGTATGTACATTGAAGCTGGAAAGGATATCTCCAGTTAAAAGTCGAGTCGTTGAATGTGAAAAGTTATTTGGTAATAGGAGGATAAAATTGGATTTTATTTAATCATCTTTGTTTAATAATTAAATTTTTCCTTAAGGAGGAGTTTAATTTTTTTTTTTGTCAAAGAATGATTTCTTCTGCATGAAAAATTCAATCAATATTGGCAAGAAGGATGATAGAAAGTCATGGGAACATTTCACATTTCCTGACTTTGCAGTATCTTGTGTCATCTGTCAAAAGAATGTATTTATTCGGCGAAATCTCCGTACTGTATAAATATTTATGTGAAATAAAAAGTTTTAGAAAACAAATTCACAAAAGTAAATCCCTCCCTAACACATCCAAAAGTCCCTCTTCACCTTAGGCATCGCTTTTTTTTCCTGCTCAACACACCACTCTTCCTCTTCGTTAGTTTCATCATTACTCCCTATATATGAAAATTCCCCATTATATGGAGTTGTAAGTGCTGACTGAAATTCTTCTTTCTTGTTTACACATAAACTTTTATTCCCTATGTCATGATTCATGAATCCAAAAAGTTATGAAGTTTACCAGCTTCGTCGGCATATTCCCAGTGATTGCAAACTTTAAGCTTCTTCTTCGCTTTTCCGTATTTTCACCCACACCCCCCTCGTCCTCCTTACGTTCAACCTTATTCCTTTTGGAGGGACCAAATATATTTATTTTGCATAAACACACGTTGGGGTAACACGGTGAAATATACTGAGAAATTGCAGCCGTTTTGTGCAAAGAATGTCGAAAAGATAATGATAATTTACGATGTGAATAATGAATTTCCACAGAATCTCATCGCCACCCACGCTTTTTCCACCCACCCCCCATTACCACACTGCTGCCTGTGTACTCTGGCTGTGTTCATGGGGCCTAAAAGCTCCTGTAAATCCCCATATATATGTATACAATGTATAAATCCAAAAGCTCCGGAGGCGGTCCAAAATATTAGCCCAGCATAATATCTCAATTGAACACGGGAGTCGTCATTTAAATTGCATTTCCTCCCCCATATACACAACATAAAGCATAATAATGAGAAGCTGAAGATCTTTGTGGAGCTTCCACATGAAGCTACAATTGTGGTTTTAATATCAGATTTTAATTATATATACTACACCCACATACAAGATAGCAAAGGAATATTTATTCTCATTCTTAAATTAATATGTGCACACGCGTTGCAAAATACTCGCAATATATTGCAATTTTCTTCGTAACATTGTGAAAATTTCTCGCAGCAGTTCTTCGCCTTTTTGCTAATTTTTCTAATAGAAGAGAGAAGCTGTAACTGCAGTATCTTATATAATAAACTCAACCAAGAAAACTAATTGCCTCCTATATCGGAATCTATCGAGTAGAAAATTTTAGGAGATACACTAACGGGGTGAAAAGCTTTAAAGATAAACTTTGATAAATCCCAGGGTAAATTTCTCAACAATTAGGAAGCTCTCCCCCACCACCCTTTAACAACTTGAAAAGGTTCTACCTTGGCTAGGAAAAGACACCTGACTTTAAAAAGTTTCCCTCCTCACCAACAAGGAAAGACTTTCCCCCAACAAATTATCTCATCAACTTTGCAAAGTCATGTTTTGGGATTGCAATGCCTTACGGACGATTTTCCTTCATCTCTGCCTGCTACTGAAATGCTGTTCCTACCTTACTTTCTCTCTATTTTAAGCTTTATTCTTAAGATCAAACTTGCAGCTATGCATATTTTATTCCCACACACACACAGAAGTGGAGCTTTCATGAAGGATTTAAGAGATGAATTGCAACATGAATAACATTTGCTTGTGCTTTTAACTTTCAGGGAAAATTAGTGTTGGGTTTCTTGAGAAAATCTCTTTTGAAGTAATCATGAAGAAAATGATTTATTTGTGAAATCGGACAGGTGCTCTCTGTGTAGGTGGATCCTTGAAAAAGATCCCCACAGTCTTAGAGATTTATATATAAATAAATATTATCCACATGTCAATTACAATTGTGCTTTCAACTGTACCTATATAAATAGAAAAAAGCTCCAATATGACAAAAGAATGAGATATAGGAATGAGAAAATCACAATCACTAAATTTTCCAAAATGTTTAAGGAAAATAAATCCAATATATGTGGCAAATTGAGCTTTTATATCCTTTTTTATATATATAAAAGTCTCCTCTGTTAGAATGATTTTCTTGATGTGCCGAAAGCTTAAGAGCTGAATTTCCTTGATACTCTTATGTGTGGCAAAAAAATCCACCCCTTTCGCGGTGTGGTGGAGCGAATTTTAAAATAAAAGAAATGTGAAATCGATAGGAAAGTCGTAAATAAATTACCATACACCACCATATAAATTGCCGTTGAAATCCTGAAGGAATTTCCTTATAGGAGAGCGAGCATTCTTATAAAAATTCCCACCATTTTATAGAAGTGGCTTGAGCTTTAGCTGTCTTACATATGTACACCCCGTCCTCATCCCATTCTTCTCCCCCCAACCCTGCACATATACATAAGATGATTTTAATGTAAGATTTTCATCGGATTTCCACCGATTTTGGTGTGTGCGCTCCAAGGCAGTTCTTTTGTTACAATCCCCTCGCCGCTCAAATGGATGGAAATTCTGTGACGGAGAAAAGAAATATTTTTTATCACGTCATTTATCAATATTTTTTCACACACAGTATCTCTTTTTATTCCTTTTACACTTTCTTCTCTTTTTCAAATCGATTTTTTTGTGTGCGCCCTGTGTCTTGCTCAAAGAGCTTTTTTTTTGCGGCGGGGTGCTTTACAAGGGATGAAGAAGAAAAAAAAGTACACCGGAATAAAATTCTAATTGCAGGATTTATTTCTTGTGGAGCATAAAAAGCCATAATATATAGTACTTTTATCGAATTAATCGATAAAAATTCACATCAAATGGGGGAGGGGGTGATGGAAATTTATAGGAAAATATGGCAATTATTGCGTCAAGATGGTAGTAAATTTGACTCCCTGTTGGATTTTCAATCCAATTTACCCATCTGCGAATTTTCTTCTTTTTATCACCATCCATAAGCAATAACACAATATTGCCTGATAATGCCATTTTCGAATTTATTTTATGCATCCTCACTTCCTGCCCTTGATCTCCTTTTTAAAGGTTGCGATAAAATATATAGCAAAGGTGGGGATGAATTTTTAAAAAGTCATTTCTTAAAGTAATTCGGAAAAAGTTTCAGCAAAATAGTGAAAAGGAATTATTTTTCTTCCGAGATTTAATACCATTTAGGAGATTAAACGTTTTGGGAATTTTTTTCGTGTAGGCTAAACCACATTCGTGTACCTTTCCTTGATGAAGTTTGCACCCCGCTGGAGCTACAAAGCCCCCTCACAAGAAAAGCTGAATAAATCCCCACAAAAGTTTCTTGTTCACTTCCATTGATTTCGTGACAGTTAATAGCGCATAATCTCAACTATAAATTCCTCAGAGGAGCTATGTTGAGGATTTTGGCACATTTTCACGCACATCCACTTCATTACGGGTGGTGGAGATATATACAGAAAAAAATACCCAAGTGGAGCCCTCGCGCCGGGTGGTACAACATTGGATGAAATATTATACGGTCTACACAGGGTTGGTGGGGGTGAGTTAATACTCAACAACTTCTTTAATACTTTTTCTCTATCGTGTTGGGGTGTAAGTTGATAAAAAAAAAGTGGCGTGAAAGAAAAGAAGTGCTAAATGTGGCTGATTAGCAAATCTCAACACGTAAAATAGTCTCGGAGTGCAACCAAATTGTTGAGAAGTGGATGCTTCGGATGGATAATGATCCACATTTTGGTAGGGCGGGGGTGGAGCATGAGGTGAAGATATTAAACTTTGCGTTCAACACTTTACTGCTGTATATGAAGGAATTTTCTGCAAAAGTCTCCGTGGAAAATGTTATTTTGCCTGTGTGGGAGAAAAATCAAGCGAGGTGAGATGATAGTGGGGCAAAGGTCGGGGTGCAAACACACGAAGCTAATTTTGGGGAATTTTTATGAATATTCTAACGGCAATTGGGGTGGTATTTTTGGCTCCATTTGATGGGTTTTATTTCAAGAGACACCCCTGATACACAAGAGGTTGTGTACAACCAGCCACCCCTGCACTCAACCCCGTGTTTTTCCAACATCCCCGCACACAACACTATACATTTTAGTGTCTCTGCATCATTATCCTTTTTCTCCATCTCCCAATATTAAATGTGTCTTTCAGCAGTATGTAGCCCCATTGTGTTGTGTTGCCATTCGAGGCGCCTTCCCAAATTGTCGCTCGACATTCCCATACGGGGGATATCTTGTGTGTATCAGCACAAAGCTCCTCCGCTTCTTATATATATATATGAATGGGTAAATTGTATGTGTGTGCCGAATATAGAGAAATCCTATATATGTAATTTTTCCGGATTTTCTTTATCCCTTCTAACAGCACTGTTAAAGGTCTGTGAATTTTCTCTTGTGGCAGAGAGAACGATTTTATTTGAGGTTTTTTTTTCTTCTTCTTCCCTCACTCACATCACGCAGCTTTCTATTGCCGCACTTGTAGCGAAATAAACGGCTTCGGATAAAAAAAAATCCCGCACACATGAAGAATAAATTCGTGGGTGTAATGCAATATTATTTTGGTAAAAGGTGAAACAAAATGATAAATGGAAAAGAGCATTTTCGCGGGTGGGTTTATATACCGGGGAAATATGGAAATTATCCTATTTTGTTCGTTCACGCATAAAAAAAACAACATAGACACATATAAGTCGTGGCGGGGGTGGGAGTTTCCGCAGAGTGAGATAGGAATTTCAAACAATTTTCAGAAGAATCCACATTGAAGTTAACAAAAGAGGTGGTTAAATGTTTCATTTCCTTAATTAAAAAGTTATTGACAAAACAGCAAAATAGGTTTGTTATCTAGCTTATGGATGTTTTGAGGCGTAGGAAGGCCCCCTCAGGGCTAAAAGGGCCTAGGAAAAACAAATGTGAATTTTACTCAAACATAATTCAACACAGTTGAATTACTTTTTGCTAGGAAATTTTCAAATTTTCATCGTGGAAGTTACGGGGAAATTCCTAAAAACCACATATATTTAGAAAATTATTTTATTTTTCACCTGAAAGCCACATAAAAGCTCTGCTGAGTAGGTATGTTTTGATTAAATCGACGTGCCCGAAGATTATGAACCATATTCCTATCTTTTAACACAGGAGTATGGTTCATAATCTTCGGGAGCGTCGAAATAATATCTCACGCTTTTTATTATGTATTATGCTCGATTTCAGCATGAAAAAAAAATCCCAATAAATAAAATTAATTAGACAATGGTATTTAATAGTAACCAACCCCTCCAATTCTACTTGGGAAATGAATTTAATTATTCACAGATTCTATGAAATCCCAAAACATTCATTCATTATCCCTCATCAATGCATAACTTCAGAGGAAACCTGAATGTAAATTGATTGAAAAATTATATAACACATAGTTGTGGTTAATTCACACCTACATATGTGAGGGCGGGGTGACCACATTAAAATATCAATAGTATAAGGCAGGGGTGGTTTAAATGCCCCTATGGAAATCTCCAATGTTAATAATTTTATATGGACCCGTGTTGATATTAAATACTCAGGAGATTGAAAGCCATGTTACCATCAAATGAACAAAACATATTTTCATCTGTATGTCCCCATTCCGGTATAGCAAATATGTGTGCTATATATAGCGCAGTATGTGTAAACAATATAGGTACGGGGCCACAAAGGGGTGGAGGGATGGTGTGCTTTTTGGGGGTGGTGGGTGGGTGCTTAAAGTTGAGGAAACAATTTCAGGCATACACAGAGTACAATTTACATTGCATACGGTTTTGTCGTCCTAATCCATGTGCTGAAGGTGATCAAAATGATGACTTTATGCGCGGTTGAGTGAGAGAATTTGCTCACAACATGGTTGATGGCTAACAGCAATAACTGGGATTCATTGTCTACACACACCCCAACCATAAATGCAATTTCCTTTGTGCCCCATTCAAACTCCTGGACAGTCGGGGATTGTAAATAAAGGAAAATATGCCAGGAGTTTCTCCTATTCTCATGTATTTTGGGAAAGTATTGTGTATATGTAAAGTGGACACACGGCAGCTATGCAAATACCTTTCCGTATTAGCATGAATATACCTGACAATTATGATTAACTATTGCCATGATGATAAATATACAACGCATCTCTCTCTCTCTTTACTATTTTGTAGGATATTAATTAAACATTCAGCACATAGTATGGCGCTATATGATTAATGGAAATTTTCATTGTTTACCCCCCACCTCCACACAACGCCGTAAAAAAGGTAATAAAAGGATGGCCTACCTACGCATCATAGCTATCAATATTTTGCATATTTCTGTGTTTATGTGTGTACCACACTTCTATGTCAGCATATTCTCATAAAATACGAATGGGGAGATAAAAGCAATAATGTTTGGAAAAATACAATACATGGGGGGTACACAATTCAATAGCAGAGAGGGAGAGAGACGAAATGGACGAAATGTATTTTGAAAATTGCATCGAGATGCACTGATTGGTGGTGAAACGATGAAGGAATTTTCTTTTTCTTTGCCAAAAAGTATAACCACCCGAAAACACATTGCAACACGCTGATTTATTTAAAATAGAGACATTTCACTAACTGGCGCTAAGCCAAGTACAATATTGAGGGGTTTTTTCCCTCCTTACAGACTCCCTTTTGCTGGAAAGTGTAGGGACATTATTTTCAACACCATTTTCCTCCAACACACACACCCACACATGCATA
Source organism: Lutzomyia longipalpis (assembly GCF_024334085.1). NCBI lineage: Eukaryota > Metazoa > Arthropoda > Insecta > Diptera > Psychodidae > Lutzomyia > Lutzomyia longipalpis. The sequence continues at coordinate 1,246,935 of NC_074708.1, forward strand.
TGGGAGCGCATTTAAAATGGAACTCCCAAATACATGGAGAACTCTATCTCTTTTCCCGCAACTTACATTATGTAAATTTCCTTCGTAGAAATGTTCAAACATTGATTTGGTGTTTCTATCTCTTACACGCTTTTTTGGGGAGAAATAATCTCTTCTCTACGTGGTGGACAATGTTGCGCTGTTTTTCCTGCAGGACTTAACCCACATTTTACAACAAAGCTTTAAGCTCCAGAAGGGAGAAAGCTCCAATTATTATTTTCTATTTTTTTTTAATAAAGCTCCAAAGATAATTAAATCGCACGGCCTCAATCCCAAGCTTTTTTTTTTATTTTGTACAAATTCTGAGATATTTCGTTAATTGGGTCAAGTAGCTACTAGAGCGCCAATGCAACAGTAAAATAGCGTAGGTTCATATCCCGCAGAAGAATTTCTTTCTTTGTAATTTTTCCCAGAAATTTCCAATGGCAAAAAACACAAGAAAATAAGTTAAGAAAAGAGGTTAATAAAATTTCAATTTCTCACTTCCCTAATTGAAAATATGAAAAAGTAAAGTTGAGAAAATCATTAGACTCTTGGTGCGACTAAAAGAGCAATTTTCCTATTTATAGCACACAATTTAACTAATTTCATCAAAGTACCTCCTCAGTTCATACGAGCGGAGCGTAATGACATTTTCGATGGAAACTTTCTCAATTTTCCTGCAGAAGCGCAACGCTTAAAAAGCCCCCAATTCCATCCTCCCCAACCACCCGAAATTTCCTATATAGCGAACTTTAAAAAGTCGTCTTGCAATCTCGGAAAGACAAACACATACTCCGGGGCATTTTCATCTCAAATTGCCAAGATAAATTCACGACCCACAAAAGGGATTCTCCCCCAATCCCCATCCCCGTGTTACAATACAACTGCCTTCGTTGGTATCATGCAATTGAAACTGTTTTGATTTTTGCCCTTGCTTTTATGAAAATACTTGTGAATTCGAAAAACTTCTCTCCACCCCTTCTCCCCCCTCCCTCCCCGAAATACTTTCAATATAACAACCACACAGATTTGAATTTTATATTTACTTTGGGCCCACCACACCTCAACCCCCCACACAAATCCCATCACATGCCCCAACCATCAATACGGGGGCAACATGGAAAATCCGTATGTACGTGGTGCATTTACTTTTGTAACGAGAATCAAAAGAAGAGTAAGAGAGAGATCTCGTGTAGAAATCCTATATTTCTTTTGTTACTTTTCTTTCACAAGTCTTTCCCATACATAGCGAGATATGCTCATGTCGTGACGATGAGCACAAAATTTGATATTGAATCGTAGAGAAGAAGAGTGTTATCCAAACTTCTTGCAAAAGAGACTTGTTTGGAGGGAAAATGGGGGAAAGACGATTTCTAGGGAGGTTTGGCAAGTGTGTAAAGTTGGCTTAAGGGACTCTCAAGGAGCGGTGGAACATATGGGGAAGACAATGTGAAGTATATTGAATAAATCGCGTGTTTGGTGGCGGATGTGTTTAACCATCCCTTAACTCGTTATTTTCACTTTATTCTCGCAACATGTCGATCCTTCTCGACGTGTATATTCACATCGTCGTCGGGGTTCGTCTCAAAAGCAGATTGTGCCAGTTGTAAAAAAAAAAAGATGAAGAAGAGGGAAACTTGTTAGGAGATCATGAAAAAGTGAGGAAACCCCTTTAGCAAATTTCCTACGATGACTGGGAAGGGGGATATATTATTAGGGAAAATGTGAATATATAGAGCTTGACAACTCTCTCTTTTGCTCTCTTTTTATGAAAATTGGCGATATCTTTAAGATATGTGCTGTTTACACATACAAGGATATATGTAGTGTAGTAGGTATTACCTCTTAAATAAATCATTGCGGAGAGAGAATCTCGAGAATGCTCTGAGCGAAACGACAGTTTTGCCTATGAATTTCAAATCATACAACCCCCTTATGCTGGAGCACGGAAGAACAAGTATCATGCAACCTTTCAATTTGTACACAATTGAAGAGAAAAAAATGTATATCATGTAAACATGCTGTTGTGGAGGAAAAAAAATACAGGCAAGCAAACCTCACACATAACCCTCTGCAGAGAAAAAAAATCATGTGAAGTGTATTTGAAATTCAGAAAATACAATACATATTTTTTCAAGTCATCATCTTCGTAGCATAACACATTGCTTGCTTTTTGGGGGAGGAAGTTCTGCTTGTGTTTTCAACCACAACATTACACCCCTTGATGAGATTGTGCTGAAAATTACCCTCACACCTTCACACGACTGTGCTAATTTTCTCAGACATTTGAGATATTTTTAAGCATTTTCTTCAATTTTTTCTTTTTCAATATACGTCTTGTCTTTCTTAAGTTTCTTAAAGTTTTTTTTTAAGTTCCTTTAAGTTTTTTTTTTAAGTTGCTTTAAGTTGTCTTAAGTTCCCTTAAGTTCTCTCAAGACTTAAATTCTCTCAAGATTCTTTAAGTTTTATTAAGTTCCTTTAAGTTCTCTTAGGATTCTTTGAGTTTTCTTAAGATTCTCTAAGTTTCTTAAGTTTTTTAAAGTTTTTTTTTAAGTTCCTTTTATTTTTTTTTAAGATTCTTTAAATTCTCTAAATATTCTTTAAGCTTTATTAAGTTCCTTTAAGTTCTCTTAAGATTTTTTTAAGTTCTCTTAGGATTCTTTAAGTTTTCATAAGATTGGGCCTTATTCAGCGACCAAGAAACCCTTGAAATTCGCTTGAAATCTTGAATGTTTAGTACAAAATTCAAAGATTTCAAGGGTTTCTTGGTCGCTGAATTAGGCCCATTCTCTAAGTTTTCTTTTTTAAAGTTTTTTTTTAAAGTTCCTTTAAGTTTTATTAAGTTCCTTTAAGTTCTCTTAGGATTCTTTAAGTTTTCTTAAGATTCTCTAAGTTTTTTTTTAAGTTGCTTTAAGTTTAAGTCTTGTAAGACAAAAAGATTAAAATACAAAGTAATAATTTGTAATTTTGTACCCATACAAGAGGATACGGTCCGTTGTTTCAGCAACTGATCTTGTGGGAAAGTCTACCGTGCCTCTAGGCAAAAAGGAATATTCTTAAATTTTGCTCTCAATTTTCCTTTCGTTTTCCCCCCTTCCGTGCTTCCCAAGGATGGTGTGCGGTGGAGAAAACACATGCGGGTGTGAGCAGCAACAGCCCCCTTGCGAAAAAATACGAGGGGTGCTTTTTAGGATCAATTTTGACTCATTTTTCATTCCCCATCTCCGCAATTTCTTTTCTTGCATCCGCGCGCCACATAATCGGGAAATATGTCTAAATTAGTACTTCCCAGCCCCCGTCATTTGGTGGAATTAACTTCCCCGGCATTTGAGTCAACAGTGGAATTAATTGTGATTTAAATGTGCATGTTGCGAACAAACGGCATTATGCAATCCTTTGCAGAAAATCCACTTAAAGTGCAGCATATGAGCGCACGGAGGAATGAGCATGAAAAGGCAAAAGCTGGTGGAAAAGAGCCACGAAAGAAAATTGTATTATTTTATTTACTTAGTTCCACTTGATATTCCGCACATTGTAAGTTGGGGGTAAACTTTTTCCCCGTATCTCCACCATATACTTATACTATAGAGCATATTATGGAGTTGTTGCCCAATGCGACAACTATATCTTCACCACCAAAAGGCAAGGTGCGGCGGGGGTCGAGAAAAGCGCTACAATTTATCAAACAAATTGCCACTGGTTAGCTCATATCTTCTATGGAATAATTTTTTCTCCCGTCATACTCCTTAAGCAGGATCCTACCATGGCGAGTAATACCAACCAAACCGTGGAGAGTTTTGTGATTTAGCAGGGACAGCCTGGAACTGCATAAAATTTTAAATAATTCACATTTTTGTAACTTATACCCAACTCTCGTATATTGTCTCCACACACACACACTACTCCACCATTTATGGCTTGGGCAATAATTTCAAATTCTCAGTGTGTTGGCTGAAAAGTAAAAAAAAAAAAAAAAAACTTGAGGAATCTCCAGTGGAGATTTTTATATGTGAATGCATGTAAATATGCAAAAATTGCTTTGAGAAAGCCAAAATACACTTGGTGACATATTTATATTTGCAACTTGTGATTTATTTCGCAGCGTGTGGCTTCCCATTTTTGAATTACACCCATTTTGTCATGAATTTGCGATGGAAATTTATTGCATCCGCTGCGGAAAAGTAGTTGGAGATATTTTGCAATTCATTTTCCGTTTGCAATTTACTTTTTGACATTTTCTTCTCTTTTTTTTCTAACTCAATACACAACTAACATTTATTTGACAGGTGGTTTCGAGAGAAAAAAAATGTAAAGAAAAGCTTTGAGCTTTTATTCTTTGGCACAAAATGTTTCGTGCGCATTTGTAAAATTTTTACAATATTTTTGTTGCCTAGTGAAACAATAAAATAAAAGTTTTATAACAAAATATTTGCCTAATTTCACAAACTAAAACTTTTATTGAAATACCCTAAAAATTAAATCATTTGATTGGAAAATTTGCTATTAATTCCATAGCAGGAAAGCAATATTAATTTTGCAGTTTTGGAATATAATTTTAGAATTTTCAGCTAATAAAAACAGCATTAATGCAAATTACCATATATACACACAAAAAAATTTTAGCAGTGAATACTAAAAAAATGCTGTTTTGTTTTTAAAATGTGTAAAAATTTTGATTCAATCACGAAAATTCGCGATTATTGCAAAGTATATTATGAAAAGCTTTTGATTCAAAAATAAAAACGATTGAAACAAAAGCTAAGCAATTTAAAAAGTACTATGCCCAAATTATTGATTCACATAGTAATATTTACTACGTCAAATATTGAAAGTATAATTTTAGGTTTAGATTCAATTTCTTTCATATTTAAATAGTAATCTACTATGTAAAATATTTAAAAGTATAATTCTTCGTAGGTAGATTCAAAATTTTTATTTTTGATCCTAATAAAAATATTAAATGTTAATTTTTTTCCATATTGAAATCACTTTTTCTCATACGCAATATTAATTTGAGACAACTTGAGGAAATGCTAAAAGAAAATAGTTTATGGACTGGAAAATAAAAGTGTACAGTGAAAGGATATCTCCATTGGAAATTAAAAAGAATTACAATCTGAACGATTTAAAAAAAAAGGTAAATTTTTTTAGAGATATTTTGTATAGCTCAGGTTCTACAATGAAATTTACTTTCCAGAAAAATTATATTGCCCGAGATCAATGAGAAAAGCCTTATTCGGAAAACTGAGATTGGCCTGAACTCAACAAGGATGACGGCGTCGAAAAACGACCTTTAAAAAATATACGGAATAACGTGGATGGTATGTAATATTATTGATATTTTTCCATTTGATCCACCATTTAATTATAATATAAAATTCATATTTTTCAGGAAAAATCCAGTCATATCTCCCAAATCATCAAAATGGAAAACCCGAAGGAAGGAGATCCAGAGGACGACAAGTTCAGGCAGCAAGAAAATTAATCAGGATGTGCTAAAATATTAAATTACGTATGTATAAAAAACGTGTAATCAAATATAAGAAGGTGAAAATAAAAAAAAAATGAAATCAAATTGAAAAGCAATGTGTTTTAATTCTGAATATTTTAATATCTAAACCAATAAGAAATGATATCAATACGTACATACAAACAATGAATTTAAAATTGATGCATAGTAAAATCTAATGTCTTTGATTGATTTGACCTGTGCATAGTACAAACTACATTATGCATTATTGGCGCGTTTTCAAAAGCTAACATAGTAGATTCTAAAATGCAATAGCTTTTGAAGCTACAATATGCATTATAGGCGCGTATTCAAAAGCTAACGTAGTAGAATCTAATGGAATTTTGTATGGGAACAGTATTTATTACTATGCGCATTTTTTTGTGTGTACCTACTATGTTCAGTGATGATAAAATTAATTAATAGACAGCTATGTAGATACAAAAAGCTGCCGCTTAGTGAAATATACAATTAAAAGCTTTAATTTAAAGACAAAATTTTGTGATTTTGGGATTAAATTTCGCAGAATTTATAAGCTTCTTGTAAAAGCTTTAAGTAAAAGATTCAAACTGCTTAATTTACGGATAAATACTTTCGCACTAAACGAGGCATTGTCCGTGGAGACACCATTGGAATTATAATCACTTTCAGTGAGTGTATTTTCCATGAGGTTGCTGATGGGGATGGTTTATTCTTTGAGGAATGCAGAGCGAATGTTTGAGGAGCTTTCGCAGCATATAGTGAAACACTTTTTTCTTGCCTTCTCTTCTTTTCCTTTTTTCCACATTTTTTCTCTCTCCTTACTTGTGGATTTGGGAGGTGGTGGTGCGGGAGAACTTTGCAAAAGGCGGGGGGCCAAGTGAATTTATCGACAATTCAAATAAATTACGGAACACTCCCACCCACTTTTCGTGAGATCCCCATTAAGAAGTCGTTTGCAATATAGTCAAAACTCGAATAAAAATCACGAAGAGACAAACTTTTCCTTATACCCCACACCTCAGGGAGAGCTGAAGAAGTTCTTTTTGTGCTTATGGGTGAGCTATATGCCCACACCCATTTCCAAACTCGTACACACTTTTTGGACAATGTGCCCATAACACTTCACTCACATTCCCCACGTTCTTTTTTTCCTCCTTCTTCTTCTTCCAACATCGTCTTTTTCTTCTTCTTCTATATGGCTTTAGCCCTCACAACATCCATTGACTTTGCCCTATACTTTTGTATCTATTCTATGTGTAGTGTACACACACCAATGGTGGTCTATCCCAAAACCCACCTATTCTCACCCCCTCACCCCCCAAAAGCTCCCCTAAACATCCGGACAATATATAGATGAGAGAGAGAGAGTCAGGGTGTGGAGCGCCCCATATATAGGAAATACGAAAGAGAAAAGTTTTATCATTTCCAAAGATTTCCCCAAAATACGAGATACTTTGCTTTCCCATTGTCTACCATCTGAAAATAAAATTTACAGTATCGTGTACACTTTGTCAAAATGGAAAATGGATTTCGTTATCAATAACTTGGCAAAAAAGGGAACAATGTTTGTGGGTGACGGAAATTACGTGAATGAAGAAAAAGCTCCCATTGCCTACATGAGGGTGGAGGAAGAAAGCAAGAACTCTTCTTGTAATGTAATTTAAAAGAAGGGCCTATGTGTGTGCACGACATTTACACACATAAAAGGCATAAAAGAGAGCTTCAAAAAAAAGCCTTTAAATAAAAATTCGTTTGAACGACCGCTAAAGGATGTATAAATGTTGTTACAATGAAGGAAATTATATTTAGACATTCCACAAAATTTTTTACCTTATAAGAAAAGGTGAGTTTGAACGAAACAATTCTACCATATTCTTCAAGAATAAGATAGAATTTAAAAAAAAAACTTTATTCAAGAAAGCACAAAATAGTTTTCTAGAACTCCGAAGGAATAATTTCCGTACTAGAAAATAGATCCTTAAAGTGTTAAAAATGACACTGTAATTACAAAAATATAATAGATCACGATTTAAATTCCAATCTTGCACCATCATCATTGAAAATCCCCCATCGTTGGGGGTATTTGACGTGAAAATCCACCCTTTGGGGCAACAACACCAACAGTCCAATTAAAATGAGCTAAATGTGTCGAAGGTATCCAATGAAGCTCGCTGTTTTTTTCTGCTCTAACTTTCCATATGCACTTTCCATGTAATTCACCTTCACGTCCTAACCAAATTTAAGAGTCCATCGAGCTTTTCATTTTCTCTCTCTCTCTGCCTCTTCCCAGCTTCGGGGCATTTTGGGGATGCTGTGGAGGAATTTTTTTTCGGGGTCTCTGTGAATGTCTTGCAAATTTAAGTACATAAATCCATGTAAACGTATTCATTACCGTAACTAATTGAGTTACATTTCAGAGTTACTTAAGCAATCAAATAATACGCTATACCTTGGGTGCTTCCGCCCACTTCCACACTTGGGGCGCACACGTGCACGGAAGATAAGTCTTCCAAAAGAGGAGTATGTGTGTGTGCTGCTACTAACCATGGAGGTACTGGGTATATTTAGATGTTTTATTCCACCATATTCCCCTATTGGGGTACAAATATCACCTCCCCACTCATATATATAGTGGGAGATGGTATGGGGGAGGAGAGAGTTCATATACACACGGCATGGAGCTTTCTGGGGGTAAGGGGGTGCTTGCTTTTTCGCAAAGAATAAAGAGAAATCAGCGCGATATAACAAAGAGTGGAGGAGAAAGAGAGCTGACATGCGGGAATCTGGTGAAACTTTTCCTGGAAAAACACATTTATCCTATTCACATTATGTCCAATTGTTACGTATTGTGTTGTATATTTTCCCTTTTTCACCAACATAAGCACAAAATTCCGCACCTAAGCCCCACACCCCCAATGTGTCGCCCCATGCACATGGAATGCCTCTACTAATGCGTGAGGGTATCCACCGCCCCCTTCTGCCCCTTTATATGTATGTAGTATACCAGAGGGCCTCACTCTTATGGGGCTTGTAGGTCGGGGAATCCAAAACCTGGAACAAAATGAAAGTCACGGCTCATAAATTGAATGAGTCTGCAGCATTTATTCGATTCTACTATCTTTCTTCTCTTGGCACTGCTATAGCTCTCCTTTCTCTCTACTCTGGAATTGTGTATGTTAGTTTATTCCATACCATATTCATACATATAATACGTAGCAGAAAACCCCCACATGGGTGCGAGAAAATATACATCGAGGACCTCTCCTTGGTCATATTACATTCAAATAATAACATATTTTATTGCACTCTGCTTGTACTTTCTCTCATACCCCTCCCAAACATATAGGAATAATTCGCATGTAATACAATACAAGAGCTTAGGCGAAGTTGCGACAAACCATCCATTTCCCACCACACACGAGAAAATATTTTAATCCCGAAATGGGAAACTTTGAGCTGAGAGAAAGGAGATATTTTTTGGGGTATTTTGAGGAGGAAATTCAATTTACGAATAATTTAATTATGTAGAAAGTCTTTTTTCCGCTTTTAGTGCGTAGTCTGAGGGGCCGGGGGTGGCTAACATACACTCTGTGCTGGGTAAATAAAGCAAAAAAAAAAAAAAAGAAGAGGATGTATCTTAATTGTAGGAACATCAATTTAGATAATGTATGAATTGGTCTTTCTCCTTAAGGCCATGAAAAGCTTATGAAAATTAAATCATATGAAAAATGAGACGGTGATTTTCATCAATTTCCCACAGCACATACATACATTTTATATATAGTCAGGTCTGGAGAAGATAAAGGTTGGTGGTAGCCCCAAAAACGTAAATTATACCAGAGGGGTAGATCGTAAAAAGTTTGGTTCAAATAAATTAAAAGTTTCTTTTATTGAGTGTTTTAGTGGGTATACCGTGTGGAGCATTGTAGGCTACCTACACTACATGAAAAGTGCTTAATTTCAGCTAGAATTTGGAGTTTAAAATGCCTAAAAAGCGAGGAAATTCACATTGAAAGCGTAAAAGGAAAGTCAGAGCGTAGAGAATGAAAATTTCTCCTTTATTTTCATATTTTATCTATCATTTAGTAAAATTTAAAGTTTTATTTTTAATTGGAAAAAATAAATGAAAATCTTTTCATTTTGCAGCCATTAAGAATTTTCCTTTTAGAACTCTCATTAATTTCTTGTCCGTATATATTTTACAAATCAGTTTGGTTTCTTCTTTAATTGTCTTCTAACTGAATAATGGAATAGTGCTTTGGGCACTTTCACCCCCTCTGAAAGCTATCCATTATGAAAAATTTCAGAATTATTGCATTTTTTGTTTCGTTGCAGGAGGAATTCCCATAAGAAATCCTTGCGTGGCGGGAAAGGGAATGTATCGGAGTGGAATTCACTGACGATCACCTTTTGGAAATTCTTTTCTCAACAAGATGAATTCCTCGCAATTCCACAGCCACGGAGAAACATAGCAAGAGGTCAGACGAAAAAATGCGGTGCGGTGGAATGGTTGAGATGTTTTCTCGACGTACGGAGTGATGCATCAATTTTTCCTTTTATATACATACACATAGAGTCCGGAAAGAGAGAGAGAAAATCTCGAGAATTGGAAATCTCATCTGGTAGTGATGGGATTTTCAGGAAATCACGTAAGTTTAATTTTTAATGATGGCTATTTTTATCAATAGGGGTTACTCTTGGGTGGGTAAATGATGGATTTAATTGTGTGTGGGGGAGTATTCTTTCCAATAAGCTATTTACAGAAAGGAAAAGCTCTCTCTCTCATGAGGGTTAGTCAGGGTTATACTTTGTTGTTGTTGTTACTCACTCCCACCTCTCCCCAACATCAATTGGCCTTTCATGTGGGGAAAATAATTAGGATTTTTCTTTACATATATGAAGGTACTTTTCTTGTTAACTCGCTTTGGTATGGCTCTTCTGGTGCGCTTTCTATTTATCCATCCACATGAGAAATGTGTGGAAAATGAGGGTGAATATTTTTTGGCGGGGAAAAGCACTGGGGTATGATATGCTATATGTAGCGCATGCGTTCCACATCCCCCATCTCCAACCAACACGATGGAAGGATTCTCCGCCTGTTCCTCCGTGTATGCAGGCAGTGTGGTGAAGGTTTTTAGTTTAGCAAAAGTCGCCGCCGTGGTTGTATCGGGTCTCCCCTAAAAAAAAAACGCGCCGAGAGTCATTTTACACACAATTCCACATAGGAAGAGGGAGTTTTAGTATTCCGAATACATATCATCGAACAACGAGAGTGTATTTATATAAAATTTAGTTATAACACAAAGTGAATAAGGCTCTTTAAATCCCCCAACAATTATGATTGACTGACTACGTAATGCGCCTATGGTCCCCAAAGTAATTGACTCCAAACGCAAGAGAGAATTATCTTTCAATCCCCAATAAATGTCATCAATGTGATTGCCGTACACTCCATTGACAGTCAATTTGCGCTTTAATTGAGAAGTGAAGCACGCAGAGAGCACAAAAAGGGGGAGGGAAAGCAATTGTTGTGGGGGTGTCCGTCGAAGAGGAATAAAAAAAAGACCCGCCAAAAATCCAGACAAATTGTCGTCAATATGCTGAACGCGCCAAAAAGGAAGTCGAGGGAGGAATTGAATTAATATTTAGTATCTGCCTGCCCCCCTTGGTCATGGTACAAAAATTTTATTCACATTCCTTTCTCTATTCAAACCCATTCTCACAAGCAAAAGCTACCGGGACGAGGGAGGAATGTTGGGGGGGAGAGGGAAAGTAAAAGCTATCGCTGGTTAATCCCAGAACAGAGACCAGATTACTTCTGAATAATTCACACAATACACTTGCGGAATACATCCCGTGGTAAAATGAACAACTAAAAGTTGGGAGAGATAAACTTATGCATAAGATATAAATTTTGCAGCGGAAATTCAAAACAATGACGCTAGTGGAGGAAATATCGTAGACAAGCAATTTAAAAGCAAAAGTGTTGGTGTTGGAATTTGAGAAATGTGACCATTAAAGGAGCAAAAGCTTGTCCACAGTACTCCAACATTTGGGGATGAAACAACACCCAGCAACAATTAGTAATTGCGCGTGTTGTGAGACAAGAAAATCTTTACATCTAGCAATTTTCGTCTCTTCCAATGTGCCTTCATCAGGGAGTTGGAAGTTTATGTAAAACTAATTCAGATTTTCCTGAAATTTTTGTTGTTGAAATTTTCACGAAGTCTTTTTTTATGATTGTCTTGAAAAGTCATTTTTCAAGCAAAGTTTTTGAAATTCCCTTTCTTTGAAATTGTAAAGAAAATTTGTCGAACGAAAGCTCATTGAGTAATTTTCAAAGGCAATATTTTTTGAAAAAAAAAAAAAAATTCCAAGTCTGAAAAAATAAAAAATACCTATAGAGAATGACTCAATTTAATATTCAGTTTTATTTTAATTATTTTAGCTTCATTACAACTCTGAAATTTCTTCAAATTGTGCTTTAAAAATTTTAAATTATATACTGTTGAAAGCTCAAAAAGCTCGTGACGATGAAAAGATATTTTTCAATCATCTAATAAAAAGCTAAACAACCTTTGGCCCACACAATTGGCTCATCCCACTTGATGGTGTTACAACGGCATTGCATATTTTCGCTTTAATTTTTGCTCTTAACCGACACAGATTCACTTCCTCCCGAGCAAATCCAATTGACCCCCAAATTCAATATGCATACCAAATTTAGAAGCTTTATAGGCTTTTTAGGTACTAAATTGACCCGAATAAATTTCTTGAGCATCTCATGAAATTATCACACCCTGTGCTGCAATGTAGATCAAATAGCGAGAAGCTGGGAAAAAGTCATCAATTCCCGAAAGCTCTTAGCGTGTGCCTCCGTCTAATTGACGAGCTTCAATTAGTGGCTTCCTGCCAAAGTAATGGTCTCTGTCGCAGGATTACACTGCGGTGAGCTTTTGAATACACAATGTTTCAATTTAAAATATCCATTTCCACTTCAGATATCTTCTGTGATTTTCTTATAAATATTCATCCTCCACTTTGCTTCCGTGCTCTTCACCTGGACAATTTTAAAAGGGAATAAAAATATATAAAAAAAGGCAGCAAGAGTACCACTAAACTCATCCTCTGGGCGAAGCAATAACATCAAAAGCCACACAAATTGCTCGTGAAATTTTCATTTGGATTTAGTAGTGGAATTAAAATAAATTTATGGAAAAAATATATAACGAAGAAGCGAATTGAATGGGACGGAACGACGACAGTATGAAATTTTGAACAATATCGAACTGTATAATTGCTTTCCCCAAGTGGTGGGGGCTATAGAAGAGGAATTTAGTGTTGTGATTTTGTGCAGAGTTTTTGGAGGAAAAACACCATGAAACGGGCAATTATGACAACTTTTGCAGTTATATTTGCCACTGCAGTCATCTTCGCGGAAGGTGAGTTGAATGTTTTCTTTGGAGTAATTAAGTTTTTAGTTAGGAAAGATTTTATGGTCTGTATTTAAAGAAAGGAATGGATGGTCTGCTCACTTCATTGACTTAAAATTTTAGCTGTGTTTCTTTCAGACACAGCTTTTGTGTACCGAGCAAAATCGAAAGTCGTCAGATCGGGCTCAAACTTGGGATGAGCACGAATTAGGGTCCCCACATTCCAAAAAACGTATGCGCCAAAAAATTTTTTTTCCGGCCGGCCGGCCGTCCGGCCGGCCGGAGTATAACGCTAAATTGCGAGAGAACGGTGATAGATAGAGACTTGCGGTAAACGGCAAAGTTTAAATATCGACCGGAAGACGTCCGATTATGACGTCAAATTTTACCCCCCACCCCCCCGTCCGCCATTTTGAATAACCTCAAAATTTTGTTTTCGCTATATCTCAGCCGCTATTATAGCTAGAGGGCTGAAATTTTGATATGTTGTAGGGGCCATCAAGAGCTTTCCAACAATACCTCATTTTCGAAAATCGGTCAAGCCATTTAGTCAATATGGCCGCCACAATTTTTCATCGAAAATCGACCATAACTCGAAAACGGCTTGATCGATTTTGATCAACCCGGGGTCAAATGAAAGATCTCAACAAACCCTACAACTCTCTAGAACATCCGAAGTTTCAAAAGTGACCGCTAGGGGGCCAAAAATCAAAAACAAAATTTTCGATGAGTTTTCGATGAATATCTCGAAAACGACGACATAAATTTTTTTCATTTTTTGATATGTTGTAGCTGACCATATTATTTAGCTCCATGCCAAAAATGAAGAAAATCTATGGATCCGTTCTCGAGATATAGCCTTCCAAAGTTGGCATGTCATATCTCGGGTTCTACAAGTCCGATCTTGATCAACTCAAGCGCAAATGAAAGGTTTCGAGAAACCCTACAAATGTCTAGAACATTGCAACTTCGAGAAATGACCGCAAGAGGCGCTAAAGTCAAAAACAAAGTTTTCGAAAATTTCGAACTCGAATTTTTCGAAAATGGCGACATAAATTTTTTTCATTTTTCGATATGTTATAGCTGACTTCAAGACCTTTCAAACAAAAAAAAATTTATGAAAATCTATGGATCTGTTCTCGAGATATGGCCTTCCAAACATTTCTTAGGGTATGACTTTTCAACTTTTCCCGACTTTGCGCGTATTTAAATTAATTCGCGTTCTAGTTTGCTCTCACAAAATTGGTACACTGAAAGAAACACAGCTCCCGTAAGCTTGGTCAGCTTACCAGTACATTTCATATGCTTCGCACACTTCTAAGTATATAAAATTAATTAATTAATTTTAATTAGTAACTTACCAGGGGCGTAGTTAGAAATTTATTAAATAGGGGTGTTTTTTTTTTGAAAAAGAAATTTTATATTAAAATCGCTAAATTTGATTAAGAAAAACGATTCAAAAGTAGAGAAAATTATAGTACTAGACGTTTCTCATCTAACGTTTAACTTTCTCAATCAATGTTTGACGTTTCTTTTCATTTCTTATATATGACAATTATTTTTCTGAAATTTGACATTCTTTTCTAATTTTTGCTCTAATTTAGTGTTTGAAAATCCTTTTTTTTTTATATAATTATAAAACTGAAATAGCTCTTTTTAGCCCTTAAAAATACCAAAGCTTTCTGAACTTTTACGTTGCTGAAACCTGTGAGAACCCCATTCCTCATTACACCACTGCGCCTTTTCTTTTTCCCTTAATTTTCACATTTCCTTAAAAATCTTCTTTTTACTTTAAAAGAAAATTTTCTTTGAGTGTATCGTTGATTTTTGTCCTCAGTGCAAAAACACTCAAAAGCTCTGAACTTTCAAAATGTATAGGTATAAAGAGAGATTAAAATTAGCAGCATTTTAATTCCCCCTGAGAAGCATATTGCATTTCTCAAACAAACCTCTCATCGGTGATTATTTTAATATTATTGCAAAGTTCACATCTAACAATGCTTGAATTTTGTGAAACAACCTCCACAATAGTTAAAATGAAAGACTAAAGTAGCAATTAAATATAGAAACTGGGTAATATAAATGTGTAGATTTAAGTGAGATGGAGAGCAATATTGGTGTATTCAATCTCTTCGGTAAAGCCTTACTTTGTTGGAAAAGTTTCTGTGCATGAAATCCAATCCTTTTTGGTCTCTCTTCCGAGGTTTCCACATCATCCTTCATTTCAATCAATTAGGCGTGAGCTAAAATATAATTGGTACGGAAAGGGAACAAACATTGGATATCACTTTATAATTACAAACACTGACTGTGCCATCAATTTGTGGGTAAATAATCAATTGCATGGTCAAATGGGTTCGATGTATCTATTCTATGTTATATGTTTTTGTTGTTGAGTCTCTCTCTCTCTCTTATTCACAGTCCCACACTTTGCTTCTATTTATTAGTAATGAGGCAACGTATTTGTCTGAAGAGAGACAAATCTGTAATTTAACTGAAATATATTGTGTTTTTGCCTTTCATTACGAATTTTCCCATTTCGTGCACGGATATTAATAAATATATAGGTATTAGGTACATATGTATATTCCAAAATAGATGGGTGAGATTATTGATTTAGTTATGGACATTATACACTATGAGGGTTAACTAATATTTGATAAAATCATTGGACATTTACAATTTTCCCCACCGGAGATGGAGTTTCGTGTGATTTTCTATATAGGGATGAGGTGTTTTTGTTTAGAATTTGCAACAATGAAGAGTTTATATTTGGGATGAAATGAAATTTGCATGATATGTTTTTTAGAGAGAATTCTGAACCTTCAATTCTATCAGCAATTTTGCAAAATTATTCGTGAATTTACAAAAAAAGTGAATTTTTCAAAGAATTCTCAGAAATAAAATTAAAAATTAGACAGATACATTCACGAGATTTGACTATACCCTCATAAATTATTCTGACTTTAATTATTGATCAAAAAAAAAAAAAGATGATTCAGGGGAGAGAGCCTTTGGGGTGATTTTTACACCCACAGAAGCTGCCAATGGAGAATTTCCAAGAATCCTCGACAGTCCATTTCACACTTACCATTAGTCCTTTCTATGAAAACACCTCCAGCATTATGCGCTTTCGGCTTCATTCCATTCAAAAGCATCATGCGGCATTGGACATCAATGGACAACTCTCTAATGGATTGGATGGATATCTTTATTCCGTTTCACATCTACATTTTTTTTATCATTCGTTAAAATAAACTTTTTCTCTCTCTTTTTTTCCACGAGAGAAAATTCTTCTTCCTCCACTCTTATTTATAATCTTTTTATTCTGAGGATATATTATACATATATTTATATATAGGGGGAAGGGGATGGTTGTGGATTAATTAAGAAATTTCGTATTTACAGAAAAGTTTTGGCGAGCTAACATGTGGGAGGGAATTATCTCAAAATATGCATGGTGATAAACAGGCGAGATGGAAAACTTCCCTCTTAAATAATTCATTTTACACCAGTGTGTGTGTATGCCTCACAAATCCTCACCAAGTTGTGCAATTTTGTTAATTATGTGCAGCATATCTGATTTCTCGAGGGATGAATTTTGGAGGACGAGACGGAAAAAATTGGGTTTCTGCCGCAATGGTTGGTAGGTGATCATCATTGAGCCCTCTTTCATCATGCGCTCCTTAATTTTTGGTGCCACCCTGTGCAATTTTGTCAGGAATTCCTCATCGCGTGGGCAGGAACGGAGACTTGGGGGTAGGTACCAGAAGCAAACATTGGTACATTCGGGTTCGGCCACAACCATCTCAAAGTCATCACGCTGACGGATTTGCTCAGTGAAGAATTCCGCCATTTCGAAGACTTTTTCAGCATGTCGCTGCAGCCCCAGGGTCCCCTTTGCCTTCCACATGAGCCAAAATTTGAAGACATCCGCACGACGTCCACACTGGATGTGCTTGTCGCCGGTGTCGTATTTGGTGTCGTAGAATTTATCCTTTTGAAAGAGATACGAAGCATTGCAGGAGTGGCACTGCTTCAGCAGATTAGGGTGGCGAGTTAGGAATGTCGAACATTGCTGAGGTGCTGCCAATAATTTATGTGGATTCCACGTCACCGAGTCAGCTCTGAAAGTATCGCAACAACAAAATATTCCATCAACACTTTTGGCATATTTTTCATTCCCAAATGGGGCAGAAGAACTTCCGACAACAATCCACGATATATTATTCGAGGCTGAAATTTTTTCTCCTCTATTTTTCCCCCCAAAAAAAAACCCGAGGGGTGTACAGAAAATTGTGTTGGAAAAGGTTTTTTTTTTCATGTGGAATATATAGCAGCGTTAGTTAGGATATGAGCCGTATGTGACATATACTAGTGTGTCATTTGAGAGATCTTTAGTGCGCGAGTAAAATCAAATCAGACCATGTGCTGTGTGCCAAAATCCTATTTGCTGTAATTGGGAAATGTAGTTTCGTTTATCTCTCCAACGTATCGCCAGATATCATTCATAATTCTCTTTGCTAATCCATCCACTAAATTTCCATCCTCAAAATGCACCCACATTGCGAATGTACATATATGTGGGTCCCATGTAGGTAACATGGGAAATTGTGCTCGCTATGTGCAGCACACCCCTCGGGTGTCACCCTCGCAATAAATCATATTTGACACGGTGATTGGATAAATGGCATGCGAGGGGATCAATTTAAAACTAATTTATTGCTCCACCACGAAAGTGCACTTGAAATTTTGTAAAATATTGAGAAGTGGAAGCATAAAAAAGACTAATAATATGTACATATATATCTGTGTGTAGGTACTGTACCAAGGTTGAGGGAAAACATAATACCAAAATGTAAAATTTAGTTTGGAATATTATACAAAAAGGTTTAATTCAATGTTGGCTTGCTTGCTCTCAGTCAGTGAATTCCTCTGGTTATGACGTTGCCAAGAAAAATAGCTACATAACCTACATATACATATATGTATGTAGGAGTGGGGGATGACGAAGGTGTTGATGGGTAAATTTCGAAATGTACGAGCACACACACGTTTTGTGCAGGAAGTTCATCTCAACCGGAATTACGCGCGGGGCAAACCTTGGCATTTCATTCAACTTTTGGTGGCCAGGTTATTGATATTTTTATTTATTTTTTTTATAATAATGAGACTGACAACTCTTTTCTCCCTCTGGATTGTCGTCACAGCTGTCGCAATAAACATAGTGTGGTGCATAAAAATAGCATAATGTTTATCAAAAAAAAAAGAGAATTATGAAGAATTTTTGGAATTTAAAAAGCTTTGATAAAAAGCTTTTTTTGTAAAGATTTCCAAGAAAAGCATAAAATACGTCGAATTTTTATTTTTCAATTAATTTAAATTAAAAGGGATTTTTGACACTCATAAAAAAAACTGTTAAATGAAGTTCTGAAAATCATTACAAATTCGCAAAAGGTTTAATTAAATCATCGTCCAAGTTCTCCGAATTTTTTTTAATTACTGTCAAATACATTAATTGAGAAATATTTCATTATATTTCTCTTGAAAATCAAAAAGCGCATTTGTAGGTTTTATTTTCAGTTTAAAAATAAAATTGATGTAGATGGAGACGCCTGGTTGTAGACTCCATTATTAGTTAGTAAGAGAAAAACTATAAATTACAATGGAGGCGCCGGGTTTTTTTTTAAAATATATTAGCAATTTTCCTAATCAATAAATCAAACATTGTACACAAGCAGTGTAGAATGTGTGTAGCAGTGTACATTATACATAAGCAGTGGAGGTGCCTGGTAGATTGAAAATAATATTTTTCTAAAGAAAAAAATTTCAAAATTACGCCAAAAGTATAAAAATTTGTAAAAATTAATCTCTTTTTAAATTTTTAGTTTGAAAAAGAGAAATTCCCAATAGGATATACTAAATAAATAAAAATAACGCTTAAGTGAATAAATACAAAACATGCGTATGTTGGCACACGAACGGGTATAGGTACTATTTCCGGGCACACGTCTGTGTATACAGAGATAAACAGCTTTTGGCACACGCTTACCTTTCAATTCCGGCTAGGAGTGCCCGATATTTGGGTGAAACCAGTGCTCCGCCACCCCAAGCGGCGTCCACATGGAACCAAAGCTGGTACTTCTCACACAGGTTGGCTATTTCGGTGAGCGGATCGAATGCCCCGAGAACTGTCGTACCAGCGGTGGCTGATACCATAAATGGGTGCCCACCTTCGCATTTAGCACGCAAAATCTCGCTTTCCAAATGATCCATTTCCATTTTACCGCATGCATCTGTACGTATTGAGTACACATTATCGGCACCAATACCCATAAATGAGGCCAACTTCTGAATAGAATAGTGAGCATCCTCGGATGTGAATAACACCAAACGCGGCATTGCGTGGAGTCCTCTGGCCTGTGGAATTCACATCACAATTATTTATTACAAGCATTGCATTTTGTGTGTGTAGCCCCATGGCATATTGGGCGAAAGGATTATCAATTCAATCAATTTACAACTCGTTAAATTGCAACCATTATTTCAATTGGAAAAGCTCACTGCACCCTTATTCTATTCCCCCCGCCCCGATCCACCCCTTTGCAACCCTTTTTGTCTCACTGCGTTGTGTGTGGATTTATTGTGTTGGTCCGTGTAGGGGCCTTATCAGATTATTGGGAAAATTTTTAGGGGGTTATTGAATTACACTCCCCACAGCGTCTCTGTACACACCCACACATCCCGCCCCCACTCACACCTTCACTTTGAAGCAACATACATTGCTCAACATTCTTGTTTTTCCCCCATGGCGCACGGAGAAATCTCAAGGAGGAAGCTTTACTTGGGGATATAGGATTAAAGTTCTTAAGGTGATCTCATTCATGAATGTTTCGTGTGACTTGAAAAGAGCGCGAGTTTGTCGAGTGTCGTGATATAATACCTTTCCCTAATTCATGGGCTCATTTTGCTTTCTTGCGAATTTTCTTCATTCTTTGACTAACATTATTGGATTTAAAACTTGGCATTTTGCTAAAAGGGATAAACACTTTTTTTTTGCTTTACACCTTAACTCTCACAACATTTTTGGCTCATTCTTTCTTGGCGAGCTTTATCATGCACAAATCTATGGGATTGTAGAAGATTTGTGAGATTTTATGCACACAAATTGGCGCTAAATCATTGAGAACTTTTCTGAAAAATATGGGAACAAAAAAAACATTTATTAAAAGGAATTTTGTTGTGCATTAATAGCTTAATTTTTAAGGTGCTAAAAGTTCCCATAAATATCGATGGGATTCCTTTGAATTCTCAGGCAAATTGCACTTCATTCACGTTTATAAAAATCCTTGAAATTTTCTGAATGCTTTCCAAGTGAATGAAATAATTGGTTGAATAATATAGAAATTGAATGTAATTCCGCGTATCACTTGCAATTAAACCGCATTTAAAATTAATCCAAGTTTTTTTCCTTTTTCTCGAATTTTTTTTCTTAAGAATACTTAAAGGAAAATTTTGTGGAAAAAAACTGAAAAACATTTAATTAATTCTTTGGTCCATGTTCATTAAGAACAAACAGAATTGTTTATGATACAAAAACTCTATTCTACAGCATTCTAAATTTCTTGTTGTGTAGCTTTTGATAAAGAACATGGTCACGGAAGATGTCAAAATCGCGCAATTCATGGTCATAGAGAATATTTAATTTATTTTAATTACATTAACTTCCTTAATTAAAGTTTATTCTTTTTTTGGTGAATTTTCTTAAATTTATTTTTGCCCATATATGTTCGCTCAAATATGAACTCTTCCATTCCAATTTATGTATAATTTGAGAGTTTTTGAAGTAAAATTTTCATGCTAAGGGGGTGAAGCTTTAGAATTTTAGATATATAAGAACTTGCTCCTTAAAAACTTTCCAAACTTTGTCCTGTTTTTTTCCCTCGTTCAATGAAAATCTTCTATCGATTGATGGAGAGAAAATCTCCGATTTCAAGTGAATTCCTCCACTTGTCGTGCCATTTGAGACACATACCATACATACATATATAACAATTGAGCTATATACAGTGCTGAATCACATCGTCTCAAATTCTGTCCACAAAGTGACACAGTCAATTGGATAAATCACAGCGAGTGAGAGACGGTACTCGATGGTGGGATGGCTTAATTAGCTGAGATACCCGCGGAATGGAATTCTTGAGAATTTTATTTATTTTTTACCTTTTTCCTACATTGAAAATTGCATTATATTTGCAAAATGGGAGGAATTCTCTGTTTGAAAAATCTTTTAAAAATTAACAGAGACAGCAGAGGTATGAAAAAAGTATTTTTAAGCTCGTTTATTTGAAAAAAAAGGAAGAAGAGCTCTTTTGAAAGCTTTTTCTATGGAAATAAACTCATTTTATACCTTCAATTCTAATGAGCAGAGAAAGCTTTTTTTTCTTTCAAATATGAAAATAAGAATAAAAAATCAAGGTTCTTGGTAGTTTTATGAAAAAGAAAAATACAAATAAAATGTTATATGTTTGCAGAAATTATGATTTTCCTGAATAAATTTCACAGTACACTGCACAAAACCCTCAATAAATCGATAAGATTCACTTAATTTAATTCATTTACTAAGCTCTCACACATTGATTTCTCAGCCTTGCCCTCTAATCCATTTTGAGGTTTAATAAACCAAGGAAAGTCAATGCGACCTTTAAAGGTTTTTTTTTTTCAAAATAAAAGCGATTAAATTAATTTCCACACAATTAGAGAGCAAAATGAAGAGGAATCCCACAGCTACTTGTAAGCTTTTTTTGCATTTATACCACAATCACACTTTTTTAGCGTTTTTTTTTGCAAATCACGGGCAATTAATGCCATTGAATTACCTTCACATCTGGCATATTTCTGTATCTTGCACAACTGATTGCATATCCGTTCGCAATGGAGCCACCTGGTGCAAAGATGCCATCACCTTCACCATTGGGGAAGCCAACAATTTTCCGCAATTCCCGTAAGACAACTTCCTCCATGAGGGTGAACACGGGTGCCACTTCGTACGTGTAGACGCTGGGATTGAGGGCATCCGTGACCCATTGCCCAGCAAGGGCATAGGGATCAACAGTGGAGAAGAGTTGATTCACAAAGTAGGGGTGTCCCGTTTTAACGGAGTACTTTATCGTTTGACGAATGTAGTCCATAAGTTGGGTATCTGTGGAACCCTCAGCTGGTAGCTCCAGATCAAGTAGTGCAGCTAAATCCTCGGGATTGCGCCACTCGAGGACTTTGTTGGCTTTGTCGGTGCCAGAAAAAATGGCACGCTCCAGAAGTTCATCCACACAATCACGAAGGAATTTCTCGTGAGTCCTATTTGGCTGGCTGTGGTACCTCTTGGTGGTGCTGCTCTCAACCGCAACATCGTGCACCATTCTATCTTCTTTGATTGCACCACACTTTGTTGTATCACGCCCCCTTTGGAGGATCTCTTCATCTTCTTCGGACATTCCAGCACTCTCTGAACCACTCGATATGTGGAAGTCCTCCACTGTCTGCACATCCACATTCAATTGACCGTTTGCGGGCATTTTTGCGCCAACTCGAGATTCACAGAATTTTACAAAAATAAAAAAAAATCACCACACTACAGCAAAAAACAGCCGATAAAACACTTCACAAGACGATTGCTCGGGACTATGCCAAAAAAGAAAGAAAGACAAGAAGATGCCACAGATGTAACTCCTCACCGCGATGCACACCGGGAATGAGTTGGGCACGTACTAAAAGTATTAAAGTAAATGCTTGGCTACTTATAAATACCCCACAATCATCGAATCCCCAAGTATTTAACACTTTTTCTCTCTCACCAACGACGGACAAGGTGATTTCCAACGGAAGATTGATATATAAAATTGCTTTAATTATACATACACACAACTTGGTATTTCTGCTTGCTATATGGCTATACAACACCAAGTGGGGGCCTGGGGAAGGCCTTGCAATGACTAACCGCACTCAAAATTCTCTATTCAACTTTTTTTTTGCTCGCTTTCTCAATCAACCGATTTGCTCGATATTTCTGATGCATTTCATTTTACAAATTGCCCTTACATTGCAGCGTATTAGATGATGTTATCCCCGTCACGTCTCCCCCACCCCCTCCCCCCTTACAAGATGGCAATTACCACGATGTTTTCCTTACATTTTCCACATACACCACAGAACTTTTCCCACCAGAAACAATGATTAAAGTCTCAGGTGTATGTGTGTGAGGGTTCCGTTGCAATTGCCAGTGCTAAATTAGATGGTCACATAAGAAGGAAAAATTAAATAAAGAAAAAGAAAAGAAGGGGCATGGAAACTTGCCCAAAAAGTTGTGCAAAAGGAAATACAGATCAATTCTTCCGATTCTCTTAATTGACATGACCGGGCGTACAAAATACTTGAAGTATTTTGCATTAAAGACACTACAGGGTTCTTCATTAGAGATGTAATTTCATCATTTTGCTTTTTTTAGAATTTAAATTTGATTTACTTTTTAATGTTATTTAATAAAGATTTACTGAATTTTCAAATTTTTTATTGCAGTCTGAAAAATTTTCTTTTTTCTGATTTTTTCTGATCTGAGAGGTGTAGCAAGAACTTTTATCGAGAGGATGTTTTTGAGGGAACTTTTTTTTTTTTAAATTATGAATGTTAAAAATGGGTTAAGAAAATTGATTGAAGACTATTAAATCGAGCTTTCTGAAGATTGACATTGCTGATAATTTGTTTAGGCAATTTTAACGTTTTTCAATTGTTTTCTAACGTTTGATCTTTTTTTTTGATGTTCCTTTTCTAACGTTAAAATTAATTTGTTTGAAATTTTTTTTAGAATTTGACGTTTTAAAGATTATTTTCTTAAATTTGATGAAAATGATTAAAAAAAAAGGAAACTTTATGACATTTAACCTCCTTCAATCTTATTATGTATGCACAAAACTCACTTGCAAATCCACAGCATAGCCCTGTAGCATAGCTGACTCATTGGGAAAGTTCTTTTCTTGTATTCACCACCATATACTTCTATGTACGGAATGCAATTTATTAAGAAGATCATTTCACTTTGGTGGCTGTTGCATTCCCCTTAGAGAAAATTTTTTGGCACAGCTTTTGCCATCAGAATTCAATTCACTATCATTGAGACTTTTTTTTTCTCTGTCGGCAGTCCATTCTGAGAAACTACGTGCTATATTTGCACGTTGAGAGGGGCTCTCGCGTTTGGTGTTTAATGGGCTAGCGCCAATATGTATGGCGTGTGGTGTTGGGTTTGCAATAATTCATCTCAATTGCATCAACAACCAAATGGTGGTTTTTCTTGTATACCATCTTTTTGGTGGTAATTTGCGGTGGTGGGGGGGGAGGGAGGATTGTGGGTGGGCGTGTTTTTATATCTATTTCCCAAATGACAAAAAGGGGGTGCGCATCCCCCTTTTTTGGCGCATTTCGATGAGTACACAAACAAAATATAGACGCGGTGTCGCCATAAATATTGCCTACATAGCACTGTGATTTACTACTACCAGTCTGTATAAATAAACATAAAATTAATGGATATACTACTTGGCGTTTTATATATGCGGCAGGAGCATCTCCACAGAGCGATTGTTGTGCCAATTCTGCCGTATTAGCTGGTTGTCTGTTGACGTCACTTTGGGCGGGGGTGGAGGAACTCTCCCTCATCACTCGCCCCCCAGTAAATACAAAACAAACCCCCGCTGAATTTTGTCTCTGGAGTCAAGAGAATAAAATCAGTCAAGGGTGAAATGCTTCATGTTGGCGGAATAGAGGCCTATGTAGAGGAAGGTCCTTAGCACCACATTTACTCACAACATTGGCGTCACAAATTCTGTGAGAGAGCACGGGGAATTTCCCTCGCACGTACTAAGAGAATCACATGACAAAATGCCACTGAATTAATTGATATATAAAAGATTCGGCGTGTGTGTCTGTATTTCTTTTAATCTATCGACAGAGCGACATTAGAAAAGATATGACGCAACATAAAATATTTATCTAGATAATATAAATCCATGTTCTTTCTGCGGGAAAAAACGGCATCGTTAAAGTTTCATGTGCTCCACGAGTTAGCAGTGATGTAGATAAGAGACTGTTTATGTTTGATAAAATTTAAAATGAAAAATGAGATGTTTTTTGAATACATTCTATTTTATGGGTAAATTTGAAGGAAATGCATTTTAAAATAATCATGGTTTTAAAGGAAATCTCTTCATGATAAGCAATTAGTGTTTGAAACCACTTAATCATGATTTCTTTTTACTCTTTATGATTTATGTTTTTCAATTTTAATTATATTGCTAAATAATAAAAAAATGCAGCAAAAATATGTTGCATTTATATTTAATTATAAGGCAAAATTTAAATAATTTTTTGGAGATAAGCAGACGAAAAAATTGAAAGAATAGAACACGAATGTTTCATTCCCAAAAATGCAATCATTTATTTAGAAAAAAATGTACATATTAAAAACATAGATATATAGGTAATACATTTTGAATAGTATACGTAATATTATGTAAATTACCTCTGCAATATAAACTTTCAATATATTTCAAAAAATGCCTATTCAAAATAATAATGTAAATAAACGTTTGAAAGGTAAACTTTGAGATTTTATTTTTCAATAACATTTCATGCTCTACACCTAGAAGTTTTCAGTTCACCAATTAGCTCCATTTAATGCTTAAAGACTAAATAAACAAATAACATTCGCGGTGAAGTACCATGACTCATATTGGAATGGTAAATTAATAAAACAAAAAATTTTTTTTTGAAGGAACTCTCGCTCTTATATACTTCTAATATAAATTCGTATAAATTTTAATATTTTTTATAGAAGCCTTGCAGTTGGCTTGAAATCATAATATTTATGTTAAGATTAAATTTTTCTGCAATCTATGCATATTTTGGTACATTCATGGTGTATCAACTCTGTCATTCAGTGTTAATCACTCTCTGGGTTTATTTCATGACGTTGCACGATCTTTGGCAGCGCAATAACTACACAGCAATATGGACCACCATGCTGCTAAAGGGCGGAGGGGGGGGGAGCTCTATAGGGGAGTTGGATTTTCGACACAGGGGGGCGGATATTTTTTTACGACTTTGCCAAATGAAATCACTTGCATTCATGCTAATTTTTGGCGCGAGCTGGATGCCGACAAAAAGGGCCGAATTTTCAGTAAAAATAAAAAAAAAGCACAAACGGTTTTGGGGCCCACCCCATCGCCATGGTGTCGATGGGAATCACAAACGATGACTTTGAAAGGCAATACATTTGTGATTTTCACGTGCTGTGCATAAAATGTTCATGTTTTTTTTTTCACCCAACAAATTGGTTTTCTCATTTTTCCCATTTGAGCTCTTTTTTCAATCAATCAACTAATAAATGACCTTGTTTGGCACAATCTTGCCGCATTACAAACGCTTTTTTTTTGCACACAGATACTTTGCAAGAAGTAATTGATTATTTCTTAGTTTTTCTTGATCTACATTAAGAAAAATATCTTCACTGTGTCAATGACACATTGGACACATTGTAATTGATGTGTGTAAAGGCACGTGCTTCCTAATTCCAAATATAAGATTAATTCAACGTTTTTTTTTTTATGGAATTCCTTTGAGGAAGAAAAAAAAATAAAGGATGTGAACTGCTTGAGGCAGGTCTGGGTAATGGTTAATTAAAACTGAGCACCGCAATTTGTGCATCGCTTATTTTTCATGCATAAGCAGCAGAGAATTCCGATGGGAAATAGGAAAATGGCACAACAAATACCACAGCATGTGTAATCTTCCTCCAGCATTCCAATACGACACACCGGGCATCCTCCGACTATGATTATCTGCTCTGGAATTGTAATGCTCGTTGTGGTGGTGACGGTTTCCCCAATTGTGCCATAGCCCATGGGGTTGATGGGTGGGGCGGTGGGTAGTTGAGGGTAGTACCCTGGTGGTGCCATCGGTGGAGGACCCACTAAAAACAATTTTTTTTCGTGTGTTATCTCATAAGAAAACAAATATCGAGCGAAAAAAAGAAATCAGAAGACAAAGAACAGAACTCACTTGGAGCAGGTTGGCTGGTTATTAAGACGGACGTTCCGTGAATTGCCTGATCATACGTCGGTGGTCTATCTTGAATATCCCTCTTCTCCATCTTCCCAAATCCTGGCGTATTAACTTAGAAAAAATTCAGCAATTTATCACACAAGCACAGCTAGAAATTTTAGCAACTCCTCTATGGCAAAAGCAAATAATCTGCGTACGCCTATGATGGGGCGAGAGTTGTCACGTTCGTTGTGCCTTTGAGTGTTGCCTGATGTTTTCGACAACTTTTCAAGCAGCTCGCACCCATTCTCCACATTGAGGCGCATTTTTATATTTCTCAGCACGCCAGAAATCCCGATTTGAATTTCATCGTTGTACGGAGATTCCACGTACGTGGTGCAAGCGTGGAGGACCTTTTTTCCATCGCCACCAACTGAATGATTTTCGTGTGAAAAATGATTTTTTGCACACAAATTGAATTTTTCGCTTCCTTCTGCAACAGCCGGAATGATTTGTGTTGTTGGTTTCCACCCATAGATACAACTTGATGAAGACAAAAAGATCTCATCTCTATTTTTTTCTACAAGCGCGTAGTTTTATTTTTACTCGTATAGTGGATTGTACAAATTTTTAGCTCTGATTTTGCTATGGTACTGTTGGTGCTATACATAACGAATGAAATAGAAAAGAAAAAAATCCCAGCTGAAAAATGTTTTATGAAAATTCCTAAAGAAAATATCATAAAACTAACAGATATTGCTTGATTTTTTTGTCAATTACATTTTACAATTTTTGAGAGAAGATACATCATGTTGTTGGCCTGATGAAGGGAGAGAAATTTCCATTCTGATTCAATTGAATATTCCATTCTGCTGTATACATAATTTTAAGTACACAATCATAAATATTTTTGAGAAAAATGAATAGCATATGGGATTTATATTAAAAATAATCGCAAGCTTTATGCAAATTTTATTGCAGATTTTTCATTAATCACTTATTTATTTATTTATTCAAATACAAAAAAAAACTCTTATTTAATCCATTGCGATGCATTCTGTTGAAATCCAAAATATATTCGACATTTGCAGATTAAAATGCCGATTTGATGGGGAAAAAATCTTGCAAATTTATTTTTTTCTGCTATAACTTGTTGTATTTATTTAGCTAGGTAATATTTGAGGTAAACAGAGAAAAAAAATGAGCGAAAAAAAAATAATTTGCTGAGTTTATTCCGCAAATTCAACACACAGTGTGGGATAAAATACATACATACAGTTCATTGGTGAGAGAAAGTTTTACTAAAATTATTATCTCTTTTAAAATAAGAAGTTTATTCCATTTTAATTGGTAACCACACCCCGTTTTGTACCTAAAGCTTGCTATATAGGGTCTGCTATATACATTACATTGTATGTGGAAATAATTATATTATAGTGAGTCCGAAGTTTAGGGTTAAAGTTTATTGGCTTTATTGTTTTCTCAATAAATTAAAAAGCCCAAAAGCAGAAGGAGCTTTCGGGAGGTGTGTGGGTGGGTTTTAGTCAGTCACATCGTTTGTAACGAGAATTCAAATTTGTACAAATTAAATTATGCGTTAACATCTCCTGATAAAGTTTATGTTGTGTTTTGGCATTCATTGCCCCACATCAAAATGCTCCCAAAACGAATTGTGGCGACCTCGAGCCAAGGGGACGTGATGATAAATTTAAAATTATTCATAACACCACATAGATATTTTCACCTACCTGCGAAAATAGTGAAAATATATCCCCTCCGCAAATACCAACGAGGGCAATTCGTTCAATTTGAAGACTTTTTCCCATGCGGTCGGGGAAAAGTTTTACCAAAATGTAAACAAAAAGTATTTTCCGTTTGCACAAAATGGGGATGTGAGGAAAAATATTAATGTTCTGAACACGTTTTTTGTGTCGTGGATGGATTTTCTCTCCTAAAAATCGGATTTTTATGGTGTACCGAATGCGGGGGTGGGTGGATTAGTATTTCGCGGGATTTGCAAAAAAAAACTGAGAGAGAGAGAGACAACCACGCGCGAGGGATGCAGAAAAAAGGGCCCTCCGGTCACATGATGATTTTCATTTCCAATCCAAAAGCACACACAATGGCAGAATGGAGGAGATCCTGAATGGGGATATCGGTGGACCCCAAGAATGCTTTCAATTGCCTAAATTGTTGTAGATCAATATTTGCATAACAATGGGGATTCAGTTTGAAATAGGTCATCGATTTGATTGAGAGACGCATACGTCGAAATATGTGAAATTCTATTCTCCCGGA